>NC_045615.1:160601034-160913713 GCF_009829155.1 Mustela erminea | reverse complement strand
CCCCATCACCAAGGCTTTTTAAAGACCTCAGAGCAGAAATGACAAAGAACAACATCTTCTACCTTCTCAGAAGCAAACTCATGATTCTGAGATTATTTTCACTGCAACCAAAGACATGGCCTCCACAAAGCAAGGGAAGAGAGGCTGTTGTCTCGCTGAACCCAGGAAGTAACACCTCGCTTGCAGTCTAAATTCTAAGACTAACTGGTTGACTGACTTCAACTAAGTCATAACTAGGTCCTCTAAGTCCTCATCTGTAAAAAGGAGATAATAATACTTGGAATTTATTTACCGACCTGGGTCGTTTTCAGTCTCAAATTAAGAAAATGTCTGTGAAAATCTTCTGAAACATTAAGAGCACCATACAAGTATAAAGTATTATTATTAAGAACTTTCAGCTAGGTCAGGCATTTTTATGTGCGAGGCAGTTTTAAGGCTATGAATAATCATCCTGTAGTCATTGGATATGTAAATGCTCCCAGAGGTCTGTTTCAGCAGGCTATTCAGATAAATCAAAACTGATGATGATGATGTTGATGATGATAACAGTATCTCTCTGATCGTGAGTGAGAAGCAGGAAGCGAGGTCATGGTCTCATTCTTCATCCGTGGTAGAAGACCTTTAGGCGTCTTTATTTTTTGAAGGTTTAAAGATTTTAAAGATTTCCAGTGATGATATAATAGGAACTGTGACTTTTACTATCAGTGTGAGTCTGGCATGTTTGCTCATTCTAATCCATTAGCATTTGATTTTGTTGTTTTTCCCCCTTATTCTACAGGCGTCGAGGAACAACTGAGCAGCAATAGGTCTGGTTTTTGTGCCTCTGGAGTGACTCAATCTTTAAATGATTGCGGACTTGGAAAAGGCAGGGAAAAACCGGCCATGGGTTCCCACGGGAGTCCCCTGGCAGACAGGCAGTCCTGAGCCTGCTGTCATTTTTAGGAAGGTATAGAGATGAGAAATATTTCCCTTGTGGGCAGAGACAAAAAAGAAGGTGGAAATGCAGACAATGAAGACCTGTGACCCTGTGTCTCTTAACCTCTTGTTTAGAACCAAAAACTCTATGCAGTGTGAAAGTGCCCCAGAGATGGGAGAAATGTTCCTGTCTCCGTGAATTAGCACTCTCCTATCAACTTCAGCCTCCTCCTCTGCTTCTTCTCACCAACGCGTATCAGCATGAATCTGGATCAATGATGCATCCAATGTGGCATCGGTATAGAAAAATTTAACTTGCAATGAATGAAGGAAGGCCAAAGCTTTTTATAAGATGTAAAGATTTGTACTGTGTTAATTTACTTCAAGTGTTGTAGTCAGAGAAAGACCTGCTACAAAAACAGAGAGCTCCCTCAAATAAGTAGAGGGAAGGAATTGCTGTAAAATGCAATTAATGTCCAAATATCCAAGGACAGGACACAGTTTATGCATACATGTACCTGTATGCTCTAGCGTGGCCAGAACATCAAAACTTTTTGTGCTTTCCACTCACAGGAAAAAAATACAAAGAAAAGTTTTTTACTCCGATTTTCTAAAATTCATCTGAAAAAGAAGGCAATTGTTTTCATCCACAACTGTATTTATAAATCCTCTTAGAACTGGAGTGTATGAAAAAAACTTTATAACAAGCTTTGGATTGAACTGGAGAGTTGTCTATATGATGCTACTATACATACACCACCAAAATAACCTCAGTTATTTTCATCTCTGTGAATGGTTACCTATATCAATGGAAAATAAAATAACACTGATGAATACAAACATTAATTTGTATTACTCCTGCGATAAAGCACTTACATCCAGACTAACACTTTTCTAATTTGAACAGTTAGTTCCCAGCTAGCCTGCCCACCTAGTGCCTATGTGATTGGGAGGAATCCTACCCATGTGTCTATCCACACAATTCTTTAGTAAATGCACCTTCTGGCATCTCCAAACACCAACACCCATTTGGAGAAGCTACCGAAGTGACCTGTTACTGAGGAAACATACATCAATTACGTATAGTAGTCAACCTCATCCTGTCATAAATAGGGATGGACAACAAAAATCAAAACACGTTTGAGAAAAGTACCACAGCTTGAGGTAGAAATTTAAAGACAAACAAAATAACTGATCCCAGAGTAAAAAAGGCATCATTCAAGAAACACAAGAAAACATCTGAGAAGATTAAATTCATATCCTCAGAATTATTTCAAGGGACAGCATTTCTGTAAAATAAGCACTAGCTGCTATAAAAGAAAAAAGAGCAGTTAAAAACAGAAAGGGGTTTTGGAAAATAAAGATAATTTCCAAAACAAGGACAACTTAACAGAATTCGAAATAATAAAATATACATGGCTGTAGACTTTAATCAGTAGTCTGGAAGATAAAAACTGAGGGTATTTTCAAAATTTTGAGCAATAAAATATAATACAGCTCCAGGAGACCCAGTATCTGTCTAAACAGAGTCCTCGGTGGAAGAAAGAAAGAAAACATAAGGAAAGAAGCAAAGAAACAGTTGCTATTCGTGCTGGGAAGACGGGAGTCTGAGCACACAGCCCCCTCTCTCCCAGCGGATTAGTAAGATGAGCAACTACCATGAAGAGGGCCTTGGGTTGGGGAGGAAATGAAGAAAGCGTGGCCCGCTTAGGATTTACTGTCCTGTCGAGATGGCTCGTCTCGCCTGGCTAGGGCGGCTTCTACAGAGCGTCTTACAAGGCTGGAGGACCGAAGACCAGGCCTTCGAGAAGTTCTACCGCCCCAGTGGAGACTGCAGCGAAGTTTGATTTTGCATCTACTAGAATAAAATAGTTCCGTTGGAGAGAAGCAGATGCCCCCAGTATAAGGGACCCTGTAGTGCGCCACTCCAGGCCATTCTCAGGAGCAATTATACCATTGAGCTGAACTGTCCCCCTTTTGGGGGCTAAGAATCAACTCCACCCCGCACACACACTCCGACCAATGAATGCTGACATATGTCACGTCACGCTCCCAGCTGACTCCTGGCTCACCAGAACAACATTCTTCTTAACACTCACCTCCTGTCTGGCCACCACCTACTGGGAACATGCCAGCAGGCTGACTTACAGACACACGTTATGGGGGAGCAAAGAAGGATCTCCGATTGTATAAGAGGCTCAGTGATGTGCCAGAACAAAAACAAAACAAAAACAGGACAATTGCTTCCCATTGAAGAAGATAAATATATACAGAGAAGACAATTTAAGAAAAAAATTATTAAGTGGGCACCTGGGTGGCTCAGATGGTTAAGCGTCTGACTCCGGGTTTCGACTCAAGTCTGATCTCGGGGTCGTGATATCCATTCCTGCATAGACTTTGCTTGAAATTCTCTCTCTTCCTTCCCTAAGCCTCTTCTGCTTGTGCTGTTCATCTCTCTCTCTCTCTCTCTCTCTAAAATAAATAAATAAAGATTTAAAATGTTATTAAAATCAGTTTCTAATGTTCAAAACCATAGTATTTGAATTTTGAAATTTATTAGAACACCAAAAAAGAGTGAATACTCTGGAAACAAAATGAAAATGTAAAAGATCAAATAAAGAAACTATATTACAACAAAGCCCCAAAATACAAAATTTGGAGTTGTGAGTAAAAAGACATGGTAGACACGTCCAGAAGAGTTGAAACACACACAAAAAGAGCAATCCAAGAGGTAAAAAGAAAACATATGAGAAGTTTAAAAAGAGAACAGAAGAAAGACTATGCTTTTTGGATTAAAATGGGTCAGGCACAAATTGACAAAGCAAGAAACAACAAATGTTGACGAGGATGTGGAGAAAGGGGAACCCTCTTACACTGTTGGTGGGAATGCAAGTTGGCGCACCCGCTTCAGAAAATGGTGTGGAGATTCTCAAAAAATTAAAAATAGAGCTTCCCTATGACCCTGCAATTGCACTACTGGGTATTTACTCCAAAGATACAGATGTAGTGAAAAGAAGGGCCATCTGCACCCCAATGTTCATAGCAGCAAAGGCCACAATAGCCAAATGGTGGAAAGAGCAGAGATGCCCTTCAACAGACGAATCGATAAGGAAGATGTGGCCCATATACACAATGGAATACTGGTCATCAGAAAGGATGAATACCCAACTTTTGTATCAACATGCACAGGACTGTAGGAGATTATGCTGAGTGAAATAAGTCAAGCAGAGAAAGTCAATTATCATATGGTTTCACTTATTTATGGAACTTAAGGAACAGCATGGCAGACATTAGGAGAAGGAAGGGAAAAATGAAGGGAGGGAAATCGGAGGGGGAGACGAACCATGAGAGACTGTGGACTCCTAGAAACACACTGAGGGTTTTAGAGGGGAGGGGTGTGGGGGAGATGCGTTCGCCCAGTGATGGGGATTAAGGAGGGCACAGATTGCATAAAGCACTGGGTGTTATACACAAACAACGAATCTTGGAACACTACATCAAAAACTAATGATGTACTGTATGGTGACGAACATGACATCATAATTATAAATAAATAAATAAAATGTGCGAGGTATAATTAATATTTTAAGGGACATGCATTTTGATAAAATTTGATAAAAACTGTGAATGCCAAAGGTAAAAAGAAAATCCAACACTTCGAGACATTAAAACACACACACACACACACACACAGATTAACTTAGACAAGAAAGAAATCACAATGGATTTCTCACCTGCAACTCTGGAAAGCAGAAAAAAATAGTTACAGGTTTCCAGAGAAAAGAAGTAAGATCCAAGAACTCTTTATCACCCTAGATATCATCTCCACAGGAGAGTAAAAGAATAAATTTTATATGATCACAAAATACACTACCTATAAATTTTTCCTTAGGAAACAAAGCAAAGAAAAAATTAATTCGGGAAAAATGTCTCAAGTTAGCAAAAGACTGAGTGTACAAGAAACAATGGTGAGCAGAAAATCCTAGTTTTTAAAAAGTAAAAAACAAGCTGTTAAAATTAAAACTTGATGCAATTTGTAAAGTAGAAATGCTGAATAAGGATTATAAAAAGTGAAAAGTCACAATTCAAGGAAAAGTAAACAATAGTTTAAAATGAAAATTCCAGGGGGTGCCTGGGCGGCTCAGTTGGTTAAGCGACTGCCTTTGGCCCCGATCACGATCCTGGAGTCCTGGACTGAGTCCCACTTTGGGCTCTCCCTGCTGGGCGGGGAGTCTGCTTCCCCCGCGGACCTCTCTCCTCTTGTGCTCTCGCTCTCTCATTCTCTCTCTCTCAAATGAATAAATAAAATCTTTTACAAAATGAAAATAAAATTCCAGTAATACCTAGAAATTAGAGCTAATGAAAGAGAAGTTTTGAAATAAAAGGTTTTTGGAAGGTAGGGTAGGGGATGCGGAAGCAGAGAGGAAGTAGGGAAGTAAAATGGCAAAGGTCATTGATCTACTTTAATTTGGGATTTTAAAAAATTTTATTTATTTACTTATTTATTTGAGACAGAGGGAGAGAGAGAGCGCGAGTGGTGGGGAGGGGCAGAGTGAGAGGAAGAGGGAGATGCGGACCCTGGGATCGTGACCCAAGCAAAGGCAGAGGGTGAACCCCTGAGCCACCCAGGCGCCCCTTAGTTTTGGAATGTTAAAGACGCAGAGCAGAATTCTGAAGTTGCTGTTGAGAGTTAAAGGGGGAAAGGAGAAGACAGTGGGTGTAGGAAGAGCTGCACAGAATTAAGTCTTCTTCTTTGCCCCAAAAAGTAGAGGACGCATTTGCTTTCCCAACACAGAGGAAACAGTTATAAACATTGTCAGTGCATTAGGCCATACGCAAAATCCCAAGAAATTCGAGAAAGGAAAAAGCTATATACAACATATTCTCTAACAAATACAATAAACATAAGAATTAACAAGAAAAAATAGTTTTGTCATTTTATAATATGTATGCTTAAAAATTTCAAAGCAATCCTTTAAATAACTCTTTATTTAAGAGGATATAAAAACCGAAGTTACAAACAATGAAAAAATAACAGAGAAAATGGCTTATCAAAACCTATGTGATACAGTTGAATATGGCATCTGAAAGCAAGAGGTAGGAATAGTCAGAGCTTTAAAAATGTATTAAAACTGGGCGCCTGGGTGGCTCAGTCATTTGAGCTTCTGATTCTTGGTTTCAGCTCAGGTTGTGGGATCGGACCCCATGTTGGGCTTGCTCTGCACTGAGCACAGAGTCTGCTGGAGAGTCTCTCCTTCCCCCTCCCCCTCTGCTGCTCTGTCCCCCTCCCCCTCCCTCTGCTTGTGCTCACTCTTTCTCTCCCTCTCTCTCTCAAATATATAAATAAATAAACTTTTTGTAGTTCTTTCTGTTTGTTTGTTTTGTTTTGTTTTTAATTTATTAACATATAATGTATTATTAGCCCCAGGGGTACAGGTCTGTGAATCCCCAGGATTACACAACTCACAGCACTCACCATAGCACATACCCTCCCCAATGTCCATAACCCCACCCCCCTCACCCTACCCCCCTACCCCTGGCAAACCTCAGTTTGTTTTGTGAGATTAAGAGTCTCTTATGGTTTGTCTCCCTTCTGATCCCATCTTGTTAAATAAATATATTTTTAAATGTATTAAAAGTAAGAAAGATTGAAAATAGAAAAGCTAACATTTTAACTCTAAAATCAAGAAAAAATGATAAATTATTCCAGACAAATTAAAAGAAATGGATTCATAAATGTGAAAACATAAATTAATTAAATACAACATAAAAAATAAGTATAAATCAAAGGCATACGTACTTTTTAGAAAAGTTAATAAAATGGCCGAAGCTTACAACTTAGAGAAAAAGAGAGATGATGAATATAACTACCTTTTCTTCTTCTTTTTTTTTGTTTCAAGATTTCATTTATTTATTTGAGTGAGAGAGAGAGAGAGAGAGAGAGGGAAAGCACAGAGGGAGAGTGACGGGGAGAAGCCAGCTCCCTGCTGAACAGGGAACCCAATGTGGGACTCGATCCCAGGACCCCACTCAGGGATCAGGACCTGAGCTGAAGGCAGAGGCTTAACCGACTGAGCCTCCCAGATGCCCTATAGCTGCCTTTTCTAAGACATTAAATTCATTGCTGAGTGAGCCCTGATTATCTCTGAAGACCTCTGTGGTGACTCTTCCTCGGAAGTCACCATGGGAAAGTTGTCATCTAACAGGGCTCTATGAATTCAGTGAGTATTATGGGATAGCAGGATAACCAGGAACAAGTAACAGCACTTAATCATAGAGATACGACAGCTACGGTTACTGTAATAAATGTGGGGCCCAATTAGTCATCAGAATGCTTAGACCTGCTTAGATCTTTTGTGTGTAATTGATCACAGTGCCCTTAGACCCAAATATATAGGCAGTGCACTAAAATCTTTCTTGATTTGTCTATGCTCTAAATTAAATGAAAAACGTCTGACTTAAATTACTACGTACAACAAATAATTGTGAACCTTCAGCCAGTCTCCAGAGCCAAAGCCCTTTGATAAAGAGAGACTGGTGTTCTCTCTGACCTACCAGAAATGTACATGGTTTATCTTCCTTCTCGACTTCCAAAACTTAGTGTCATTCAGTAGGGATTCTGTGCATAGGAAAGGAAAATCATCAGAATTTGGGAATTTCTGTGCATCTTAATCTAGCATTCTTAGGATCCATTTCTGTAAACATTTATCTGGTTTAAATTGTAATTATTTTGGCTGTATATGCTGTCTCCTCATAGGTCAATGTATCTCAGCCTCTGGAGTGTGATGGGTCTTGAGTCTGGTTACATATGTATAGCAGGGATGAGACGTAGTAGTGATAAGTCCTAAAAAAAGATCAGCATTCCCCTACAAACTATCTCCAAGGAGGCCATTTCAGGTTCTTAGGAAAAGGAAAATTAATTACTTCAGTCAGGGAGATGTTGCTCTATCACATCTCAGTATCTCCAAAAGTCTCTACCCATTGCATGTCCAAAGTCTAAGTACCATCAGCTCCAGATGTCTCGTTAGTGCGGTAGGTAGCGCAATAGTCTCATAAATACCATGAGCTCCAAAGTCCCAAATTTCATGCGAGTCAAAAAGAAATGAGATCCTAAAAAAAAAAAAAAAAAAAAAGAGAGAGAGAGAGAGAGAGAGAGAGAGAGATCCTAATTATGATGGCTCATGGGGCAAGATCTCCCCCCATTTGTGGACCTGTGAACTAGAAAACTAGTTATATGGTGCTACGGTTTGAATACAGGGTGTGTCCCCCAAGATTCATATGTTGAATCCCAACCTGCAAGGTGATGGTATTAGGAGATGGGGCTTTGCAGAGGTCCTTAGGTCATGAGGCTGAATCCCTCATGGATGAAATTAGTGACCCGATAAAAGAGGCCCAAGAGATCTCTTTCACCCCCCTCACTATGTGAGAACACAGCAAGAAGGTGCTCTCTATGAACCAGAAGATGGGCTGCCATCAGAAACCAAACCTGCCAGCACCTCGGTCTTAGACTTCTCAGCCTCAAGACCGTGAGAAATAAACCTTTGTTGTTTCTAAGTCACATAGTCTATGGAGTTGAATTATAGCAGCCTGAACAGACTAAGACATACGCTCACAAAATATGATGGTGGGACAGGGTTCGGGTAACAGTTATAGATGCCCCATTCCAAAGGGGAGAAAAAGGACAGAAAAGAAGAGTTACTGGTCCCAAGCAATTTCAAAATCCAACTGGGCATATCCGTTAGGTTTAAAAGCTTGGGAACAGTCCTCTGTGACTCACAGCTCTGCCCTCTGGAACCAAAGTCCTGCCCTTCAAGTCAACCTCCCCTTTTCTTGAAAATTAGAGCTCATTTGCAGACTGTTTCTTGGCCTTACAATTTGGGGGACCAAAAACCTGCTTTCATTTCATTCTGTCTCTGTCCCTTTCAATCCAAACTGGGGTATTTCTTCTGATATAACACCCCCCCAAAAAAAAAAAAACCCTTGTGAGTTTCTCCTCTGTATGTCACAGGAACTTGTGCCATTAAACAAAAGCCTCCTCCGCTGTATTTCCTGGATAATCACATCTCTCTTCCTGACTTCTGCTGAGCTGGCCGGGGACACTTACGACTCACATGCTTAATCACTTCAAATTCACTCTGTGTAAATGTCTATACTGATATTTTGATTCTTCCAAAGCACAACAAAAGGTTGAATAACCACACCCACAGCTTTCTATTTAGAGCATACTTTTCTGGCAGTGAATCTCCAAATTTTAGCTTCTTCTCTTCTCTTCCTTCCTTCCTTCCTTCCTTCCTTCCTTCCTTCCTTCCTTTCTTTCTTTCTTTCTTTCTTTCTTTCTCTTTCTTTTTTTTCCCAAACAAGACAGTCTGAGACCTTCCCAAATCAAGTCCTGGTTTCTTTTTGTGTGAAAGTTCTTCCCTTCATTTATCTCTTTCCTCTCTCATTTTACTCCTTTTACATTTAATCAGCAAGAAGAAACCAGGCTATACCTTCAGCACTTTATCTGGAAATCTTCTCAGTTAGGATCCAAGTTCATTACTTACAAGTGTTATTCCAACACAACTGTGGGCCACAATTCAGCTAAGCTTCCTGCCACTATAGAGCAAAGATTCTCTTGCCTTCAGTTTCCAAAAACATGTTCCTCATTCCCTTCTAAACCTTCAATGCAACCTTTAAGGTTCATATTTACACCAATAGTTGGTTACAACTATTCTGAAGACAGTGTGAGCCTTCTCTACCACACTCTTCACTTTAACATCCATATTTCTACCAATAATTTGATTAAAGTAATCTATGCTTTTTTCCAAGAATTCCAAAATTCTTCTACTCTCTACACATTACCCAGTTCCTAAAGCAACTTCCACATTTTCAGGGTTTTTTGTTTTTGTTTTTGTTTTATAGAAATACCACCTCCTGGTTCCAAAATCTGTATTTGTTTCCTATGGCTGGTGTAAAACATTACTACTCCTTGGTTGCTTAAAACAACACATGCTGGGGCACCTCGGTGGCTCATTGGGTTGAGCCTCTGCCTTCTGCTCACATCATGCATGATCTTAGGGTCCTGGGATCGAGCCCTGCATCAGGTTCTCTGCTCAGCAGGGAGCCTGCTTCCCTTTCTCTCTCTGCCTGCCTCTCTGCCTACTCGTGATCTCTCTCTCTCTCTCTCTCTCTCTCTCTCTCTGTGTTAAATAAATAAATAAATAAATAAATAAATAAATAAATAAATAAACACATACTTATGATCTTATACTTCTGGAGCCAGATGTCTGAAATCCATTTCACTGGGCCATGTAGCAGAGTCTGCAGGGCCACCTTCACTCTGAAGGCTCAAGGGGTGAATCTGTCTCCACGTCTTTTCTGGCTCCCAGAGCTGCGTTCATTGACTCGTGGCTACTTCAGTCATCTTCAAAGCCGGTTGTAAAGCATCTTGCTTCAGTCATCACCTTATCTTCTGTTTCTTATAAATCAAATCTCTGTCTGTATTTCTCTTTCAAGGAAACCTGTGATTACATTAGAGCCCCTGTGGATAATCTAGGATAATCTCTCTATCTCAAAATCCTTATCCGAATTGCATTTGCAAAGGCCCTTTTGCTATAGGAGGTAACATTCACAGGACACAGGTAACCTCACATTGGTACTTTTTTATTATTATTTGATGACGGACGTTGTGAAACTTTCCTTGTTGGGTGCTAGACATCCCTGTGGCTTTTGAGAAGTATTTTTGAGCTTTGTTGTTATACACCTTTTAGATATTTGGAAACAGTTGGACTCTTTCAAGGTTTTTTTTTTTTTTTTTAAACATTGCTAGGCGAGATCAGAACAGTCCTTGGTCAATGTTTGATTTGGCTCCAACAACTTTCTGAATTCCTGGCCCAGTGTCTCGTGAATGATAAAGTTGTTCACTCTTGCTGAAGAGAGCGTGATTTATTTTTGGCCCTTTGTGAGCACAGGGATTGTCCCCTCCACAGCTCTGGGATGGAAGTCCATCTCCAGCCTTTCCTCCCAGGCATGCCCTTGTCAGTGCCCGGCTGAGCAAGGGCTAAAACAGGATCTTCTGCAAATCCCTGGAACTCTCTTGACAGCTCTCTCCTCTTTTGGACTCTGCCCTAGGAACCCTAGTTGCTGGTCCTCGCAAAACTCTCAACGTTTTTCTCCATTAACTCAGGACGACTATTGGGCTCTGCTGGGCCCCCCTCCTCCTGATGCTGTGGCCCAGGAACATTCTCCAGGCCGTACGATGGGCAACCGTAGGATTCTCTCATCTATTTCTCATCTCAGTGATCACTGCCTTGCATTGCCTGATATCCAATGTCTGAGACTTGTTGTTTCATATATTTTATCCAGTGTTCTAGTTATTGCAGACACGAGAATAAATTAGGTCCCTGTTATTCCATCTTTGTCAAAAGCAGTTCTTAAAATTTATGTGAAAATACAAGGAATCTAGACAAGCAAAATAATTCTGAAAAAGAACATATTTTAAGGAATCATACTACCACTTGGTTTCATTAAAAAAATGAAGTAATGCTACATTCAATAATGCAAATAAATCTTAATGCAACAAAGCTACAGTAATAATATAGTATTCGTGATTGTTAATTTTAGGTGTCAGTGTGACTGAGCTCAGGGATGCCCACATAACAAATAAGACATTATTTCTGGATATGTCTGTGAGAGTGTTTCCAGAAGAGACTAGTGTTTGCATTGGTTCACTGAGTCAATCTTACCAATGGGGGTTAGAATCATCAAATACTCTGAGGGCCCAAACAGAAAACAAAAAAAGGCAGAGGAAACACCAATTTGCTCTCCTTGGTTGAAATGAGATATTGATCTTCTCCTGCCCTCAGACATCGGCACTGGTTCTCTGGCTTTTGCACTGGGACTTGTGCCACTGGCTCCACTGATTCTCAGGCCTTTGGACTCGGACTGAATTACACCACCCACTGTCCCCCTTCTCCAGATTACAGACAGCAGGCTGCAGGACTTCTTGGCCTCATAACCACATGAGCCAATTCCTATAATTCCTGTTGTTGCCTGGGTGGCTCAATCGATTGAGTGATGTGCTCTTGATTTCAGCTCAAGTCAGGGTCTCAGGGTGGTGAGCCCAGCCCTGCATTAGGCTCTGTGCTCAGTGGGTGTCTGACTGAGATTTTCTCTCTCCTGTCCTCCTCCCTCTGCCTTGCCCTGCTCTCTCTCTCAAATAAGTAAGTAAATCTTTAAAAAAATAAATCTACAAATGTATCCATATATGATCTATATATGTAGCCTATTGTTTCTGTTTCTTTGAAGAATACTAATAAGTATTTATATAAGGATAGATGTACTAATCATTGGAAAAGTCAAGTAAGTTCAGAAATAGACCTTATTATACATATATGATCAATTGTTTTGTTACTTTTTTTTAACAAAGAAGGGGAAGGAAAAGTTTTTCTAACAAATGATGCTGGAATAATTAGACATTCATAGGAAAAATAATGAACCATGAATCTTACCTCATACTATCTGCAAAAATTAATTTGAAATGAATCATAGACATAAACTTTAAAGTTAATATCTGTAAAAAGCCATAGAAGAAAATTTTTGTGTTACTGGGTTAGACAAAGATTTTCTTAGGTCAAAAAAAAATGCAAACCATTTCTCAAATTTATAAAATGGACATGATCAAATTTAAACTTCTGCTTTTGAAAGACCTTGTTTAAGGAAACAAAAAGACAGATTGGAAGAAAATGCATGCAAAACACATATCTGAATAAAATATTGTACCAGACTACATAAAGAAATCTTACAACTCAATGAGAAATAGGCATCCTAATAAAAAGTGGACAAAATATTTGAATAAACATTTCACCCCAAATAAGGATGTTGATAAGTATGTGAAATATGCTTAAGATCATTTGTCACTATTGAAATCCAAATTAAACCATAGTGAAATAGCACTGCACACTTACTAGAATGACTAAAACTAAACCCTGAAAATACCAAGTGCTTAAGAGAAGAATGTGAGTCACTGGGACACTCCCATGTATTCCTTATGGGAATGTAACGTATTTGGTTTTGTTTTGTTTTGTTTTGTTTAGTCAAGTATACTCTTAATGAATGACCCATGAATCTCACTCTCTAGTTTAAGAGAACTAAAACTTTTTGCTGACAAAAAGACCTGTACATGCATGTTTATAGGAGCATTATAAATTATAGCGCCAATGTGGAAACAACCCAGAGGTCCTTCAACTGACAGACAGATAAACTGTGGTACATCCACAACTGGAATATTATTCAACAATAAAAAAGAGTGAACTGGAGGTACTTCCAACAATATAATAAATCTCACAAGCTTTATGCTGAGAGAAAGAGTCTAGACACAAAAGGTGCATACTAAATGATTCCATTTATGTGATGTTCTGAAAGCAAATCTATAGGGACAGAAGTCAGATCTGGAACTAGGACTGGGATAAAGGGGTTAATTGCAAAGGAACATGGGGGAATTTGCTTAGGTGATATAAATATTTTATAACTTAACTGTTTGTGAAAACTCATTGAGATTTAATTTAAAAGTGTGACTTTTACCTCAATAAAACTGCCTTTATAAGTCCAGCCACAGAAAACCACATACACACTATGATCCCACTTATGTGAAGAAAAATTAAATGCATATATATATATATATATATATAGTTACTTATATAAATGCACATATAGAGAAAGACCTAGAAATATATACAGTAAGGTTGGATGTTATCGAAGGCTGGGTTCTCTGGAAGCAGACCTGACAGAGAATCTGGCAAGCAGGGTATTTGTTAAGGATCTGTGCTTGTGTTAAGAGAGGGGAAGAAGCAGGACCGTGCAAAAAGGTGACCCGCAATACAGTGTCAACCTAGTTTCACTCAACCCTACGTATGGCTTCTCAGAGGTGTTCCATACTGGACCGAAACAGCCAGAATTTTCGTCCCTCAGTGGACTGGTGAGAATGACTGTGAGACTTCCCCTGCTTTCACTCCTTTATTTCTAGATCCATTACTTTCTTTTAGGGGTCATAGACGATGGTGCTCCATCCTCCTGGGTATGCTTAAACTGCACCTATTGCACGCCGTGCTGAAACTATTAGGCTGGAGGTTTCTGCATGGTGCCATCCGTGATGTGACTGATAAATCTCATGGTGAGGGACATCCTTCTGCATCTTCTTTTCTGACAAGTGGTCCGCTGGTCTGGTGTAATGTTTTCTTATTGGGATCCCATCCTGATGGATCAAATACTTCATAAGCTCTCAGACAGTCATGCTGATTGGCTCTTGCAGGCAAGAAAGACAAACCTATGCCCAGAACACTCAGCTTTCCCAGTTAGAACAGATCTCTGGCCCTTCCAGGACAGAAATATCTCAATGTAGTCAATTTGCCACTAATGACCGGCCGGTTTCCTTGAAAATAGCGCCATGTTGAGGACTTGGTATTGGTATCTCTGGCTGGCAGTTTCGACTTTCAGTGGCAGCAAGAGCCTGTCAGCCTTGATAAGTGGGAGTCCAGGAGCCATGCAGGAACCTTTCTCTCTCCCACCATGGCCATCCCATGAACGCGCCCACGAGCAAGCACTGGGTTAGCCAATGACCGAGACTAGCTGACGTCAAACGGCCAAGCAATTCTGTCTCCTCGGTTGTTCCATGCCTCTTTCATGACGGATGCTCTCTGAAGGTTGTCCACACATAACACGAAGATCTTCATGTTTCCTATGTATCCACTGAGATCCTTTTGTGGCCATTGCCCATGAGTTTATACATTTTCCAAACTCAGCTACTTCTCTCACACAAAGTGGATAACCAGATACGGTGCCTGAAATTCCGTCCTCACTTAGCTTTCAATGCCTCTCCTGAGGGAAACTGCGGTGTAGCTGCTGCCCGTTTTCAGCTTGCACACCCATACTGAGCTGCCCTCTCTGTAAATCTCTGTGGTCTGGCTATAGGAGTTTTGAAGGCATTATATCCTGCATGTGGGAGTACCGATGTCCAGAGTGATGAGCCGAGGGAGGGGCACTGACGCAATAGCAGATGACATGGGGGTCCGGACCACCTGGTCATGCAGCTTGTGTACGTGCTTTTGTCCGTTCACGCTTACCGCCAGATGTGCCACTTTCCTTTCACAATGGATTGTTACTGAACCTGCCCTACTTTACAATTTAGTGGCTCTTGAGAGAACTGAGTTCCAAATGCATGGTCACTTGGTATCTCATGGTCACACACTTCACATCTACCGGAGCCCTGTATCACAGCAGGAGCTATAAGTTACGTGTTAATCTGCCATAAGATCAAAGTCTAGCTACAGGACCTTAAGGGCCTAGGTTTTTATTTCATCTGACTTGCCATAAATGTCATACAGGATCATTTCCCACCACTCATACCTGTAATATAATAGCATCTGCTAGGTCATTTGGGCAGCAGAGACCTGCTCTAGAACCCTTTCTTACTCTGCACCCGATCAATGATGGTAGCCTTTTGTGTTACCCAGTAAATAGGTTGGGGTAGTATTCCCAGATGCAGAATAAAGCCCCCCAAGGGGTTTACCAGTCATTGTATTTCCTTCTTCATGATGGAACGTGTGAGATGCAATAATTTGTCTTTCATTTTGAAGGGATATCCTGGCATACTCATGACTACTAACTGTGAAATTTTCTCCAATGTGATACTCTTGAATTTTTGTAGGGTTTATCTTCTACCATCAGACATGTAGGTATCTGGCCAAGGCCTCCAGCAAACCAGCCACTTTTTGCCCCTCTGACTCCATTAGCATAATGTCCTCAATGCACTGGATCAGTCTGTTATTCTGGGGGATATCCACATGGTCCAGATCTCTTCTGACTATATTATGATAGGCTATATTATCATACAAGGTAGCAGATTTAACATAGCCCTGGGAAAAACTGTACATATATATAGTTGCCTATTTCATGGTTTGTTGTGTTTTTGTTTTTTTCTGATTGGAACAGAAAAGAATGTGTTTGCCAACTCAGTCCTCATTCCCTATACCTGAGGCCATGTTAATCTGCTAGCAAATTTACATTTGACATAGCAGCTGCACATGAGACTCCTACTTCTTTGAATTTTCAGTAGTCTACTGGGAGCCTCTAGAATTCATCTGACTCCTTTAGCGGCCAGATGTGTAAATTAAATGGATAGCATTAGTGCATGTATCTGTTTTCCATTCCTCTATAATAAGTCACTACAGACTTGGTGGCTTACATATTATCTTAGAGTTCTCAAGGCTGAAATCTAAAGTGGGTCTCAATGCACTCAAATCAAGAGATTTCTGGAAACCTCTTCCTTGCACGCCCCGGGTTCTAAAGGCCGCCAGTAGTGCCCAGGCTTGTAGGCCCCAGCAATGGCTGGGCGAGTCCTCCTCGTGGTGGATCACTGTGACACCGTCTCCTCTCCTTCCACATTTAACATGAACCGATGGGCAACTTTAGTTCTATATGCAACCTTACTTATCCCTTGCCATGTAATAAGACACAATTACAGTTCCAGGGATCAGGACCTGAACATCTTGCAAGCGACACAAAAACTCCTCTTTCCTAAGACTGTACTTCATTAAGTAAATAACCATATCCTTTTGGAGAAGGACTTGAACGAATTGTTACTGTGCTAACTGTCAGGTAGCAGGGGCCTTGTTCCTGTGGATCTAGCCTCCACTTCAGTCAGTATGGCCCAGCCCTGAAAACTGGTTCAGTTCTGGATTTAAGCAAAATAGCACGGCTTTTAATTATGATAATTGCCCTAAGCTCTCTGGTCATTCATCCTGGATTGGTTATGACAGTACAAACCAAGTAGTACCTATGTCGGCGCTCATCTATTATGCCCCCAAGTCACATGTTCAATTAACCATCTATATAAGCCTCTTAAGGTTAGTTAGTTGCCCCTGGCTGTCATTCCAACCCTGTGGCTCATTATAATAATTACATCCACCTGGCTTCCAGCAGTTACATGCTGCCACCTGGCCTCTCTTGTTCTGGGTTCCTATTCGCCTAGTTCTGTAATAGTCTTCCCTCTCATCAATCCTGGCTCACATAGGAGAGGCACCACTGAACATTTTTAGTCATGATGGTACCCCTCACCAGCATACTCTCTATGGCCTTGATGGGTGGTGTGTCTTCTCAGTGAACCTGTGGAAAATGGAGCTTCTAGTAGGTCTTACGACCTCACGTAGTATGCCCACTTCAGCATGACCACCTCTTAGGGTCTTTTAATTCCTTCCTCCACTGTCTCCCACAGCAAGTTAATATAGTTTGTGCACCATCACTTTTATTATGCTTCTAGAAGTCCACCTAGTAGCAAGTCCACACCATCTCGTGGGGACTTTGCCAGGGCATTAACTCGAGTATCTCAGGTGCATGCCCCCAAAACAATAAACTCTCCACCTGGCAGTCGTACGCCCTCAGAACAATAAACTCCACAAGTCGGTGTACATCCTGCCACCTGACAAAACACTCCCAGATCCCGTCCTGATGTAGCAGCACCTGCTGGCTCGAGCTACGGCTCCTCCGGCGGAGCCCTTTCCTCCTTAACAGGCCCGGCATATGCTTCACTAAGGATGACTTAACTCAAGACATAGACCTCCTGGTCAGGAAAAGATGTGGAAGTAGATCCTGAGGGAAATTACTGTCTTGCCTGGAAGAAGCCTCTGAATTGTCTTCAAGCAAGGGAGAAATGCTAATTTTTAACATGGTAGGGTAATCTGTTGCTGCAAAATCAGAGAATTATGGGAGTTCAAAACTTGGGGCACATCTGAAGAGATGTTCTCATCAAAAGGCCCTGACCTCGGCATGACAGACCTACCTTGGTTGGGAGTTGAACATCCTCCGGAGGTCAGGCACTATCTATTCCCGGGCCTGGTCCACGGCTTTCTCTGCAGGAGACAGGAGCCTCCTTCTAAGCTTAAAGGTGGGCCCTCTGGCTTTCGCACTTAACTTCCCCTTGTCTTTTAATGCCTACATCTTTTACTGTTCTTTTTCTACGGGACTGATTATAAAGCTTTACCATCAGAATAAAGTGGAAGACTTGTTAAAACTCAAATTGCTGGACTCCATCTCCAGAGTTTCTTATGGAAAATAAATTCCATCCATTCTGTGATAGAGTCAGAGAATTTGTATTTTTCATAAGTTCCTAGTAGATATTGTGCTTTAAGAAACATTAATCTAAGGTAACAATGGCTTTTAACAAGAGCACTGGGTGTGGTGAAAAAATAATGAATACTGTTATGCTGAAAATAAATAAAAAATAAATTTAAAAAAAAAGAGCCATCCAATTCCATTGCCTTTAGAGTTACTATTTCTCTTAGACTTCTCGAATGCTTAATAAATCACACCATCTAGTATACTCCCTTTCATTGGGTGTACCATTCCAATTCATCACCAATGAGAGTTTTAGTAATTATACCTTAAACCAGGGACAATCTGTACTCTACCTACCACCAGTGATGAGGTCTTCTTTGCCCGCTGGCCAGAGAATTATCCATATCCTAAACCCCACCATATCACCTGCTTTCTCATACCGTTTCTGCCACCAACTCTTCTAAGCTGAGTTCTCTTCAAGCAGTGCTAAGTACAAGTTTAGAAGGCAGGGTATATTTTAGGAATCATCTCAGGGAAAGAAAGCAGAACCGGCCAGAAGAGGAGGTTAAAATGTGATGAGGGCATAACACCTAGGCCAACACCATGAGAAATTTTGCAGCATACCCATTTCCAGAGGTGATAAATCACATCAGGGCCCTTACATTCCTCAACTCACTAAGTCATTAAATGTGAATCATCTTAGAAAGACATGCCTTTGAGTGAGGTTGTTTTGCCATTGAGGCAAACTCTGAAGCCAAACACTGTTGACTAATGGGGCCACGAGTTCTTCCTTGGAGGGGATATGGGTGGCACATCTCCACATGACCACGGGGAGCTGAAAAGGACTATGAGGACGGACTGTAAGTTGTGTCTTATTGTAATCGAACACAGTAAGCACGTCACTTAAACATTATTTTAAAAGTTTTCAAAATACTAATAAAAGCTTAAATAAACAAAAACATACTAATAAAAGAAAAAATAATAATGAATGAAATTTTTCTGAGCCAAGGGAAAAACAGATTCTGTAGTTTTAATCTCAAGCAGGAATAATGAAAAAGGATAAGCTCTCTCAGCTCTAGAAAGAGTCTCAAATGATCCAGACTCAGATGGGTTTATACTTCAGATCTTCATCACGGGCTACAAAAGTCAATGGAATAGTTTCTCCAGAGTTCTAAAGGAAAGGGATTTTGAGCTTAAATGTTATGCAAAATTTCATACAAAGGGAAATAAATCATCACTGAATTGTGGAAACAAATGAGAAATTTTATTCAGCTAAGTATTCAGAAACTTTAATGCCCACTCGATCTTTCTGAAAAACTCCAAGACATACTCCGACAAATAAATTACCTTTAAAAAAGGAAAGACATGAGATACAAGAAATAGTACTGAGCAAAGAAACTAGCAAACTTAAAGACACATATAAAGAACTGTTAATTTGGACATAAAGCTTAATAAGGAATTGTTTAAATATCATGAAAATAAAATAACTATAAAAGGAAAGCCTCAAAAATATCACTAAAATTCAAAATGATTTCAGCAAGATAGGTATTTTAGTGAAGGGGGATAAGAACAGAAACATACCAAAGTTTTGTCTTATTGTGGAGGAGGTTATAGTTATTTTGATTCCAGGGAAGAGTCTGATCAGAGATGGGCTCATTTGTGACCCAATTTTTATGGCCAGACAGGAGTTTCTCCAGCTAGCCAGCTTGAGTGACCTTCCATTTCTGAGATTGTGGAGTTGTGGGTATAGTGACTAAGAGCACCACATGGAGTGAGTGGGGTGAGTGAAAAGGTTTCCTAAGGAACCGAAAGAAGGTGAACCAGAAAGCCAAATTTTATAAGTATCCCAGACCACAACAAATAACATTTCCTAAATCACTAAATGCAAAATAAACAATAGAACAATCAAATAAATAAATACTAGGACATATGATAAATAGAAACCAATGAGTATGATAAAACCATAAAAGAAGATGGTAAAAATATTAGTAATCAGTATGTCTTCCTTAAAAAAAAAATGTCTGTACATATCTTCTACCCATTTTTAATTGTATTATTTGTTTTTTAGATGTTGAGTTTTATAAGTTTTTTCTATATTTTGGATACTAACCATTTATCAGGTATGTCATTTGCAAATATCTTCTCCCATTACTTATGTTCCCTTTAGCTTTTTTTTTTTAGTTTCCTTCACTGTGCAGCTTTTTATTTTGATGAAGTCCCAGTAGTTTATTTTTGCTTGTGTTTCCCTTGACTAGAAAGAAATAGCTATCACTGATGTCAAACAGGTTACTGCCCATGTTCTCCTCTAGGATTTTTATGATCACCAGGGAAATACAAATGAAAACTACAATGAGATATCACCTCACACCTGTTAGAAAGGCTAAAATTAACAACACAATGGGCACCTGAGTGGCTCAGTGGGTTAAGCCTCTGCTTTCGGCTCAGGTCATAATCTCAGGGTCTTAGGATCGATCCTTGCATTGGGTCTCTGCCTGTTTGTGATCTCTCTCTCTGTGTCAAATAAATAAACACAAGGAACAACAGGTGACGGCGAGGATATGGAAAAAGGGGAACCCTCTTGCACTATTTTGGGAATGCAAACTGGTGCAGCCACATGGGAAAACAATATGGAGCTTCCTCAAAAAGTCTGAAATAGGAGAAGTCAAGATGGCAGAGAAGTAGCAAGCTGAGGACATCAGGTAGCAGGAGACCAGCTAGATAGCTTATCAAACCATTGCAAACACCTACAAACCCAACGGGAGATGGAAGAGAAGAACAGCAATTCTAGAAACAGAAAATCGCCCACTTTCTGAAAGGTAGGACCGACGGAGAAGTGAATCCAAAGCGACGGGAAGAATGACCCCGGGGGGAGGGGCCGGCTCCCGGCAAACGGCGGAGCAACGGAGCACAAAATCAGGACTTTTAAAAGTCTGTTCCGCTGAGGGACATTGCTCCAGAGTCTAAACCGGGGTGAAGCCCACGGGGGGGACAGCGCGGTCCTAGGTCCCACGTGGTCACAGAAGGATCATGGGTGTCTGAGTGTCACAGAGCTCACAGGTATTGGAACGGGAAAGCCGGCTACAGAGACAGAGCCGAGGAGTGAGCTCTCAGCTTGGGGTTACCTTGAACCGGTTGCAGGCTTGGTGAGCTCGGAGCACGGCAGGAGGCTGGGGAGACGGGAGTGATTGAGCCCAATTCTCTGAGGGCGCACTGAGGAGCAGGGCCGAGCTCTCCGAGCGGAGACCAGGAGGCCGCCATTTTCATTCCCATCCCCCAGAACTCTACGGAAAGCGCTCAGGGAACAGAAGCTCCTGAAAGTGAACCTGAGCAGATTACTCAGCCCGGCCCCTGGTAAGGGCGGTGCAATTCCACCTGGGGCAAAGACACTTGAGAATCACTACAGCAGGCCCCTCCCCCAGAAGATCAACAAGAAATCCAGCCAAGACCAAGTTCACCTACCAAGGAGTGCGGCTTCAATACCAAGGAGAGCAGCAGAATTCCAGAGGAGGAGAAAGCAAAGCATGGAACTCATGTCTTTCTCCCCATGATTCTTTAGTTGTTAATTTATGTGGTTAATTTAATTTGTTTAATTTAATTTTATTTTTTCTTCTGCTAAGTTTTTTTAAACTTTTAACCTTTTCTTTTTTAACCTTTTTTAACTGGTTTATCTAATATATATATATATTTCTTTTTTATATTTTTTCTTTATTTGTTTTCTTTTTTTAATTTTTTTTCTGAACTTCTTTTTATCCCCTTTCTCTCTCCCATGATTTGGGGTCTCTTCTGACTTGGTTAAAGTGCATGTTCCTGGGGTCCTTGCCACCCTTTCAGTATTTTATTTGCTCCTTCATATACTCTTATATGGACAAAATGACAAGACGGAAAAACTCACCACAAAAAAAAAGAACAAGAGGCAGTACCAAAGGCTAGGGACCTAATCAATACACACATTGGTAATATGACAAATATAGAGTTCAGAATGATGATTCTCAAGGTTCTAGCAGGCTCGAATAAGGCATGGAAGATATTAGAGAAACCCTCTCTGGAGTGATAAAAACCCTTTCTGGAGAAATAAAAGAACTAAAATCTAACCAAGTTGAAATTAAAAAAGCTTTAATGAGGTGCAATAAAAAATGGAGGCTCTTACTGTTAGGATAAATGAGGCAGAAGAGAGAATTAGTGATATAGAAGACCAAATAACAGAGAATAAAGAAGCTGAGCAAAAGAGGCACAAACAAATACTGGACCACAAGGGGAGAATTCGAGAGATAAGTGACACATAAGACGAAACAACATTAGAATAATTGGGATTCCAGAAGAAGAAAAGAGAGGGGAGCAGAAGGTATATTGGAGAGAATTATTGGAGAGAATTTCCCTAATATAGCAAAGGGAACAAGCATCAAAATCCAGGAGGTGCAGAGAACCCCCCTCAAAATCAACAAGAATAGGTCCACACCCACACCCCATCACCTAATAGTAAAATTTACAAGTCTTAGTGACAAAGGGAAAATCCTGAAAGCAGCCCGGGAAAAGAAGTCTGTAACATACAATGGTAAAAATATTAGATTGGCAGCGGACTTATTCACAGAGACCCGGCAGGCCAGAAAGAACTGGCATTATATATTCAGAGCACTAAATGAGAAAAACATGCAGCCAAGAATACTATATCCAGCTAGGCTATCATTGAAAATAGAAGGAGAGATAAAAAGCTTCCAGGACAAACAAAAACTGAAAGAATTTGCAAACACCAAACCAGCTCTACAGGAAATATTGAAAGAGGTCCTCTAAGCAAAGAGAGAGCCTCAAAGTAGTAGATCAGAAAGGAACAGAGACAATATACAGTAACAGTCACCATAGGCAATACAATGGCACTAAATTCATATCTCTTAATAATTACCCTGAATGTTAATGGGCTAAATGCCCCAATCAAAAGACATAGGGTATCAGAATGAATAAAAAAACAAAACCCATCAATATGTGGCCTACAAGCAACTCATTTTAGATCCTAAGACACCTCCATATTTAAAATGAGAAGGTGGAAAACAATTTACCATGCTAATGGACATCAGAAGAAAGCTGGGGTGGCAATCCTTATATCAGATCAATTTGATTTTAAGCCAAAGACTATAATAAGAGATGAGGAAGGACACTATATCATACTCAAAGTGTCTGTCCAACAAGAAGATCTAATAATTTTAAATATCTATGCCCCTAACATGGGATCAGCTAACTATATAAACCAATTAATAACAAAAATCAAAGAAACACATCAACAATAATACAATAATAGTAGGGGACTTTAACACTCCCTTCACTGAAATGGACAGATCATCCAAGCAAAAGATCAACAAGGAAATAAAGGCCTTAAATGACACACTGGACCAGATGGACATCACAGATATATTCAGAACATTTCATCCCAAAGCAACAGAATACACATTCTTCTCTAGTGCACATGGAACATTCTCCAGAATAGATCACATCCCGGGTCATAAATCAGATCTCAACCAGTATCAAAAGATTAGGATCATTCCCTACATATTTTCAGACCACAATGCTCTGAAGCTGGAACTCAATCACAAGAGGAAATTTGGAAAGAACCCAAATACATGGAGACTAAATAGCATCCTTCTAAAGAATGAATGGGTCAACCAGGAAATTAAAGAAGAATTGAAAAAACTCACGGAAACAAATGATAATGAAAACACCACAGTTCAAAATCTGTGGGACACAGCAAAGGTAGTCCTGAGAGGAAAATATATAGTGGTACAAGCTTTTCGCAAGAAACAAGAAAGGTCTCAAATACACAACCTAACCCTACACCTAAAGGAGCTAGAGAAAGAACAACAAAGAGAGCCTAAACCCAGCAGGAGAAGAGAAATCATAAAGATCAGAGCAGAAATCAATGAAATAGAAACAAAACAAAACAAAACAAAACCAATAGAACAAATCAATGAAACTAGGAGCTGGTTCTTTGAAAGAATTAATAAGATTGATAAACCCCTGGCCAGCCTTATCAAAAAGAAAAGAGAAAGAACCCAAATAAATAAAATCATGAATGAAAGAGGAGAGATCACAACTAACACCAAAGAAATACAAACTATTATAAGAACATACTATGAGCAACTCTACACAAACAAATTTGACAATCTGGAAGAAATAGATGCATTCCTAGAGACATATAAACTACCAAACTGAACCAGGAAGAAATAGAAAGCCTGAACAGACCCATAACCAGTAAGGACATTGAAACAGTCATCAAAATCTCCAAACAAACAAAAGCCCAGGGCCAGATGGCTTCCCAGGGGAATCCTACAAAACATTTAAAGAAGAACTAATTCCTATTCTCCTGAACCTGTTCCAAAAAAAGAAATGGAAGGGAAACTTCCAAACTCATTTTATGAGGCCAGCATCACCTTGATCTCCAAACCAGACAAGGATCCCATCAAAAAAGAGAATTACAGACCAATATCCTTAACGAACACAGATACAAAAATTCTCACCAAAATACTAGCCAATAGGATTCAACAGCACATTAAAAGGATTATTCACAAAACAATAGAACAAATCAACGAAACTAGGAGCTGGTTCTTTGAAAGAATTAATAAAATGGATAAACCCCTGGCCAGACTTATCAAAAAGAAAAGAGAAAGGACCCAAATAAATAAAATCATGAATGAAAGAGGAGAGATCACAACTAACACCAAAGAAATACAAACTATTATAAGAACATACTATGAGCAACTCTACGCCAATAAATTTGACAATCTGGAAGAAATGGATGCATTCCTAGAAACATATAAACTACCATAACTGAACCAGGAAGAAATAAAAAGCCTGAACAGACCCATAACCAGTAAGGAGATTGAAACAGTCATTAAAAATCTCCAAACAAACAAAAGCCCAGGGCCAGACGGCTTCCCGGGGGAATTCTACCAAACATTTAAAGAAGAACTAATTCCTATTCTCCTGAAACTGTTCCAAAAAATAGAAATGGAAGGAAAACTTCCAAACTCATTTTATGAGGCCAGCATCACCTTGATCCCAAAACCAGACAAGGATCCCATCAAAAAAGAGAGCTATAGACCAATATCCTTGATGAACACAGATGCGAAAATACTTAACAAAATACTAGCCAATAGGATTCAACAGTACATTAAAAGGATTATTCACCACGACCAAGTGGGATTTATTCCAGGGCTGCAAGGTTGGTTCAACATCCGCAAATCAGTCAATGTGATACAACACATCAATAAAAGAAAGAACAAGAACCATATGATACTCTCAATAGATACTGAAAAAGCATTTGACAAAGTACAGCATCCCTTCCTGATCAAAACTCTTCAAAGTGTAGGGATAGAGGGCACATACCTCAATATCATCAAAGCCATCTATGAAAAACCCACCGCAAATATCATTCTCAATGGAGAAAAACTGAAAGCTTTTCCGCTAAGGTCAGGAACACGGCAGGGATGTCCATTATCACCACTGCTATTCAACATAGTACTAGAGGTCCTAGCCTCAGCAATCAGACAACAAAAGGAAATTAAAGGCATCCAAATCGGCAAAGAAGAAGTCAAATTATCACTCTTCGCAGATGATATGATACTATATGTGGAAAACCCAAAAGACTCCACTCCAAAACTGCTAGAACTTATACAGGAATTCAGGAAAATTGTCAGGATATAAAATCAATGCACAGAAATCAGTTGCATTTCTCTACAACAACAACAAGACAGAAGAAAGAGAAATTAAGGAGTCAATCCCATTTACAGTTGCACCCAAAACCATAAGATACCTAGGAATAAACCTAACCAAAGAGGCACAGAATCTATACTCAGAAAACTATAAAGTACTCATGAAAGAAATTGAGGAAGACACAGAGAAATGGAAAAATGTTCCATGCTCCTGGATTGGAAGAATAAATGTTGTGAAAATGTCTATGCTACCTAAAGCAATCTACACATTTAATGCAATTCCTATCAAAGTACCATCCATCTTTTTCAAAGAAATGGAACAAATAATTCTAAAATTTATATGGAACCAGAAAAGACCTCGAATATCCAAAGGGATATTGAAAAAGAAAGCCAAATTTGGTGGCATCACAATTCCGGATTTCAAGCTCTATTACAAAGCTGTCATCATCAAGACAGCATGGTACTGGCACAAAAACAGACACATAGATCAATGGAACAGAATAGAGAGCCCAGAAATAGACCCTCAACTCTATGGTCAACTAATCTTCGACAAAGCAGGAAAGAGTGTCCAATGGAAAAAAGACAGCCTCTTCAAAATGGTGCTGGGAAAATTGGACAGCCACATGCAGAAAAATGAAATTGGACCATTTCCTTACACCACACACGAAAATAGACTCAAAATGGATGAAGGACCTCAATGTGCGAAAGGAATCCATCAAAATCCTTGAGGAGAACACAGGCAGCAACCTCTTTGACCTCAGCCGCAGCAACATCTTCCTAGGAACAATGCCAAAGGCAAGGGAAGCAAGGGCAAAAATGAACTATTGGGATTTCATCAAGATCAAAAGCTTTTGCACAGCAAAGGAAACAGTTAACAAAATCAAAAGACAACTGACAGAATGGGAGAAGATATTTGCAAATGACATATCAGATAAAGGGCTGGTGTCCAAAATCTAAAAGAACTTAGCAAACTCAACACCCAAAGAACAAATAATCCAATCAAGAAATGGGCAGAGGACATGAACAGACATTTCTTCAAAGAATACATCCAGATGGCCAACAGACACATGAAAAAGTGCTCCATATCACTCGGCATCAGGGAAATACAAATCAAAACCACAATGAGATACCACCTCACACCAGGCAGAATGGCTAAAATCAATAAGTCAGGAAATGACAGATGCTGGCGAGGATGCGGAGAAAGGGGAACCCTCCTACACTGTTGGTGGGAATGCAAGCTGGTGCAGCCACTCTGGAAAACAGCATGGAGGTTCCTCAAAATGTTGAAAATAGAACTGCCCTATGACCCAGCAATTGCACTACTGGGTATTTACCCTAAAGATACAACCATAGTGATCTGAAGGGGCATGTGCACCCGAATGTTTATAGCAGCAATGTCTACAATAGCCAAACTATGGAAAGAACCTAGATGTCCATCAACAGATGAATGGATCAAGAAGATGTGGTATATATACACAATGGAATACTATGCAGCCATCAAAAGAAATGAAATCTTGCCATTTGCGACAACATGGATGGAACTAGAGGGTATCATGCTTAGCGAAATAAGTCAATTGGAGAAAGACAACTATTATATGATCTCCCTGATATGAGGAAGTGGAGATGCAACATGGAGGGTTTGGGGGGTAGGAGAAGAATAAATGAAACAAGATGGGATTGGGAGGGAGACAAATCATAAGTGACTCTTAATCTCACAAAACAAACTGAAGATTGCTGGGGGGGAGGGGGGTTGGGAGAAAGGGGGTGGGGGTATGGACATTGGGGAGGGTATGGGCTATGGTGAGTGCTGTGAAGTGTGTAAACCTGGTGATTCACAGACCTGTACCCCTGGGGATAAAAATATATTATATGTTTATAAAAAAATTTTTTTTAATTATTTATTTGTTAGAATGAGAGAGAGAGCACAATCAGGTAGAATGGCAGGCAGAGGCAGAGGGAGAACCTGGCTCCCCATGGGGCAAGGAACCCGATGCAGGACTCGATCCCAGAATACTGGGATCGTGACCTGAGCCGAAGGCAGCCATTCAACCGACTGAGCCACCCAGGTGTCCCTATGTAAAATTTTTTTTTTTAAATTAAAAATAAAGTGGGATTATGGACATTGGGGACGGTATGTGCTTTGGTGAGTGCTGTGAAGTGTGTAAACCTGGTGATTCACAGATCTGTACCCCTGGGGATAAAAATATATGTTTATAAAAAATAAAAAATTTAAAAAAAATTAAAAATAAAAAAAGAATGATTAACTTTGATATTCCTTAAATTATTATTTTCTACTTTATAAACATAAATTCTACGTGAGCTATTATAATTTTTTCTATTTATTTCTCATATTATAAACCCAGCATTATCGTTACACTTGTTTTGGACAGCTAATAGTCTTTTAAAGACAGTTTTTTTAAAGACACCTTTATAAATAGTTTCTAAGTATACATTTACCCATAAATCTATTCTTTCCGTGCCCTTCCTCCATGTCTTGGCTTCCAATGAGGATCATTTGCCCTCAGAAGAAAGAATCTCCTTTGGGGATTTACTGTAGTGCTGTTCTGCGCTAACTCCTTGGTTCTGTTTGTTTGGATATGTCTGTTTTGCCTTAATTTTTCTGAAGAATATTTTCACTGTGTATAGAATTCTAGGCTGGCAGTTTTTCTTTTATCACTTTAGAGATATCATCTAATTGTCTTCTAGTTTCCACTGTTCTTGAAGTATATTTAAAATACTGTTACATTAGTTTTAGGTGTAATCTGATGTCATTCTTATTGATATTATTCTGAATATAAGTTTCCCCTTCTGACTCCTTGTAAGACTTTATCATTGGTTACTGGCAATTTGAGTATGATGTGATTTTTCCCTCTATCTATATAATAATTACATACATATATATGTGTGTATATATGTGTGTGTGTGTGTGTACACATATATACACACACACCCAAATAGAAGATTTTCTTGAATTGTGAATTGATGTCATTTAGCAGTTTTTGAAAATTTTTGGCTTGCATTATCTCTAATGAGACCTCTATATGGATCTTATTTTTTCCTTTTGTAAGTAATACGTCTTTTTTTACTCTGGCCACTTTTAAAATTTTATCTTATCATTGGTTATTCAGCAATTTGATCACAGTTATCTTTTGGTGTTATCTATTTTTCATACTTCAGGAGCTCCTTGTGTTTATTGGATATATAGACTTCTAGTTAACTTCAAATTTGAGAAACTTGGGGGGAATTATTTCTTGAAATAATTTCTCTATCACCTACTTTTGGGACTCAAACTAGGTACATGTTAGACTTCTTGTTTTTGTTTTACAGGTCAATGAGTCTCTTAATTGTTTGCATTTTTTTATTCTCTGTACTGTATTTTGAGTAGTTTCTTCTGCTAAAATTTCATTTTTCCTGATTTTTTTTCTAGTTCCTCATCTGTTGTTAGTCTGATCCAGTGAATTTTTCATTTCAGATTTTTCATTTCTCTGCCCCAGATTTCCATTCAATCTTTATATATAATATATATTTTATATATGTATATATATACATATATATATATATATATATATATATATATATATATATAAAATGTTCCTTCCTCGTTATGTTCATGTTTTCCTTTAAATCCTTGAATGTATTGATACCATGTCTTTTAAAGGTCTTGTCTGTGAATTCCATTATCTCTATCATTTCTTGCCTTGTTACTATTGACTGATTTTTCTTCTGTTTATAGGTCATATTTCACTTCTTCTTTGTATATTCAATTAGTTTGATTATATTTTGGAGACTGTGAGTTTTACATTGTTAATTATCCAGATTTTGTGTGAGTGTGTGTGTGTGCAGTATTGAAATTTGTTGCACCATTTCATTAAGTTACTTAAGTTAACTGCAAGCTAAATTAATTGCAGATAAGCTAGGTCCTTTTGGGGCTTGTCTTTAAACCTTATTAAGATAGGTCCAGGGGGGCCTGGGTGGCTCAGTGGGTTAAAGCCTCTGCCTTTGGCTCAGGTCATTGTCCCAGGGTCCTGGGATCGAGCCCCGTATCTGCCTCTCTGCTCGGCGGGGAGCCTGCTTCCCTTCCTCTCTCTGCCTACTTGTGATCTCTGTTTGTCAAATAAATAAGTAAAATCTTAAAGAAAAAAAAAAAAAGATAGGTCTACAGTAGCTTTTATTCCAGGGCTATTTTAACCATCAGTGCATGATCCTCTGGGTTCTCCATGAATGTCCCAGGAATTCAACACGGTCTCTCCATTCTGGATGATAAGAATTCAAACATCTCCTGCCAATGTTAACTCTACAAGCGGTTTCATTTATAGCAGCCTTCGTATTTGGACTCTTAGAGAGTTCACAAACGGGCAGTTCAGTGTTCACTAGCTAATTCACGGGGATGCTCTTCTCCATCATCCTTCCCTACAAGTACCAGCCACTGCTACTTCCTCCAAACCCTGCCTCCTCAATTCAGGGAGACCACCATGCTCTGCCTCGGTTCCTCCTCCTTACATCATCTAGAAAATGCCTCCAAGTGGAACTCAGGGTGATGGTCTCAGTTCTTCGTTTCCCTTCTCTCCGGGATTAGATGGGATTCTTGCACTGTCTATTGCCCAACGTCTAACAACAGCTGTTTCATGTATTTTGTTGAGCTTTTAGCCATGTACAGTGGGAAGGAAAGTCTGGTACCAGTTACTCACCAAGTCCAGAAATGGAATTCTATGCTATCTTTTATGAAGGAAAACTTACAGTGTTTAAAATGAGCGTAAATAAAATCTCCTGGAAGGATTCAAAGAAATTTTGTCAGTAATTCTTTGGGGTTTGAATTTTATATTTTGTTTTGTTACTCACTTTTTTTTTTTTGCCGAGTCACTTCAGTTGGTGATCTAGATTTTTATAGTCACTTAGAATCCACTGTTGCCTTTCTCTGGGATGAAATGCTCCTATTTATTTCACTTCTATTCATCTTAAAATCCTCTGGGTAGAATTACACCATTTTTTAATACTATAAGCATTGATTAACAGTGATAGGTTCATGATCATCTTCTGGTAAATTGTTCACTGGGGAGGTTGGCTTTTGCTTATCTTACAACATCAAATGACAGAATCATAACAGGACTTTCAGAACATCTGTCCCAATCCTCTATTTTACTCATAAGGAAATGGTGTTCTAAAAAAGTTCAATAACTAACCCGAAATTGTCTCGCAGGTGGTTGGCAAGATTAGGACGAGAACTCATATTTCCCTCTCTAGATTCAGTTTTGTTTCGTGTTTGTTTTACTTAATCCATCGCCTTCCTCATCAGCAATGGAACTTGTGTAATAGCCTTTCCAATGTCTGTCATTTGCTTAATAAGTTTAATATCGAAAGAAAAATTGTTTTCTCCAATTTTTTTTTATCATTTCCTACTTCGGACATCTTTTTATTGATGCTAAAGTCCTTTTTGTGTTTAATACGTCCAAGAAGGAAGACCGAGGCCAGCTTAATCATCTTACTCCTCCTGCTGGAAGAACTAACTCACTACAGGCAGTAAGAAGGCACTGCGTGAACACACCAGACAGGGACGGCTGTGCTAGCGGCTCAGGTAGCAGAGAAGTAGGCACAAAAGAAACTGGGAAGACAAAACTGCACACAGAACGTGTTTAGGGCACAATATGAGACTTTACTTTTCATCTCGGAAGCCAGAAACCTTTTCCTCTCTCCTGCAGTATAAAGACCCATGATCCTGAGTCAAAGATGAGAAACCCCTGTGGCACTTGTTGAAGACAGAGCTTACCTAGAAATGTCATCTATGTTTTATCACACCATCAAACGACTTATCAGGAAAATGAGTGAGAGCAGTAGTGGTGACTGCCATATCATGGTAGGTAGTGTCTAACCGTCCTTCAGGGAAGGCTCCCTCTGAGTCAGGACCATGCCCTAGTCCTGACATTTCCTACTGGGCAAACCTAAAACCCACTCAGCTTCCTTGAAAGTCAGTCTGCATCTCTGTGGATTTTCTTCTCTCTTTTTTTAAAGGATTTTATTTATTGATTTGAGACAGAGCGAGAGAAAGAGAGAACATGAGCAGCGGGCAGAGGAGCAGGGGGAGAAGGGTGAGAAGTGGACTCCCCACTGAGCCGGAAGCCTGATGCGGGCTCAAGCCCAGGACTCTGGAATCCTGACCTGAGCCAAAGGCAGACACTTAACTGACGGAGCCACCCAGCCGCCTCTACGTGGATTTTCTTCTTAACTCCATCTGCAGAGAGCTTAAGCTATTTTCAAGTCACTGACATGGAGAAAAATAAACAAATTCTACAAGAATTCAAAATGCACTAATTTCCATGTTGTTAATGAGTATTTTTTTTAAATCAGCAACAAGCAAGGAATGATGAAAAGCCTCCCATTATTCGTCATCTTAGATGCAATGTTGCTGTTAACAAGACTTAAAAATGGTGCTTACCAAAAAAAGGCCCTTACTAGTTTGCAAGGTTAGATAGAAAAGAGTAAATATTTTATTAAGCCTCTCCGAGTTACTTATTGACTACATTTTCCCTCCCCCTCTCGTAACATCGCATTGTTAATAAAATAAATCAAATGTTACATATGAATTTCTGTCCCAGATTTCCTTAGCTCACCCCAAGGGCAAAGATACAGCCCCTAATTTTGTTTTGTTACAGTCTAAGTAGATTTTCTGAGTCAGGAAAAGAAAAAAACTCTTTTAGAATAGCAGATAATATCAACTAATGTAATTAAGTGTTTGTGGTAAGCAGGCACTGTACTAAACATTTCTACTTATTTTATCCTACTTAATCCTCACAACAACCCTTTAAGTTAGGTACTATTATTACTCCATTTCCTTAATGAGGAAGCCAAAGACTGAGGAAGGTAAACAACCCGCCTGATAATTCAGAACTCCCGAGTGCCAGAGGGCCAGCTTCGACTCTGAAATCTAGGCTTTTATCCACGCTGTTCCTTACTCCCATGACTTTACCAAGAACTTACTATGTCAGACCATTTAGGTGGTCATTTTTGAAGTACCAAAAGGGGGGCTAGATAAAGCAGCACAGTTGCTAAAAACACGGTTGTATTCAGTTTCCCGCATATCCACTGCTATTATAAATAGTTCTCTCATAGAAAAGAAAATATATTTGAATGCAAAAAGTAGGGGATGATGATATTAAGAGAAATCCTTGAATATATTTTAATTCACACATAAAAAAGTAAACCATCAGCAAATTTCAGTATTTTATACGTTTTCATTACAAATTACTTGGGAAGTTTGAGAATTATAATACCAAACAGTGTCAGGACATTTGAGAACACTAAACTGAATAATTACCAAATATCATATAAACAAGTACAGTATTTTGATGTGAAGTCATAGTTTCTAAGTCCTGTTCCACCAATAAGCATATGAATAACCTTGACCTCATTTGCAGTGTGAGGATGTTATTAACAACAGTACTGAACTCATTGAGTTGATGTGTTGACTGAAAAGGTAATCGATGTCGAGCACCTCATACCTCGTAAGGACTCGGTCAGACCTGGCTGTTACTGTAACATACCCACAACACCAAGTCCCTGCTAACAGTTCTGCAGCCCAAGATATGAAAAACTCAAACAAGATCTGTGCATGAGATTAATCCCACTAGAGCTTGAAGTACTGGGGTTAAAGGTACAATGTGTGTTTCATTTATTTTCCAGAACAGTAAAGATGCGTTGGCAGTCTCCACCATGATTTCTCTCCTCTTTGACCCTCACCAGGTACACAGTCATGGCACGGAAGAATTCATCAATATTCCGTAAACGCAATCCACTGCAAAGAAAGCAGGACTTCTGCTTCAAGGGACAGTGGCAAGGAAAACGACTCCATCCACTAATTCTGAAGGGATAGCAATATAAAATTTGGAGAAATGGTGATTGTGGTGGAATTCGTGTTTCAGAGTGAAAGAAGCTCTTACTGAAATACGGATCTACCACTTAATCATGTGGATCCCTTGGGCAAGTTACTTAAACTCTGTTTCCTCAAGTATTAAAAGGGACTGATAATGTATATTTTGTAGGACTGTTGTAAGGAAAGAGGACGATGTTTTAAGTAGGCTGAAAAACAGTGCCTCAAACATAACGATAACTAAATAAATACAGGCAGAAACGCTATATATCCTTACTAATATGGCACTGATTTTGTCAATAACATTGGTGGCCACAATCGTTATAATAATCTGATTTATAGTCTCTGAAGCAGAAAGTTTCCAGGACCATGGAATAATCCTAATGGGCACTCATGAAGATGTTCGATGAGTTTGACTTAAATAGTACAAACATTTCACCTACAAAGAGAATACAATCTACGGATACTATTACAAGTTAAGTCTGTATTCTCAGCTATAAATCTGGAGAATGTACCTGTTGCTGACAGAACTGGTTACTAAAAAGCAATTCTTCAGTGAAATGTACCCCATCCCTAACTGTTACTCGGACCACGTTGTAGTGGTTCTGACACGCTTGGTTCCTCTTGGAACTCAGGAGTCTTGTCTTTGCCATCTGACTTCCTGTTGCATCACTGTTCTTTCTTTAGCAAGCTAAGATGGGCTGCCTCCAAGTTTAATATAACTGAATGGGCTTGTGGCTATCAAATAAACACATTAAAAATACGCCTAAGACCTTTTGGGAATGTCTGACACTGGTCATTAAAAAACCACCCTGCAGCTCACTGGGCCCCAAAATAGCATGTTGTATCCTATTACCTGAAGAGATTAAAAAAAAAAAAAACACATATCAGAACACAGTTCTAAGTTACAAAGACAGAAGGTTTCTGCAGTTTTAAATGACCTAAAACTCTCTCAAACAAAACTGAAGGAGATCAAAGCTTTGGCCCAGCAATTTTGAATCTCAGATCAAATGCCCCAGTTGGGTTAGCTTGATTATTCTTCTTTAGCCTGATTGTTTCTCTCTATCACTTTGGCCATTAATGGAGAAATTAATCTTTGAAGTTCTCATGGCTCAGCATTTTCAATTATTCATTCCAGCTAAGGAATTTTTTTTTTTTTAAGAAAAGCTCAGTGTTCTCAGTTACGATAAGCCTACCAGCAGACACCGATACCAGCCTAAACTGCTACCCCCAAAAATCATCTCCTCCATAGAAATTTTTCTGAGGATTTAAAAAAATCCCCTCGACTGCTTATTTCCTTTCTTAAAATCCAAACTCATAATCAGCTTAAAGCAACAAAAATTGTCTAATAAGCATTTTAACAATTTTTTCCTAAAGAATATTTTCAGAAAGGGAGAGGGACAGAAACAGAAAAGGAATGTGGGAGAACAAATACTACACTCTTTTTTAGGACACATTCTATTATAAGTACCATAATCTTTTAAAATATACTATAACACCTGGTCTTAATATATTACCTGGCTAGACCTTAGGCATATATCAAACTCTTCTAATTTAAAAACAAACTAACAAAAATAAAACAAAACCCCTCTTGTTCCTAGCATTTCCTTCCCTGATCCAGTAGTGACCCTTTTTTGAATTTATTGAATAATTTCCTCCGCTAATTGTCATCGACCTTGATGAGAAGGCAAGAAGTCCTGTGAACCCATTACCACCTTTTACAGAACAAGATCTCAATGTTTAAGAGTTTTGGTGAAGACAACCTCTCCTAGTTTGATGACTCCAGAAGAACTCTGCTGACTTTAGCAAGACTGAAGTGTTTTGGGTTTTTCCCCTAAAAACTGCATGCTTGGGGTACCTGGGTGGCTCAGTGGGCTAAGCCTCAGGTCATAATCTCAGTGTCCTGGGATCGAGCCCCACATCATGCTCTCTGCTCAGCGGGGAGCCTGCTTCCTTCTCTCTTTCTGCCTGCCTCTCTGCCTACTTGTGACCTCTGTCAAATAAATAAATACAATCTTTTTTAAAAATGATAAAATTAAAATTAATAAAAACTGCATGCTTGGTTTTTATTTTAAGGAGTTATACATTTGCTAAATGACGAAAAGGAGATTGCAACTTCCTTCTGTTATTCTTTCTTTTTAAGATTTTACTATTTAAATCTCTTTATTTTTATAAATTTTTATTTATTTATATAGAGAGCATGCACATGCATGAGTAGGGGTGTGGACAGAGGGAGAAAGAGAGAGAGAGAGAGAGAAGAGAATCCCAAGCAGGCTCCACACCCAAAATGAAGCCCGACATGGGACTCGACTCCATGACCCTGAGATCATGATCTGAGCCAAAATCGAGAGTCAGTCCTTTAACCAGCTGAGCTGCCCAGGCCCCCCTACAAATTTTCTATTGAAGTATAACTGACATACAACATTGTATCGGTCTCAAGTGTAAAACATGATGATTCAATATTTGTGCAGATTGCAAAATGATCACCACAGTAAGTTAGTTATCCTCTGTCACTATAAAAATTTAACTTTTTAGATTTATTATTTTGCAACTTTCAGGTATGCTTTTCAATATTATTGATTATAGTCACCATATTGTACATACATCTCCATGAATTATTTACTTTATACTTGGAAGTTTGTGCTTCTCGACATCCTTTACCTGGTTCACCCTCTCTGACCCCTTCCCCAATGGAAACCACCATTTTGTTCTCTGTGTCTATGATTTTGGTTTCATTTTGTTTGTTCATTTGTTTCATTTTTTTAGAGATTCTACATATAAGTGAAATCATATAGTCTTTGTCTTTTCCTGTCTTATTTTGCTTAATATAATGCCCTCAATGTGCATCTGTATTGTTGCCATGGCGAGATTTCACTCTTACTCTTCATTCTTTTTATGGCTGACCAGCATTTCAATGTGCATCTTCTGATTAAATTCTTCTTTATAAATTCTTTATATTTCTTCTTTATAAATTCATCCATCAATGGACACTTAGGTTGTTTCTATATCTTGGCTATAGTGAATGGTGGTGCAACAAACACCGGGGAGCTTCTGTTGTTCTGAATCAGTGTTTTTGCTCTGAATAATACCCAGAAGTGGATTGCTGAATCATATTACAGTTCTACTTTTACTTTTTTTTTTTTTGAGGAAACTTCATACGGTTTTACATAGTGGCTGCATGAATTTACATTCCCACCAACAGTGCACAAGGACCCCCTTTTTCCCACATCCTCCTAGCAGTTGTTTTTTCTAAACTCTTTTTGATAATAGCCATTCTATCTCCAAGTGTGTGGTGATTTCTCACTGTGGTTTTGATTTGCATTTCCCTGATGACTAGTAATGTTGAGCATCTTTTCATGTGCTTATTAGCCACCTGTATGTCTTCTTTGGAAAAAAGTTTATTCAGATCCTTTGCCCAATTTTTAAATGGATTGTGTTTTTGCTATTGAGTTTTGTGAGTTCTTCAAAATATTAACTCTTTGTTGGATATATGATTTGCAAATATTTTCTCCCATTCAGTTTCCTTTGCTATACAGAAACTTTTTAGTTTGGTGTAGTCCCTCTTGTTTATTTTTACTTTTGTTGCATTTGCTTTTGGAGTCAGAACCAAAATTTCACTGCAGGACTGACTGATATCAAAGAGCCTATGCTTTCTTCTAAGAGTTTCATGGTTTTGGGTCTTACATTCAAGTCTTTAACCCTTTTGAGTTATCATTTGTGTATGTTGTAAGATAGCAGTCTAGTTTCATTATTTTTCATGTGGCTGTCTAGTTTTCCCGGCACCATTTACTAAAGAGACCATCCTTTCCTCAGTGTATATTCTCACCTCCTTTGTCAAAAATTAATTGACCATAAATGTGTGGGTTTATTTCTGGGTTAATATCAGGTTCCATTGATCTATGTGTCTGTTTTTATGCCTACCATACTGTTTTGATTACTATGGCCTTGTAGTATAGTTTGAAATCAGGGAACATAATACCTCCTGATTCATTCTCTTTTATCAGTATTGCTTTTGCTATTCAGGTGATGCCTTCTGTGATTCCATGAAAGTTTTACGATTGTCTATTATATTTCTCTAAAAAATCTCATTGGAATATTGATAGGGATTGTGTTGAGTATGTATACTGCTTTGTGTATTATGAATATTTTAACAACATTGATTCTTCTAATCCATGAGCATGTTATCTTTCCATTTCTTTGTACCTTCTTCAATTTCTTTCATCAATTATGTATAGTCCTCAATGTACAGGTCTTTTACTTCCTTGGTTAAATTTATTTTGAGGTATTTTATTCTTTTTTATGCAATTGCAAATGGAATTTTTAAAAACTGAAGTATAGTTAAAACAATGTTACATTAGTTTCAGTATATAACATAGTGATTTAAAAAGTCTATAAGTTATGCTATGCTCACCACAAGTACCTCTCCATCTGGGATTGTTTCCTTAATTTCTCTTTCTGATAGTTCATTGCTAGTGCATAGAAACACAATAATTTTTGTATATTGATTTTGTATCCTTCCACTTGACTGAATTCATTTATCAGTGTTAATGGTTTTGGTTGGGTCTTTAGGGTTTTCTATATATAGTATCATGTTATCTGCAAATAATGACAATGTTACTTATTTCTTTCAATTTGGATGCCTCTTGGTTTTTTACTCTTGTCCAATTTCAAGGATTTCCAATACTAAGTTGAATAGTAGTGGGGAGAGTGGACATTCTTGTCTTATTCCCGATCTTAAAGTAAAAGCTCTTAACATTTCACCATTGAGTATGATGTTAACTGTGGCCTTGTCATTATGGTTTTTGTTATGTTGGAGTATATTCCCTTTATACTCACTTTGTTGAGAGTATTTATCATTAATGGATGTTGAATTTTGTCAAATGCCTTTTCTACAGTTATTGAGATGATGTGATTTTTTGCATTTTGTTAATGTGGTGTATTACATTGATTGATGTGTTGATGTTGAACCATCCTTCCATCCTTGAAACAAATCCCACTTGATTATGGTATGTAATTCTTTTAATGCTGAATTTGGTTTGCTAGTATTTTGTTTATTTATTTGAGAGAGAGAGAGAGAGAGAGTGCACAGAGGGAGAGGGAGAAGCAGACTCCCTATTGAGCAGGAAGCCTGAGGTGGAGCTCAATCCCAGGACCCAGGGATCATGACCTGAGCTGAAGGCAGACACCTAACCAACTGAGCATCCCTTTTGTTAAGGATTTTTGCATCTATGTTCATCATGAATTTCTTTTTCCATCCCTTCATTTTCAGTCTGTCTATGCATTACATCTAAAGTGAGTCTCTTGCAGGCAGCATATAAATGAGTCTTGTTTTTTTATCCATTCAGCCACTCTGTATCTCTTGATTAGAGAATTCAGTCCACTTACATTTAAAGTAATTATTGGTAAGTATGTTTTCATTTCCATTTTGTTATTTATTTTCTGGCTTCTATTGTAGCTCCTCTCTATTCCTACCTTTTTCTCTTGCTCTTTTCTCTTGTGCTTTGATGACTTCCTTTAGTGTCATATTTAGATTCCTCTCTCACTTTCTCTTGTGTATCTTCTATGGGTTTACTTTTACTTTGTTACTACCAAAAGGCTCACATATAACATCTGACATATACAACAGTCCATTTTAAGTTAAAAGCAGCTTAAATTTAAACTTATTTCAAAACTACATTTTTATCCCCACATCCCATGTTTTGTTTTGGATGTCACATTTTACATATTTTTATTTCATGTATCCTGAACTTATGTTTATAGTTTAAATTCATTTTATTGCTTTTGTCTTTAAGACTCCATGCTAGCTTTATAAATGTTACTCCATGTTCTTCACTACATATTTACCTTTACCTTTACTTTCATATGTTTTCTTTTATTAAATAGTGCCACATATTTTCAGCTTAAATAAGTCTCTTTAACATTTTTTGTAAGACCAGTTTAGTGGTGATGAACTCCCTTAGCTTTGGCTTAGAAAACTTATCTCTCTTTCAGTTCAGAATGGTAACCTTGTTGGATAGAGTATTCTTCACTGGAAGTTATTTTTTTCTTTTAGCACTTTGAATATATCATGCCACTCTCTTTTGGCCCACAATTTTCCTGTGAAAAATCTGCTAGTAGTTTTATGAGGTTTACCTTGTATGCAACAAGTTGCTTTTTCTCCCACTGCTCTTAAGACTTTTCTTTAACTTTTGACATTTTAATTATAACGTATCTTGGTGTGGATCTCTTAGGATTCATCTTGTTCAAAAGTCTCTAGGCTTCCTAGATCTGCATGTCTGTTTCTTCCCCCAGTTTAGGGAAGTTTTCACCCATTATATTCGATTAAGTTTTCTGCCCCCTTCTCTCTCTTCTCCATCTGTGAATATTATTTTGCTCACGAATCCTGTAACCTACCTTCACTTTTCAAAGTTTTTTTTTTCTTGCTGTGTTTGGATGAGTTCCATTACCATCTTTCAGATTGCTGATCTGCTCTGCTTCATCCAATCTGTTAAATTCCTCTATTGTATTTTTTTAGTTCAGTTATTATATTCTCCAGCTCTGTGACTTCTATTCAGTACTTTGCCTCTCTCTCTCTCTCTCTCTCTCTCACTCTCTCTCTTTTATCTCTTACCTAAAGTTCTCACTGTGCTCATTCATTCTTCTCCTAAATTTGGTGAATATCTTTATGGCCATTATTTTAAATTCCTTATCAGGGAGATTATATATCTCCATTTCATTAAGGTCTTTTTCTGAGATTTTCTCTTACTCTACCTTTGGAACATTTACCTCTCTTTCCTCATTTTACTTGACTCTCTGGGTTTGTTTCTATATGTTAGGCACAGCAGTCACCTCTCCCAGTCCTGAAGGTGTGCTTTGTGTAGGTGGAGAAGCTTCTTGGTTGTCTAGTTCTTGGTCTTTCAAATCATTGTGATTACCTCAGTAAGCTGATTGTTTCTTGATAAATCCCTACTGTTGAGGGTGTGCCAAGACCTGTCAATGTTACAAGGGGAGAGATCTTGTTTAGCACCTAGTGTCAGGCTAATTAGAAGCCAGACCCTCAGGCAGCAGCTTTTCAAATATGCCAATACATACAGTCCTCTGGGGCTGCAGTTATAAACTCTGCTGGCCTCCAGGCCAGGAAATCTGGAGGTATCCCCTGGGCAACAGTTGCCAAAATTGGGGCTCCAAATGAATGCATAAACTCTTTTATGGGAAGTATTTTGTAGTGAGACCAAAGTTGTACACAGGATGGTGTCTTCCTGCTTACATTCCCTGAGAGCACCTCCAAAGCCTAGATGTGGCAAATCTAAAGCATGCCTCTCAAGCTAAATCTCCAGAACACATAAACAGACCTTTCCCATAGGAAGACTAGGGGTGTGTTTCAATCTACTGTCTATGCAGTGCCCTGGGGGTGTACCCTGCCAAGGTGTTTCCAATAGTTAGAGTCCTATGGTGCCTAGATACACAGGCTCCCTAGCCACCGAGGCAGGGCAATCAAGGAGTGTTTCCTGTGTATATTGCACACACATACCAGCTTTAGCAAGGCAGCTGCAAACATCGGGTGAGGCCCTTGCTGGCTTTAGCCACGCAATGGGAAAATGCCTTGACTACATATGCCGCTGGCTTTAGTATGCAGCAGCACAGTGCCCTGTCTGCCCGTATCTACTGGCTTTAGCAAGGAAGCAGGAGAAAGCTGTAGTTGTTTGTGCTCTTCAGTCCCTCTGGCCTTAGTACATACCTGCACTCACCTGTTCTAGTAGGGTAGAGGGGGAGTACAAAAATGGCATCCACTGGTTCCTCCATCTCTGAAGAGTCCTAGTTGTGCCCTGCCCCTCCAGCAGATGCTCGGAGATTAGCAAATGAATCCCCTTCACATATACGCTAAGCACTTTCAAACTGCTGCTATTGCACTTTGTTCCAGGGTGAGTGAGATGGCATGGGGGCCCTTTAAAAGGAGGATCTCAGTTCCCTACTGCCCTTTGGCTCCACTGGAAGTAAGCCCCTTGTTTTTCTAAGTGGTATGTTCTGGGGGCTTATCTCTCTGGCCCAGATCCTAAGGTGTCTAATGTGCCTGATGTGCCTCCCTTCCTCCTCCAGGATAAGCTCCAGGCTTGTGAAATCCCTCTGTATTGTGAATAATCATGCCTGGGGCAGGATGGGGGGGAGTTGGCCAGACTGGGTCTCTGCCACTTCTACCTGTCTTGATGTGGTCCTTCTGTCTTTTGTTGGGGAGGAACAGTTTATCTAGTTTTCCTTTCTTTTTCAGAAGAAATTGTTCCATATGTCACTGTAGATTTTGTGTGTCTGTGGGAGGAGGTGAGTTCAGGATCCTCCTACACTGCCATCCTGGACCACCCCCTCCTAGTTTTTATACATTTAAAATTTGTATTGCTTCTAAGCAGAATCTTGCTAAAATAAGATCATTCAAACACATGCAATAGTCTAATTTTTAAAGGCCCTTATTTTGGGGAAAAATGATAAATTCAAGGTGTTTTATCACTGTTTCAGAATACATTAAGGAAAAAGTCTCTGATAGCTGGTATTTCATGCATTTTCCCCTTAAAAAGCTCCACTTTTGCAAACCTGCCCAGTTTCTCACATACTCTTTTAGTTAACATTCATGTGAGCTGCAAGCATGATGCCAAGGAATTCTGTCTCTGGAGAGGAGTCTCAGTCCCAGGTCTGGGAAGTAATGAGTTGCTAGAAATCTTTTCTTTCCCCATAGCTCGGTTTTATGCTTCAGTAATAATGTTTATAATGCCACTTCTCATTCAGTCCCACATCAGATGTCACCAGTCCACAGAGGCCTTCTCCAAGCCTCCTCGCTAGAGTGTCCCTATCCCGTTACTCTCTGTTGCATCACCCTAGTTCTTTCCTGAATAACATTCATCACAACATATGAGTATTGTCATTTGTTTATGGAATTTCTTAACCTACTAATCTAGTTAACTCCTGAGAGCAAGTGACTTGTCACCTGTCTTCATTTCTGTATCCCCAGGACCTAGCATTGGGTTTAATGAATAAGAAAATGAACTAAAGTTTCCTGTTCAATTTGTTTGATCTGGGTCATCATATTGGATGTTTCTCCCCTATGCCTGATCTCTCCTCCACCAAAACAGAGCCAACACACTTCCTCTTCTTTTCCCAGGAGCTGCTTGTTGTTGCTGCTGCTGTTGTTGTTGTTACCCAGTTAATACATGCTCATTTTAGAGAACTTGAGGCAGGGACCAAAATCATGTAAATAGACAATTAAAATCACTAGGGTTGATTCATCATCCCAGTTTGTCCAAGAATGGATGGAATTCCCAGAACATGGGAAAAACCAGGAAAACTCAGGGCAAGCCAGGATGAGCAGTGTACCCTACATAACTTCTCACTCAGTAGTGACTATTATTAATTTATGCTATTGTCATTCATTACTTTATGGATATTATAGTTAATTCAGATTTCATTATATAATTTTGAATTCAACTCTTTCTGAATAATTTTATATTAATTATTTTAAGTATTTTCTCAAATGATTAAAATTCCTTATCATTAAAAATACCATTTAAAATATCATTTTAAAAACTGCTTTATATTGCATATTTTATTTAAAAGGCCATGTAATATAAGACCAAAGACTAAAGACGCTGGAGCCAGGTTGCCTGGGTTCCAGTTTCAACTCCATCTTGGACATTTTACTTATTCTTTCTGTGCCTTAGTTTCCTCACCTGTAATATAAGGGTCAAGAAAGCACATGCCTTATAATACTGTTATGAGGATTAAATGGATTTATATATGAATGTTATTAAATTGCATATTTTTCTTGATAGACTGTCATGTGGTGCAATAGAATATTCATAGTACATGAATGTCAGACCCTGCTTCCTCCCACTTTTATCTTTCAGATGCCCTACTCCCAAATAAACCTTTGTATTCCTAACTCCACCTCCTCATCTGCTTCCCACAGGGCCCAACCAATATAGAAACGAGGCTAATTTGATAAAAGAAAAATAAGACTTTTCATTATTTTAGTTGCATTTCTTTGATTATAGATGCAGTTGAATATTTATCTTTATTAGGCTCTGAAATTTCCTCCTTTGTGGACTATTCAGGTTCTTTGCCTACCTTTCTTATTGAGGTCTTACTGTTTTTCTTGTCTGTTTAAGTTATATAATTATGTAAGTTATATTTTACATATTGTATATATAAAGGATATGATCCCTTTTGTCATAACTAAGTTTTTAATATATAGAAGTTCAACATTGTTATATAGTGAGATGATCAATTACTTTATAATTTTTATCTTTGTTCTAATGCCAAGAGCATATATTCCCTTCCAGAGGCCAGTCTATAATTTCTCCTTATTTATTAATAGTTCATATTTAGTCCATCTGAAATAAATTTTCACATATGGTGTGAGGTGAAAATCTAAGCTGATTTTTTTTCAAAACATGTCTCCCTAGACCATTTAATGAACAATCTTACCCTTTTTAAAGTAACCTCTACTCCCAACATGGGTGGGGCTCAAACTCACAACCCTGAGATCGAAAGCTGTATCATCTACTGAGACAACCAAGCCCCCCAGTCGCACCCTTTCTGATTGATTTGTCGTGTCCTTCAGTGTCATTTACTAACATTTTATATGTGTCGGGTTATTTTCCTATTACTTAAGTTTATCTTTTTTTGTATACATTATACTTGGTAAAGTCCTATATTTTTATAACCTGTTTTGGTGTCTGCTATTGAATTTTAAGCAATAAACTTTCTAGGCTTTTGTACTTTATCCAAAATGGAGTTATGTCTCTACAGATTGTGTGTAGAAAGTCACTTTCTCTTTTTTCTACTTTCCCAAGACTGGAAAATTTGTCATTGCTGAGGCTAGTCGTAATGACGGCAATAATATAAAGAATTCTTATAAAGCTCTGCATAAAGGAGGAAAAGTTAATTTGTGAAGCAGAGCAGCTTAAAACATCATAGAAATGTGATTAGAATGCCCTTTTTTGTTTGTATAGGAGACTATCAGTTTCATCCTATTTTCTAGTGCAGAGCAACCTAAAAGCCTAAGGTCCAGAATGTGACCGTGATGTCATAGGACCTCTCAGTGGTGTGTTCTTCAGAGTGAAGCAAAGTTACAAGAAACGTGTTTATTCAGCTGCTGTGTGAGTCACATCGTCACATACTCTTGGTTGGAGGAGACGGTCAGAAATTATAGACAGAAATATGAACGGAAAGGCAGGATCCTAGACAAAAATTGCTTAGTTGCTTTTGTTGCCTCTGTCATCATCTTTGCAACAATCTCGGTAAAACTAAGCTCAGACGACGGAGGGAGAAGACACGGAGTAGGGGCGGTAGCGGGCAGTGACCAGTCGGCCAGTGGCTGCGGGAGGATTCTTACCCGGCTACCGCAGGATAAATACCACATAGTGGGAAATTAGGAACAGGTAGAAACACTTGAAAGGACTGCAGAATTCCTTTATGGTAACAATCATGCTGTAGGCCAACTGCAATTGTGTGCATATGCTTTAGTTGTCAGCATTTAATTTAGGGTATCATAACCCGTTGTGATATAATAGGGATCCGCAGCACTGGATTTCTCTTCCCTCCGTGGTGAAAGATCTTCTCCTTTTTCTTTCATCCTTCCTACCTTCCTTCTTTCCTTCCTTCCCTTCTTTTCCTTTTGCTATGGTGCCTTTCACGTAGGTGTAACATAAGTGTGCTCTCTTCAGTTCTTTCATGTGTATAAAGAGGAAAAGGGCATAAACTCTTTAATGAACAGTAAAGCCAACAAGAGCAAAAATAAACATGTAGCTTAAGCCTGTAAAGTAACACCATCTAAAAATTCTGTGGGATGAAAGTTTTTCCTCTATCCATTGTTTTTCTCCTACATGAAGCAGCCACAATTTTTAAAGACTACTGTGAAGAGTGTCCTTATGACGAAGCACTCACCTGCTCTGGTTAGGCCCATCAGCACCCCAACAAAGCTGTTCCGAGTTGAGACTGCCGGGGCGCCTGGGTGGCTCAGTCAGTGAAGCATCTGCCTTCAGCTCGGGTCCTGATCCCAGGATCCTGGGATAGAGCCCCGCATCCAGCTCCCTGCTCAGAGGGAAACCTGCTTCTCCCTCTCCACCCCCCTCCCCACTTGTGTTCCCTCTCTCACTGTGTGTCTCTCTGTCAAATAAATAAGTAAAAATCTTAAAAAAATAATAATAAGAGTTGAGACTGCTATGAGGTTGGGATAGAAAGCCATTTCCTGAAACTGTTCAGGACAGTAGCTAAGCTTCACAGAGAATATGGAGTTCTAAGGGTCTTCTGCGTAAGTACTGAAAAGTCATCTGACTTTGAAAATAACTTGAAGGTGGCACATTTTTATGACAATAGAAAACTAGTTCAAATTCTAGAAATAGAGACATCATCACTTCAGTCTGATTCTATGATAAAATGCAGGGCAAAGAACCAATCGCTAAAAACAATTACAGATATTACTTGGAACAACAAAGGTGTAGCAGTCCTAGGTAAAGTCATCGTTTTTGAAATCGTCAATCATGGTATCCTAGAAGAGACAAATTCATGTGCATTTGAAAGCAAGCATTTTGTGGTCAAACAGACCCAGCTCTGAATCTGTTACTTTAGGGATCTGGGACAATGGGTTTCTCTGTCAAGTAGAAATGTTATTATTTCCTACCCCAGAGGCCTATTGTAGGAATAAATGAGATTGGCATGTAAAGTATTTAGCCCAGAAGTGGGCACACTCCAAGTCCTCGATAAGTGATACCAATTACCTCTATTGTGGTTATTTCTCACCATCATCCTAGGAGCAGAAGAAGCTAGATAGGTCTTCTAGTTCATACTTCCGCTGCTAACTTGGATCACGTGTAAATACTTTCATAGAAAACAAAATGAGTCCCCATCCTCTTTTTTAAGGCTACTTAAGGAAATGGAAGTACTTGATGTCCTACAGGAATGTTTTCTCACTCAGAAATGTTTCTAATTTTTCTAAAAACTGATCATACTGCAACAGAAGCCCATTTCTTCTTGGAGAAAAGCTGATCAGGGCACCGGCTGGCACAGTCTGTAAGTGTCTGACTCTTGGCTTCAGCTCAGGTCATGATCTCAGGGCTGTGAGATTCAGCCCCGTGTAGAGGCTCAATCCTCAGGGCAGAGTCAGCTTGAGGGTCCCTCTCCCTCTCCCTCTCCTCCTGTCCCTCCCGCTCATGCTCTCTCTAAAATAAATAAACCCTTATTAAAAAAAGAAGTTTATCACTCTTCTTTAGTAACCTTCTAGATGTGCCACTTGATGAAAATTATAACCTGGTCATCCCCTTCCCTTTGCACTCCCCTAGACCCCACCCCAAACACAGCTAATTATTCCACCATTTTCCTTTCTCCAAGAGGACACAGAGGAAATAATAATTTCACTACAGTTGGGTTATGGTTCTCAGTGTAACGGTCACTAAGCCTAAACACTAACCAGTGATTCTCAGGCCTGTCTGATCATATAACAAGGAGTTTCTCTTGGAGAAGAATAATGGCAAACCTGAGCAACTGGGCCAAGATAATGGATCATGTAGGGCAAAATCAGACGATCCACAGAACGCTGAGTTGATGATGATGAGCAACAAGGACTTGGGCAGAGCGAAGGCAGGCAGATGCTAATGAAGAGTTGATTTTTTAGAGGGTCAGTTTGGTGAAACAATCACATATGTTTATCTCTTCTTCCTCTTAAGATTCTATTCAAATCACAGAAACAGAACATAAAAGGAATAATTTTAATACCAAAAAAAAGAAGGGCTCCACTGCTGAACACTAGATTAGATCCATTTCTGGAAGACTAGGATCTAACAGTGATGTGCTTACTGACGAGGAAAGAGAGAAGCAGCCTCAGTCTGTAGAGAGAGAGTGAGAGGGAGCAAGTGTCTGTGTACATTTAAGTATTGGGGACGGGGCAGGGAATGCAACTAAGGAGAAAAACGATCTGAAGAATATAAAAGAGGCACAAGACACAGATGAAGAATATAAAAGAGGCACAAGACACAGAGGTACCACAAATGGTGGCATTGAGCTGTTGGACTAAAAACAGATGTATTCCATGCTCATAGCAGGATTTTTTATACTAGCCAAGACATGGGAATCACCTAAATGTCCACTGATGAGTAAACGGGGAAAGAATTTGTGGCATATACATACAATGCAATATTCTCTTGCCATTAAAAACAAAAACAAAAACAACACAAAAAAAGACAAAAACAAGGAAATTCTGCCATTTGTGACAATATGGATGGACCTTGAGGGCATTATACTGAGTGAAATAAGTCAGACAAAGACAAATACTCTATGATCTCACTTATATGTGGAATTTAAAAAAAAGAGAGAGAAAAAATAAAAGAAGAAGAGGGAGAGATCAGACATGTGGTTACCAGAGTTGAAGGGTGAGGGCAGGAGTAATAGGAGGAAGGTGGCCAAAACGTACACACTTCCAGTCGTAAGATAAACACGGGCTAAGCATGTAAGGTACAACACAATGCCCATAGCTACTGGTGCGGCGTGACATGATTAAAGTTGTCGAAAGAGTAAGCCCTAAGAGTTCTCATCCAAAAAAAGGGGTTTTTTTTTCCTTTTCTTTTATTGCCTTCTCTTTTTACTGTAGGAGATGATGGAAGCTAACTAAACTTGCAGAGCTAATCATTTCACAATATACCTAAGTCAAACTGTCAAGCTATATACTTTAAACTTCTACAGTTCTGCATATCAATAATATCTCAATAAACCTGGGGAAAAACAAATTGAATTCTTAAACACTATTTATTTGTTTGTTTATGAGAGAGAGTGCATATAAGCAAGGGAGGAGCAGAGAGCGAGGGGAGAACACGGCGCCCACTCCAGGCTGAGTAGGAGGCCAGCCGCAGGGCTTGAGCTCGTGAATCTCACAACCCTGAGATCATGGCCTGAGGCACAACCAAGAGTTGGAAGTTTAACCAATGGAGCCTCCCAGGGGCCCCCAGAAATTAATTTTGTAAAAGCATGTTTTCAGCTCCAGCTCTCCTGAAGAATTTTTAAAGAATCCATCTTAAAGAAAATATAGAGGGTTATTTTCTAAATAAGTTGAATAAGATCAACCCAAAAGACCCAACATCAGTGAACAGTAGTTCCAAGAAAAAACAGAAGAAAAGAAATCAGGACATTTTCAAATAAATAAGAAAATTTCTAGAGATGAAGGACATACGTCTCCATATTAACAAAGTCCCCAATTGGGTGTCTGGTGGCTCCGTTGGTTAGGCGACTGCCTTTGGCTCAGGTCATGACCCTGGAGTCCCAAGATCCAGTCCCGCATCAGGCTCCCTGCTTGGCAGGGAGTCCGCTTCTCCCTCTGACCCTCCTCCTTCTCATTTTCTCTCTCTCACACAAATAAATAAATAAAATCTTTAAAAAAAAAGAAAAAAGAAAAGGAAGAGGAAACTCCCCGATAGCCAAGCACAATGAATGACAAGAGACCTATGTCCACATAAAAATTGTGAACACGAAGAACAAAGACAAGATCCTAAAATCTTCCCCCAAAATAAAATTGCTACCTACAAAGCAATGTGGCTGAGAGTAGCATTAGGCTAAAACTGCATATATATATGACAATATGAGTTGCCAGACAACAGGGGAATAATATTGTTAAAGTCCTAATGAAAAAATAATTTTGAACCTAGAATTCCAAATGCCCCAACTACAAATCAAATGTGATCTAGACTAAATCCATTTTCAGACATGCAGCGACTTAGAAAATTTATCTCCCCCACACCATTTCTTTAAAAATTTCTTGAGGATATATTCCAGTAAAACACAAGGACAAACCAAGAAGGTGAAGAGAAGTCCCAGGATGACAGCTGTGCATCTGCCCCGGAGGCAGTTCAAATCGGAAAAGATGGCTAGGAGGTCTTGCCTGAGATGGCAGGACAGACTCCAGGAAAAAGCTGCACAGAATACCACAGCTGGTATTATGTATAGAAGTCACCAAGACTATTCTAAAGGTAGATAGTTCAATAGAAAAGGCAGCTTTCGAAACTTCACTGGGGGAAAAAAATCTATACTGGGAAAGATGTAATCATAGTGTAATATTGTATCAGTCATACTTTTCCAAAAGTCACAATAATGACAACATTTTATTGCCTTTCAGTTTTTAGACTCAACCTATAGGCAACCCATGGAAGATTAAATTTTGGTAACAGAGTAGACCATAAATGTTACCAATTTTGACAATGCAAATGAGAAAGTATAGAAGTTAGTTGGGAAAAGGAAGGAGTGGAGAAGAACTAAAGGCAAGGACAGTCACTAATACCTCCGTCCTGCAAGACGGCCGATGAAGGACAATGCCTACAGTTGAAGAAATAAAAAATTAAGGTCTGGTATGCCTCTGGAAGTAACCAGGAAAGGAGGGAGTGGAACCACTGAATGAATATCTCATATCACTTTTATTGTAAAGAAAGCACATTTACATGAAGTCTAAAATTGATAAAACAGACAATGATAGAAAAAGCCTATTTAAAGTTACAAAGATACAAAAGCATTACCGGACATTTGTTATCAGTGGCCGACTCTTGAGAATGGGGTAACGGCGGGACGGATGGGGCAAGGAATAACTACTCGTAGCCACATGCACAAATTACTCGAATAAAAATTATGTGTAGTAGAATAACTGAAAGGCAAACACGACTCATTTTTTAAAGGCATCGTCGCGCAACATGGCATTTGCAGGATTAACGCGTCAAGATAACGGAAAGAGAGGAAGTCATAGACACAGGCAGTTCCTTGAGGGCAGGTATAGCTACAACCATCTCTGTTTTTCTTTCTCCAAGGTATTGGATTGGATTTACTCCTCTCGTAATGCAGGATTTTCTGGCTTTGGAGACCTGTCGACTAGATAACGGAATCAATGATCCTTTGAGGCAGGAAATCCTATCAGTGCAGAAATTTCAGTCTGTCCGATGAGCAAAGGGCGACTGCCTAGAGCCGAACGGTCAGAGAATCAGACAGACCTGACTGAGGTGGGCAAGGGGAAGGCGAGACAAACTGCTCTCCAGCTCAGGGTCTTTTGATCTTTCTTCAAGATTTAGGAGCAGGACCCCTACTCAGTGTTCCCAAAAACCTTGAAGTCTCTCTGATGAACAAAGTAAGTCATTGGGATTTGGTGTTCTAAATCAGAAATTCAAAGCCTGTGAGTTTGAAGACCTGATTTGGAATGTGCCTCTGCAACATATAATGAATTTGCACAACGATAAAGACAATGGGCGTCAGACAGCCCTGGGTGCCAATACCGACTCCACTTTTAACTAAAACCACAAACAGACCTTTCCGTACTTTGGTCTCTTTGTGAAATGAGAAGTATTCCACAACATGAGATATCGCTCAGGAAGGTGTTCAACAAACGCCAACTATGGTCATTCGCCATAAAGAATGTAATAAAATTCTGAAAAATGCTTCCAAATCAAAATACATTTAACCAAAATCAGATAACTAGTTTACACATACTAGGATACACATAACTATAATAAAAAAGACGGGCAGTAATAAGTTTTGGCAAGGATGTGGAGAAACTGGACCCTTGTACACACCATATGAGAATGTAAAATGGCATAGCCACTTTGGAAAACAGGTTGGCAGTTTCTCAAAAAGTTAAGTAAGTATAGAATTCCCATATGACTCAGTAATTCCATCCCTAGGTACAACCCGAGAGAATTGAAAACATATGTCCCCACAAAAACTTGCACATGAATATTCATAGCAACATAATAGCCTAATAGTAGAAACAACCTAAGTGTCCATAAACTGATAAACAAACAAATAAAATGTGGTATACCCCTACAGTGCAATATTATTAGGCAGTAAACAGAAATGAAATACTGATGTATGTTACAACATGGATGGAACCTTAAAAATTTTCTACAAAAGAAGCCAGACACAAAAACCCACATATTGTATGATTCCATTTATACGAAATATAAATAAATTTGTCATGGTAGGCAAATCCAAAGAAACAGAAAGTAGATTAGTGGTAGCCAGGGCCTGGGGAGAGAGTATAGGTAGTGAATGCTAATGGGTAGAGCTTCTTTGGAGGGGGAGTGATAAAAATGTTTTGGAATTAGATAGTGGTTAATGATTGCACAACTCTGTGAATATATTAAAACTACTCAATTGTGTCCTTTTTTTTTAAGATTTTATTTATTTATTTGTCAGAGAGAGAGAGCGAGCGAGCCCAGGCAGACAGAGAGGCAGGCAGAGGCAGAGGGAAGAGCAGGTTCCCTGCTGAGCAAGGAGCCCGATGTGGGACTCGATCCCAGGACGCTGGGATCATGACCTGAGCTGAAGGCAGCTGCTAAACCCACTGAGCCACCCCGGCGTTCCCTCAATTGTGTACTTTAAAAGGGTGAATTGCATGATATGTGAATTATAGCTCAATAAAGCTGTTATAAATTATATGAGCCTTAAAAATAAAATAAGGTGCAATAAGTTAATATTATGTATGTGATATATGATTCAAGGGGAAAAAAGGTACAGAATAAAGAAGGAAATAAGGAGGAAAGTCCAGTTACAAAATTAACTGGGACAAAATTAACTTTGGGATGGTTGTTATCATCCCAAAAGTCTTTGAAACTATTATTCCAACCTGGATCATCATGAGAAGACAGAATTCCATTAAAAAAACAGTGGTATGGAAAGATTTCTCACAGAACAGAACTTAACTTTTTAACAAAAAAAAAAGCTAGCTTAAAAGAAAGATTTTTCAGGGGTTTTTTCTCCTCTTTTTTGTTTGATTTGGGTTTGAAGTGTAGATTGGCTTGGACTAAATTAAATTTGGCTAGGTAAAAACAAAAAAATTTAAAGAAATAAATTTGACTGGGTAAAAAAATCATCTTTGGGAAAACTAATATTTATCGAATATTATTTTCTTTCATATGAGTAATGGTATACAAGAAGAAAATGTCAAGAAATAGTGGGGCAAGAACCATACAATGGAGTCGGAAAAACTCCCTTTCTTTAGAATAAAGAGGCTAATTTTAAAATGCTGCGTGTGGGACCTGGAATGTAAAACATCTCAACTTGGCATTGAATGCTTTCTCCTCCCAAGCCCATCGCATTCTCTTCTCTGTCTCCACATTAAGGCTGGGTAAGAAAGCTCATCTGTTTTGGACGGGATCCAAATTAGATGTGGATTTGTACCTGTGAGAACTTAGGATCTCAGTAGCAGCTGGCTTGTATCCAGTTCTTGGAATGCTTATCATCATAACATTATGATTAAACACTGGCAGATATAAATAGGTGTCATTTATTCCAGTCATTTAAATGTTTTGGAATAAATTATTCCTTTTTTAGACAAGTTCTTCTAGGGCAAAATTACATAAATTGGAGGTATTTTTGTTGTAATTTTAAAGAGTCCATCTACCCATAATGGTTTAAGTATTTAGAGAATGTTTGCAAAGACCAGTTGATTCCTTCCAGCTCTAAGGAGGGTCAAATTACTATGTTGCTTTGGATCCCCCTTTAACTTGTTCTCTGTTTTCTTCAGAAACTGAAGCTCAGAGAAGTTAGGTAAATTGATCAAGGTAACACAGAAATGGTTAGACTTATTTCAACTCCAGGGGTTTTTTGCTGTAAGTTCCTTACTTTTACTCAATATCTCCCAGTTGCCTCACGTTATTACAGCTTTTTCTTTGGACTATTTGAATTCAATCTAGGCAACATTTCCCTTGGCAAAAAATTTTAAAATATGCTCTCTTAATAGGCAAAAAGAATTAAAAAGAGGGGTTTCAGATTGGTTACGTGCAAAAAAACAAATGCAACCATGGTAGCTTTCAGGGGGAGTAAATAAGTGATTTGGTGGTATAATTAGCTTACCGCACAGGATCAGTTATGGGACTGACTCTCGAGTGATTTATTTTGGTCTTTTATTTAAAGCAGCCCTTATTTTTAGATTGTTTGATTAACCTCCAAGTTAGAAGCTCAGCAAATTTCTGGGTGGGCAATTTTAACTTTCCAGATTTGGAAAAGCCCTTGCATATCCACTATCCTCTAAAAATGAAACCAACCCTTCTTCAGGACACTGGTCCCACGAGAGATCATCCAGAAGCATCTTAAACCCTCTAAATACCCAAGAACAAATTCAAAACCATATTCAAGAATAAAACAGGTCTACACATCATATTAGATGGCACCAGTGTAATCTCCCACTCTCTAGGCTAGTCCTTTTAGTTTTTTTTTTTTTTAAGATTTATTTATTTATTTGAGAGAGAGCAGATCAAGAGAGAGAGAGAGAGATTACATGGGGTGAGGGGTGCCGAACGAGGGAGAGGGAGATGCAGACGCCCCGCTGAGCAGGGAACCTGATGCAGGGCTCCATCCCAGGACCTGGGATCATGACCTGAGTGGAAGGCAGATACTTAACCTACTGAGCCCCCCAGGTGTCCCAGGATAGTTATTTTCTATTATCAAACTTAACTGCCTCAGAAACCTATCAACAGAATATTCCTTCTCTTCTTAGCCATTGTTGGATTAAGCCATAAATCCTACTCTAAGGCTAATGAAATTGGCATTAAGAAAGAAAGAAAGAAAGAAAGAAAGAAAGAAAGAAAGAAAGAAAGAAAGAAAGAAAACAACCAATGGATTTAATAGTTCCCTGTAAAACCCTGAGCTTTGGCTGACAAGAATTGAGCTCACAGAGAAAGCAATGCTCAGCTGGGACTGGAATAGGGCCAGAAGGGAAGGCAAAGAACCCCAACTAAAGGGTAACTTGGTTACTTCCTAAGAACCCAAATGTGAAAAGATATAGTAGGTGGTCAAGTTCTCGGCTAGACCATCTTAGTTCCGTAAAGACCAAACACAAGAATGGCCCCACTTTCTGATGGTTTGTGGTTCTTTCACATCCCATCACCCATACTCCCTTTTATGAGATAAGAATATATAATGCACACATTTTTAGGATTCTCCTTAGGTGAGAATGTGGTTCCAGAGAACCAACTCTTCCATGGAATGCAGGGGTTGAGAATATGACCTATTTTAAGCCAATCTGTGTTTTCTATCCCTTGGTCACAATAATTGGTTCAGGCCAGTCAATGCCAACAACCATAAATTCTAGAACCTCTCTGAGATTCTCTGGGAGAAGGCTACCCCTTCTGTTGGGAATCTAGAAGCTTCCAAGAAGACACTGTGTGCAGCCTTGGCATTAGACTGGAGCCAGTGCAGTAGGCAGAAGAGCTCGGAGCTGGACACAGAAAGAAGCTGGATTCCATCTGCACTGCTTGAACCTCAAATCTCTCCCCCGCCAGCCCCAGCCGCTGAAAACCCTGGACTCTTCAGTTCTATTGGCCGATAAATTCCCCTTCTCTGTTAAACTAATTTAGGTCGGGTCTTCCATCACTGGCAACAGAAAGAGTCCAAACCGTTACACATTTCATTTACACAAATGTCCTTGCATAAACTATAAAACATAAATGCATCCATATTTCTGTTGGGAGATAATCTTCTGAACGTGTTGAAATAGACATTGTTAGATATAATATATCTAGGACAAATGGAAGCAATTATGTACTTTGTAAACATGAAACTGTGCAACATTACTTTGTGGCTCCAGAGCGTTATCGCAATCAGAACTCCTACACACGCACATCACTGACCACCACTGGGACCACAAGTGAACTGACCAATCTGAGGTCAGCAGTGCCCAGACTGTCACATGCAGAGAGTTGTTTATTTATGTAAGCAATCAGAATTCAGTAATTAAACTGAGTAGCAGAGGATGTTTCACTTCATAAGCAATGTGAATCAATTTAGAAGTGAATCGCCAGTGATTAGGGATTAATAATAAAATAATAAGGTTACACCGAAAGAAAGTTTGAGTGGAAAAAGACCAGAACACTTGATTTGGGTCATGAAAAAAAGCAGATTTCTTCTACTGGCTTCATGTATGACTTTTTGTTTTAAGTCCTGATTGCTCTGAAGATACCACCGATGGCATAGAAGGAAAAGGAACATTTATTTCTAAATGTCTGTTAAGTCATCAGTTTGAAGCTTTCTGCAGCAAATCACAATTTAAACTGACTTACAGAATGGGAACATCTATTGACTCACGTGACCAGAAAGAGAGCAGACTTCCATGTCAGTTCAGCCAAAGGTTTGTAAGATCATCAGGGCCATCGCTTCCCATTTTTGGCAATTCCCTTTGGTTGTGCTCTCCTTCTTGTAGTGGTTTTTCAGTTGGGCTAGCTTCCCCATGGTAGCAAGGTGGCTATCGGCAGCTCCCAGGACCAAAATTTTGTCATTTACACTGGGGGAAAGAGGAGCTTCCTTTTCTTCCCACCAAAAAATCAAATTCTTATACTTCATACTGCCTGGACTTTCACATCTCTGAAAAAAATTACTGTAGCTAGGGAAGTCATGCACCACAGTAATTTCACACGGGGGAAAATGAGCCTGTGCCCAAGCCAGTAACACAGCCAGAGAAGACGAATGCGAACTCATCCCTAGAGACAGGGAAGAAGTTGCTCCCACCCAGCCACATGGTTTCTACCCCAGGCAAGAGGGTGAAATTGGTATCACAGAGACAGGAATGATTTTTTTTTTTTTTCCTATCATGTACCAGACTGAACACAGCCATCTACTGTGGGCTATAGCACTGGACATTTGCTTAGGGTGCCAATCTACAAGGAGGCTTCACTGGAAATGTACCTAGGTGAAGACAGTTGTTCAGGGCCGTCCTACGTGAAGGTCACTGTATTCCTTAGCCTTGCATAATTTCACACTAATTTTCTCTTAGGGAAAAATGGAAACTAGGGAGAGACGAATTCTCAAAGCACATGTATCTACCGCTACTGTTGCCTATTTTTGCTGTGTGTTTTCTCAAGGTTATCTCTAAATATCATAGCATAGTTTCCCCCAAAAGCAACAGCCTGGTGTATTAGGGTCTTTGGCCTTATTTTAACACATCAAACTTCTATTCCAAAGATACTGATTTTCATGCCCATTTTTTTTAACACTATCATATGGACCACATTCAAATGAATGTTGGATGCTAAAATCATTTTAAGTCATAATAGCAGCAAATGTTAAAATAAACACAAAATAATTACCATTACAAAGCTTTGTAGCAGACACTTTTTGGTGGCTTAGGTCATGTCCCCTGAGCCCACTCCTGACTGCCAGTGATCACCAATTGCCTCACGGCAACCACACCGTCAATCATTTCCATTCTCTATCTCAGGGCCTTCTTTGAAATCTGAAGCCACAAGTACCTACTGGGCCCATTGGCAAGCAACATCAGGAAATAAAGCAGGTGCTCAATAAATATTTGCTGAATGAGTGAATGTTAGAGTATAATAGATTGCTATTAACCTGCCTTGTCTGACACCTGGGTGGCTCAATGGGTTAAGCTGTTGCCTTTGGCTCAGGTTATGATCTCAGGGTCCTGGGATGGAGCCCCGCATCCGGCTCTCTGCTCAGCAGGGAGCCTGCTTCCCCCTCTCTCTTTGCCTGTCTCTCTGCCTACTTGTGATCTCTGTCTGTCAAATAAATAAATTTTAAAAATCTCTTTTAACTGCCTTGTCCATAGACGAATTGCTGGGTTCTTGCTATGCTGTGAGGGGCATACATGTTGGTTTGGAATAACTTTTTACAATGGTGGGAAGGTTCTAAATCAGTGCTGTCCTATACAGCCACCACTACCCACATGGGGCTGGCTATCGAGCACTTGAAAAGTGGCTACTGTGAGTAAAAAACTAAATTTTAAATTACATTTAATCTTAATTAACTTGTACTTAAATTTTTTTTTTTTTTTAAGATTTTGTTTATTTATGACACGGAAAGATAGTGAGGAAGGGAGCACAAGCACAGGGAAGCTGGAGAGGGAGAAGCAGGCCCTGAACAGGGAGCTAGCAGGAAGCCAGATGTGGGGCTCGGTCCCGGCCGCTGGGATCATGACCTGAGCTGAAGGCACACACCCACGCACCCCTGCACTTAAATTTAAACAGCCACATCTGTGTAACAGCTACTGTACTGGACAGCACAAGATAAAAAGTGCCAAGTACTGCCACAAAAATCCTCTTACTACTTGCCATGATCAGCCAGGGGAGTACTTATGTAGTAACAGTCGGTGGGTACACAAAAAATTACCAGCCTAGCTGGTAAACCATGTGACTTGGGTCACCCCAAGCAAGCAGTGTATCAGGCATTTCTTTTACTTGACTCAAAGTCAAGACCTAGCAAAAACAGGTAGATGGAACCAAGAACCCTGGGTGGTTACCTTGGTCTGTGTTTCTGATAAGTTTGAATACAGATGTTCAGTGCTGGATTTCTCTGTGTTGGTGTAGACAGGAAAGGGAGAGGGTGGTTTAGAAAGGCGGTGCTTTCAGATCCATTTACATTTAAATAAGAAAAAAGGTGCTGTTTTAAAAGAACCATTCATGTCTATGAAAACATCTCTGAATCTCTTATCATGTGAAAAGTCCTTTTTCCTAAGAAAAAGGAATACACGTTTTGTGTAGGTGCCAGTGTTCAAGTTGCAAAGGTTGAAAGAAGTTTCCAAATCAGCAAGCCCTGTTCCCCATCACTAATAATAATAATAATAATAATAATAATAATAATGATACTTTGTGTGCACACACCTTGCTCTCTGTGGTTTCACAGATAGGTCACAGGCAGGCATCAGGTACACACGATTTCTATGCTCAACCCTCTCAGTGACCCAGTCTTTGACCTCAGAAGAGTTGGGGTAGATTTAGACCAAGGGCTCCTGGGTGCACAATGAGAATGTTCACTCAAAACTCTAACAGCAGCACTTCTGACTCTGCTTTGATGAAAAAAGCCACACACCAGCTTTACCAGTTCCCTGGGCTTTCCAGGGACCACCCCTGACATCACTGTCTGAGAGATTTGCCTTTCCCTCTTGTCTTCCCCTTGCATGCCCCTCTCTCCTCGCCCTGCTCTTCCATGATGATTGCTGGCACATCCACTCAGCCAACCAGTTAATAGCAGGGATAACTGTGATGTAATTTCAGATCTTGGAGATACAAATGAATGAAATGCAGCTGGGTAGGTCTCAAACACACGGTCTTATTACTTAAACCTGATTGGTGCAGCTGAGCACATTGGGGACCCTCTTTGTTCGAGTCAGAGGCTCCATCTCTGCACAAAGGCAATGACCCCAAGGGCACGATGACACTTTCTACCCCAGGCCCAAACCCTCAGTCCCACTGCACTCCCCACAGCCTCCCACACCTGGAGTCCAGCTGGCATCTACTTACCAAGGTTTCCCCCTTGTAGGCCCTCTGCTGGATTAAATCTGCTGTAAACTCCAAATTTCCAGGGTTGGTTGTGTGGCTCTTGGAGGGTCTGTTAGAATCTGTTACCCTTGCAAAATCCAAGAACCCTGGGGAAGAGGGCAACATGACATCTCAAACCAGTCTCCAAGGGCACACTTGGAAAATTTAGACTTTACAACTATGGTTTTCACTCTGCATGAACTGAGTTGCTCCTGGAGGGTTCTGAGCCAGGACTGACAAAGGAGACTGAACTTTTTAAGGCTCCCTCTGCTGTGCCTGGATCTCTAAATACCACCCAGCCCTAAATTTCCCAACGATTGTTCTGCCGCTCTGGCAAGAAATCTTATTCTTTCTCTGCCTACTGGGCTTACTTCCTCTCCCTCACCATTTCCAAGATCTGTTGCTCCGTCTCTGCTTCCAGACCCCTCCTTAGCCAGACGGGCTGTTCTACCTGCTGACCCAAACTTTTGCCCTTTTTGTCTACTTCACCACAGCCAACAGAGCCAGACCTGGCTATCGCCCTTAACATCAACCGAGTGTCAACCATTCATCATCTGGAAGCAGTACTGATCCCCGTCTGTATTTGACTTGGCATGGAGTGGTCACCTTTCTCTCAGAGATCCTCAGGAGAGACTTAACTGGGAAATATATAGTTAGTTTCACAAAATTACAACTATGGATGTCTATATTTGAATTCTGCTTCTTTTCGGTTCATGTTACATAATGAGCATTTTCCAACTTCTTAACTAAATGATTTTTCGTGGCTTCATTGAATTCCATTGTGCAGTTGTATCATGATTTGATCAATCTCCTACTTAAGCATTTTGATTATTTCCAGGTTTTTGATATCATAAACATGTTAAAAAATGATCTACACATGAACAACTAAGCGGGTCTCTGACAATTTCATTCTATTAAATTCCTTAAAAGGGAAGTACTGGGTCAAAGGGTAACAGCATATTTACGGCAGGCTGAGAAGACTCGTCTTTAAATGAAGACCCCAAATTCCAATAGAAGTGAAAAGACACCGAAGACTGTCCAGTCCCTCAGGATCCCCTGACCATGGGCAGGAAATAAAGCTGGGGAGTATGTTCTAAAATAGAACACCCGCCCCGCCAACTCCACCCCTGCCCAGTAAAGTGTTTAATCATTTCTACTTCTTTCGAAAGACCCGCACCTGCCAGAGCATGTCGATCAATGTTGATGAAGTAGCTTCAGCTGTCAGGGACGGCAGATGGGCAAACACACCTGGCCTCACACCATTGTTAGCTTCAAGTTCTCCTTTAAAATGAGCAATGGGCACCAGACAAAAGTGTAATCATCTTCTACACCCCTCTTTCAGCCCACACTGTGAGACACCAATTGACCTTTGCTCTAATTCCTAATTAAAATCTGAAATTACACTCCATCTGAAGAGCGGCTGTTCAGTGGAAATGAGCAATGTGTACAGCATTGACACCACATAGATCGAGGAGGGCGGGAGCAGCAACTCACTCAGGTACTTGCAACCTCAGCAAAACAAGGAGAGTAGGGTTTTATGCAGACACATCACAGCAGAGAACCAGAGGGTGATTTTTTTCCCTTGAATTTTCTACAATAATCATCTTCTGAGCAATTAATCTCCTAGCCTTATATATTGAACCTCGATATATACATACACTGGTGATATAAATCAAACTATCTCTTTTTCAGATAAAGGAATGCAGATTATTTCATTTGTCTCAAATCATCTATTTGAGCTAGATTTATTTCCTTCAACTTTTATTTGAATGCTTCCTACAAGCCAAACTTTGTGCTTTGTTGGGAGATCTGCAAAATTGATTAAGACAAATCTCTGACCTTGAGAAAGGCAATGTTTCTAGTCATGGAAGCAAAAATTCTGATAGTATGCCCAAGCATACTTAGGGAAAAATTAAGCAGTAATATACTGAGACAGAAGTAAGCTAAACAAAGACTTGAAGTCAACTTTTGTGGATAGGCAAAAACCACACATGCACTAGGAATCTAGGGGGAAAAATGACATATAAATGTGACTCTAATGGACAAATTCATTCTCACTATTGAAGACTAGAGATAAGATGCATTTACACACAAATCAAATCTCATAAAGATGAATAACTACTCTGGATCTTTTTCAATGTAGTAATTACTCTTCATATAAAGCTCGCAGTAAACATCAATTTCCATGTAATTAAAATCAGTGTCTTTGTTCACATAATAGGGTAATATCATGTCACTCAAGATGCTGTCCAAGGACAGATTGAGATGGGCAGAGCTGTTTCCAGTTACTAATGCCTTGGGGAAACGGTCAACACTAGCTACTTCAGTGATATTCTAGAGATGGTGGGTTGTCTAGATGCTTCCTTTTCTTCCTCCCTTTTCTCTTCCTCGAGATCCCTGGGCCTTCCGCATTTACCCGCTCCTGTCACCTGGACCTGAGGAGAGTCAGAAAGGTGAGGTCCGACATCAGTGTTGCTGCTCCGCCACAGTCCTAATGAAAGGGTTTGACGGAAGATAATACTGAAGTATACAAAATAACACAAATAACGTGTGGAAATTTTCAGGGAAATTTCATTGTTTTTGATACTTCCAGGCCCTTTTTAAAAAAGATTTATTTAGTTGAGAGAGACAGCACGCACATGCACCCGAGTGGGAAAGAGTAAGAGGGGGAGAGAGAGAGAGAGAGAGAGAGAATTCTCAACAGACTCTCCAAGGAGCATGGAGCCCCATGCAGGGCTCCATCCCAGGACCCTGAGATCGTGACCTCAGCTAAACTGAAGGTCAGAAGCGTAACCAGCTGAGCCCCCCAGGCGCCTCAGACACTTCCAGGATACTTTACGTGAAGAATGGAAAACTAGCTACTGCTGTCACTGAATACGAATAAGAGTGAGTCTTCCAAAATTTTGGGACGTCTAATCACTTCAGATGTAAGCTGCTCGTCTTACTTTTTCTTTTAAGATTTTATTTATTTATTTGACAGAGACACTGTGAGAGAGGGACACAAGCAGAGGCAGAGGGAGAGGGGGAAGCAGGGTCCCTGCTGAGCAGAGAACCCAATGCAGGGCTCGATCCCAGGTCCCTGGGATCATGACCTGAGCTGAAGGCAGAGGCTTAATGACTGAGCCACACAGGCGCCCCCATTTTTAGAGGGATCCAGGAGGTCCAGGGTCCATGCTTAGCTAAGGTAATTGAATGAATGTCACAGTCACGGAATATTTTCATGCAGTAATGATCTCCCTGCTGCTGGATAATTGCTGAAGCAAATCCACTGATGAGAGAGAAATGAGGAAGCAAAGCCGTGTGCATTTCCAGAGCACAAATACTGACCCCTTCAAGGCATTCAATCGTTCTGACTTTGTTTCTATTATCAGGAAGTGACTGATGAAAACTGAATCAGGGTACGTCCATAGATCCTGGCGGGATCCACAGATGCTTTTGCATCACACCTCACTAGAGGGCTGCCGTCCAAAGGCTGTCTTGTAAAGCTGACCCACAGGCAGAGCGGCATGCCTGCCAGTGAGAAGGCAGTCTGCTCTGGCTGGATCATCTGTTTTACATTATTGATCAATTTTGATTCATCTTCACTTCTGATGCTATTTCTGGTTGAAGAAATGGCTCAGCAATTTGGAGCACATAGCCATCTGAATCAGCTGTCATAATACTGGTATAAGAGCATCATCTACAAGCTGACACTTCTTATTGTGCCGGATCAAAGAGTTACTGTGTCACATATTGATTGCTAAGACTTAATGCTCTATGACTCAAGTGTTCATATCTATCCCATGGAGCCATTCATTTTCTGCTGGCCGGAGGACCATCCAAGAAGACAAAATTCCTGCCTCAGCATTATCTTGTAAAGTAAAATCTGGGGGCACCTGGGTGGCTCAGTGGGTTAAAGCCTCTGCCTTCGGCTCAGGTCATGATCTCAGGGTCCTGGGATCGAGCCCCACATCGGGCTCTCTGCTCAGTGGGGAACCTGCTTGCCCCTCTCTCTCTGCCTGCCTCTCTGCTTACTGGTGATCTCTGTCAAATGAATAAATAAAATCTTTAAAAGAAAAAAAAAAGGAAGGGAATGCATTTCCTTTCCCCTACATTGTTGAGCTCTGACTTCATAACGGACCTACAGCATTGTCACATAATTTTAATATCTTAAACACAATAAAAAAACACACTCCCCAAATCATGGAAGTTGGGGACAACTTCAAAGGAACAAGTACAGCAAACCCTTATGCGGAGCCGGCTCACCAGCTGTCTCCGTTTTCTCTCTCCCTTGCTGCCACTATGTACCATTCCCAGCATCCCTTGGAGCTAGTATAGCCCTGTGGCACAGGGTTGACCAATGAGATGCAAATTAACGTACAAGCTTATAAATATGCTTAATTATCTTGGAAAGAAGGAAGAGGAAGGAAGGGAGGAGGTAAGGGTGGTAGAGGTTCAAGTAAGGAAGGCAAAGTAGAAAGAAAAAAATCATTTCCTTCAAGCCTGCATCTCTCTCTCTATATTTCCTCCTCTCCCCATCAATATTCTGGAAAGAGTACATACCTCATAGTAAACAGTCCCCTGAATTGACTTACCCAGCCCTCACCTTCTCCTGTCTAAGCTTTCACTTTGGGATCTAACCCATTCCTTAGAGTCCTATGCTTGTGGGAAGTTGATCTTATTCCCAAAGTTTGACTCTTACTCCTTGCTAAAGTGATTAGGTTCAGATCAATAAATTTAAGCAAATTTCAAGTCTCCTGACCACAACAATTAGGTCAGGAATGGGAAGATAACTTGGTTTTCTCTTTCTTCTAAGAAAACCTCTAAAAGGCCACCCACATTCTTTCTCTTTCTGGATCTTGTGGTATTTTGAGTCACTGCTGCAGTCATTTTGTCACCAGGACGGAAACCAGGCTTGAAATAATCTGACACGACAGCATGCAGAATTGCAAGGTGAAAACAAACTTTTTAGATGACACTATTGAAACTAACACCTGTTCTCCTCTGAACCCCCCAGGTATGTAAGCCAATGAGCTCCCTTATTATTTGAATTCAGTCTTTTGTTACTAGACCAATTAAAACCAGTTCCTAATGTCTTACAGAACACCACCTAAATATGTTCTTACTTGCCTCCTTCTCGCCTTTCCCAAATGTCATGGCTCGTGTTCCAGCCTTATCACTCTTCTCCTTGACTTTACAATATAATAGTTAGGAAGTTTCTTTGATTTTAATTTCTCTTCCATTCAATCTGTCGGTATATAGCCACCAGATACTCATTTTCTATGGAAATCTGATCATCACAGTTCCTTGCTCCAAACTCCTCATGCATTCCCACTGTATGAAGATGAACTGTAAATCCCCTATCCTGTTATACAAAGCTCTTCACAATCTGGGTTCTGCTTACCAGTCCCATCTTATCACTAAACACTTTTTCTGCCCCAACCCTCCCAACACACATACATAAAGACACATTAATTTATTGAAATTCTAAATTACATGTAGTTCTTAAACATATAAATCTCTCTTCTGTCTTGTTTACTGTTCATCTGTTATTCCCTCTGTTGGATTTCTAGACTCTTTCCCACTGTTTGTCCAGTGGGTAGTTTCATCCTGCATAAACTCTTCCATGAAGCTTACTCCAATTTCTCCATACGATCCAACCATGACAATATTCATATAAGATCAAGTTCTCTGAAGGCAGAGACAATGTTTAATTCATCTTTATAATCCTGTCACTTAGCAGTATCTGGCAGGATATATCCTCTATGGTTGAATAAATGAATATAAATTACAAATGAATGAATCAGATACAGAGACTGAAATCTTACTTGGATTATAGGCTCGTCTACCTGATAAACAGATAGCTAAAATAATAATTATCAAGAAGTTGACTAGCCTGTTAGATGCCTATTCCATGATACTTAGTCCCTGAGAGATATTTTCATTACTATAGAAGATATATTCTTTTTGTCTTCCTACATTCCTAGGATACTTTCCTAATACCTCACCTTCCTCCAGGACTACTCCTTGATCTTGACCAGAGAGGTAGATATGTGATCCTAGACCAGTTTTTGTTTTCTTTTTCTTTTTTTAAATTGTGGCCCAGTTTTGTTTTTTTTTTCTCCTAAGAATCTGACTCCTGAGCGAATACACCTAGAACCTATCTAAGTAATCTGATGGAAACATAATTGATAACCATACCTGTGAGCTCTTAAGGCTAGAAATCTGGAGCTATCTTGCTTCTGTCTTTTCCAAACCTTCTGAAAGTTTGGTTGCTCGGTTCTTCCTTCTGTTTTGTGGCCTACCTCCAGTATCTTTCCAGTAAGTCCCTTGTGTTTGTTATGTTAATCAGAAATGGATCTGTTTCCTGTAATCATAGAATTTTAACTCAGGATAATTCTTTGATGCATGCTAATTTACGGCTATCATAGTATCACATAACGTAAAGGGAATATGTATTACTGTTGATTTATAAGGCATGCTATTTCCTACTATGCCAGGAAATACCTAGCCCAGTCCTTGACATACAGCAGAGAAAACAGTATTTGCAAAATGAATAGATCCGTTAAGTCCATCTGGTCCAGAACATTCCATCCTAAAAAAACAAATATAAAACGATTTAAGTGATATCATGCACTTTTTCTGACCATAACACTATGAAACTAGAAGTCAAGCATAGGAAAACATTTGGAAAGACCATAAATACATGGAGGTTAAACAACAAGCTACTGAACAATGAATGGGTCCACCAAGAAATCAAAGTAGAAATAAAAACTTACATGGAAACAAATGAAAATGAAAACACAACAGTCCAAAATCTTTGGGATGCAGCAAAATATGTCCTAAGAGAGGGAAGTGTATAGCGATACAGGATTACCTCAAGAAACAAGAAAAATCTCAAATAAACAACCTAATCTTATAACTAAAGAAACTAGAAAAAGAACAATAAACAAAGTCTAAAGCCAGAAGAAGGAAGGAAATAATAATAAAGGTTAGAACAGAAGTAAATAATACAGAGACCAAAAAAAAAAAAAGAACAGATTAATGAAACCAGGAACTGGTTCTTTGAAAAAATTAATAAAATTAATAAATCTCTAGCCAAACTTAAGAGAGAGAGAGAAAGGGCCTCAATAAATAAAAGCACAGATGAGAGAGAAGAAATAACAACCAACACCATAGAAATACCAACAATTATAAAAGAATATTATGAAAAATTATATGCCAACAAATTGGACAACCTGGAAGAAACAGATAAATTCCCAGAAAAATATAAACTATCAAAACTGAAACAGGAGAAAACAGAAACCTTGAACAGACCCATATCCAGCAAAGAAATTGAATCAGAAATCAAAAATCTCCCAACAAATAAAAGTCCAGAGCCAGAGGGCATCACAGGGGAATTCTACCAAACATTTAAAAAACAGTTAATACCTATTCTTCTCAAAGAATTCCAAAAGAACAGAAAAGGAATGAAAATTTTCAGATTCATTCTGAGGCCAGCATTACTCTGATACCAAAATCAGATAAAGACTATACTGTAGGGACACCTGGGGGGCTCAGCTGGGTGAGTGTCTGCCTTCAGCTGAGGTCATGATCTCAGGGTCCTGGGATCAAGTCCTGCATCAAGTTCCTTGCGTAGCTGGGAGCCTGCTTCTCCTTCTGCCTGCTCTGCCTGAAGCTCTCCCTGCTCTTTCTCTCTGATAAACAAATAAATAAAATCTTTTTTTTAAAAAAGTCTATACTATAAAAGAGAATAGGCCAATATCCCTGATGACCATGGATGCAAAATGACTCAATTAAATATCAGAAAACCAAATCCAACAATACATTTTAAAAATCATTACCCATGATCAAGTGGGATTTTTTCCTGGGATGCAAGAGTAGTTCAATATTCTCAAATCAATCATTGTGATACATCACAAAAGAACCATATGATCCTTTCAACAGATGCACAAAAAGCATTTGACAAAGTACAACATCCACTCGTGATAAAAACAAAACAAAACACCTTAACAAAGTGGGTTTAGAGGGAACATACCTCAACACAATAAGGGCCATATTCAAAAAACCCACAGCTAGTATCATCTTCAATGGGGAAAAACTGGAAACTTTTCCTCTATGATCAAGAAGACAGGGATGTCTACTCTCACCACTTTATTTAAAATAGTACTGGAATTCCTAGCCATAGCAATCAGACAACAAAAACACAAAAGCCATCCAAATGGGCAAGGAAGAAGTTGAACTTTCACTATTTGCAGATGACATGATATTCCATCTAAAAAACCTGAAAGCCTCCATCAAAAAATGATAAATTCAGTGAAGTCACAGGATACAAAATCAATGTACAGAAATCTGTTGCATTTCTATACACCAATAATAAAGCAGCAGAAAGAATAATTAAGGAATCCCATTTACAATTGCACCTAAACCAATAAGATACCTAGGAATAGACCTAATCAAAGTGGTAAAAGACCTGTACTCTGAAAACTATTAAACACTGATGAAAGAAACTGAAAATGGCACACACAAAAATGGAAAAATATTCTGTGCTCATGGACTGGAAAAACAAATATTGTTAAAATGTCTATACTATCCAAAGCAATCTACACATTAAATGAAATCCCTATCAAAACACCTATAGCATTTTTCACAGAACTACTACAAATAATCCTAAAATGTATATGGAACCACAATAGACTGTGAATAGCCAAAACAACCTTGAAAAAGAAAAGCAAAGCTGGAGGCATCACAATTCTGGATTTCAAGTTATATTACAAAGCTGTATATTAATCATAACAGTATGGTACCAGCACAACAATAGACACATAAATCAATGGAACAGAATAGAAAACTCAGAAATGAACCCAAAAGTATAGGGTCAATTAATCTTCCACAAAGCAGGAAAGAATATCCAGTGGGAAAAAGACAGTCTCTTTAACAAAAGATGTTGGGAAAACCAGACAGCAACATGCAAAAGAATGAAACTGAACCACTTTCTTACACCATACAAAAATAAATTTGAAATGGATTAAAGACATAAACATGAGACCTGAATTCATAAAAATCCTAGAAGAATATACAGGCAGTAACTTCTCTGATATCGGCTGTGCAACTTTTTTCTAGATAGGTCTCCTGATTCACAGGAAACAAAAGCAAAAATAAACTATTGGGACTTCACCAAAAAAAAAAAAAAAAAAAAAAAGCTTCTGCACAGCAAAGTAAAAAAATCAACAAAACTAAAAGGCAACTTAAGGAATGGGAGAAGATCCTTGAAAATTATATATCTGATAAAGGGTTAATACCCAAAATACATAAAGAACTTATACAATTCAAGACCCAAAAAACAAATACCCAGTTAAAAAATGGGCAGAAGACATGAATAGACATTTCTCCAAAGATGACATACAGATGGCCAACAGATACATGAAAAGATCCTCAACATAATTTAACATCAGGGACATGCAAATCAAAACCACAATGAGGGATCACCTCCCACCTGTCAGAATGACTAAAATAAACAACACAAGAAGTAACAAGTGTTGGCAAGGATGTGGAGAAAAAAGTCACTCTCACGCACTCTCATGCAGCCGCTCTGGAAAGCAGCATGGAGGTTCTTCAAAAATTAAAAATAGAACTACCCTATCATCCAGCAGTTACACCACTGGGTATTTACCCAAAGGATACAAAAACACTAATTCAGAGGGATACATGCACCCCAATTTACAGTAGCATTATTTGTTTATTATTTACAATAGCCAAATTATAGAAACACCAAAGTGTCCACTGACTGATGAATGGATAAAGAAGATGTGGTTATTATATAAAATGGAATATTACCGAGCCATAAGAAAGAGTGAAATCCTGCCACTTGCAATGGCAAACGCTGCTCCTGCTGCGCAGGGAGCCTGAAGCGGGGCTGGATCCCAGGAGGCTGGGAACACGAGCTGAGCAGAAGGCAGACGCTTAACCGACTGAGCCACCCAGGTGTCTCCAGACTTCTGACTACAGAGAACAAACTGGTGGTTCCCAGGAAGGCCGGTGTTGGAGGGGTGGGTAAAATAGGCGTCCGGGATTAAGAAGTGCCCTTGCTGTGATGGGCACTGGGTGTTGTATGAAAGTGTTGAGTCACTATCTTGTACACCTGAAACCAATACACTAAATGTTAACTAATTGTTAACAATAAAATCTTAAATTTAAAGAAAGGATGAATATCCTTCTGCTTGTGGGGAATTAGGAGCTAATCATGGCATCAGAGAAGGTAGGCCAGAGGTCTTTGGCTGTCACATAATTTTTTCCATTCTTTCTCTTAAAAATAATATATTGAGCACATACCATGTGCTTGCTCTTCAAGGAGCTTTTAGTCTAATTAGTTAAATCACAGAATTAAGAACAGACACAACTCCTACCTTTATAGTTCTAGTTATGAGAGATAAGTTATTAATAAATGATAAAAATACATCGTTTAACTATATATAAAATACAGTTCAGTAAGTACTAATATTACACATGTAAATGTACAATGAGAATTCACAGGAGTGGCACCTAAATTGGACTTGGCATTTTAGGGAAGATTTCCTGGAAGAAATGAAATCTAGGCTGAGACCTGAACAGGAATTTACCTGGCAAAGTGGTAGGGAAGAATTTTTCCAAGTGGAAGTCACAACATACACAAAGGCTAGAGGAGAGAACGCATGACATCTTTGGGAAATAACCTCAAATAAATCAGGACGCATGGAATTCAGAGTAGGGTTAAATGAAATGAGGCTGGAGGTAAGTATAGCTTATTAACCTGGGTCTTGAAGGGCGAGGCAATGTGCAACCAACCAAGGATCTCAAACAATGGGGTGACACAACCAGGCACCCCACACTGTCTGCCTTGGGGAGAATGCGTAAGAAGGGCAGAGTCTACAGAAAGGAAAATAAAGAGCTGAGGTGTCCGTTGTAGCCACCAGCCACATGTAACTGCTGAGTTTCCAAACGTGACTAGCACGAACTGAGGCAGCCGGAAGTGTGAGATACAGGCTGGATTTCAAAGACTTAGTACAAAAGTAATGACATAAAATATCAATAATTTATGCGTATATTATACTGATTTTATGTCAAAATTATAGTATTTTTGACCCATTGGGCTAAATAACAATATATTACCAAAACTAATTTCACCTATTTTGCCTTATATTTTGTAATGTGGCTATCAGAAATTTTAAAATTTCGTACATGATTTGGGTTTGTGGCTTGGATTATATTGCATCTTACTGAACAGTGCTGAGTTAAAGGGCTACTTCGGCAATCTGGATAAGATGATAAAGGCTTTATCATAAGATGATAAAGGCTTAAGTTACACGCAATTTGAGGGAAGTGGCCTTACTTAAGAGATCTACAGAATTGGGGTAATTGGGTCACGCTGCTGGCGGGTGAGAAAAGAGAAATGAACGGCAAGACTGGAGGTTGGACCCAAGTACATGGCTTGGGCAACCGAGTGGGTATTAGTGACCTTTAGTAAGATAGGAGAGGAGCAGGAGGAGTAGATTTAAGAGGAAGATACTGAGTTCGCTTCTGGATAACTGAATTTGAAATCCTTACACCCAGTTGGAAAAGTTAGGGAGGCAGATGCCATGTGCATGTGGAGCTCAGGAGACAGAGGTGGTCAATTTACATATATGGGCAACATCAGTCTACAAGTGACATTTAAGGCCATGGGTACAACTGAGAGTGCCCAGAGACACGGGGCCTGAGGAGTGACCTGTTGCAAATACAGACTTCAGGACACCTGGGTGGCTCAGCGGGTTAAGCTTCTGCCTTCGGCTCAGGTCATGATCTCAGGGTCCTGGGATGGAGCCCTGCATCAGGCTCTCTGCCCATCTGGGAGCCTGCTTCTCCTCTCTCTCTGCCTGCCTCTCTGCCTACTTGTGATTTCTCTCTCTCTCTCTGTCAAATAAATAAATAAAATTTTTTTAAAATTACAGTCTTCATAGGCTATATGCAAATACTAATATATACTCCAAGATTGTGTTTTGAATAACATTAGTCTCACAAGACAGTCCTAAGAAAAAAATTCTGGGGGTGCCTGGTGGCTCAGTCGGTTAAGCATCTTCCTTCAGCTCAGGTGATGATCTCAGGGTCCTGCAATCAAGCCCCATATCCAATTCCATGCTCAGTGGGGGGGGTCTGTATCTCCCTTCCCCACACCCCTCTCGCCACCACCATGCTCACATGCTAGCGTCTCCCTCTCTCTCAAATAAAGATCTTTAAAAAAGAAAAAAGAAAAAAATTCTGTGGTAAAATGTGAAAAATACCACCTACTAGGGCTTATATAATACACACTAACATATTAATCTATTAATGATTCTGAGAAGTCAGGTAGTAAAGAAACCTCTTTAGCATTTTCATCATACAAGATTTTTCCCATAGATTTTCATCACATAAGATTACAGAAAACTTCCTTCTCTCCAATAACACTTATTAACATCTTTGAAAAAAATACACTTTGAGAAGTGTTTTTCTATAGTAATGTAACCCTTCAGTAGGATAAAAGATTAAATAAAAGTATATCGAAAGTATGACATTTAGGGCAGATTTACAAAAAAAAAAAACACTTTGGAATTTCTGTCAAACAGATATGTTTTCCAATGTAGGTTCCTCTGTGTAAGCCTCAGCAAATTTGGTGGTGGGGGGGGGGAACATTTTAATGCTATCTAGAATTCAAAGTACTCAAAATAAAATACCAGATTCTCTATAGTTTATTCTCAATGCTAAAGAACTTGTAAACTCGTAACAAAGCAAAATTCTTGTTTAAGTCTGAATATGGGATATCTGATGATCTAATAAAAGATCACCTCATGAAAACAAAGTTTAAAGGACAAAAAAAACCTTCTAAGGTATCCACTAGAGTTAACAGGAGGCAAAATTTGGGTTTTTTTCCTCATAAACTGCGTATTAGGTCAAAAAATGTACAAACCACTATAATTTCTATTACTTACGGTGCATTTGGTGTGTGGGTTCAGAAAATGAGTTGGGTGATAACACACCTTGTAAGGGGCAACAGACGGCACAATAATTTCCGCTGCTTAGCAACTAATATGTCATCCACTATGGGTACGGCCTAGATTCCCATGCTAATGTACAGCATTAGAACACTTGACAATAAAAAGCTCCAGGCTCCTGGGTGGCTCAGTCAGTTAAGCATCTGTCTTTGGCGGAGGTCATGATCCCAGAGTCCTGGGATCAAGTCCCTCATTGGGCTCCCTGCTCCGGGGGAGCCTGCTTCTCTCTCTGCCTCTGCCTCTCTGGCTCTCAGTTGCTCATGAATAAATAAATAAGTAACTTAAGAAAATAAATCAAACACACACAAAAAATCAATAAACAGCTCTAACTAGTCGCTGGTTTAGGTATAAGAATCAGGCATCCCACAAATAACAGGCCATATCTAAACAAAGGAATTCAAGCTTAAATTTTAAATTTTCTTTGTATTTAAGATATCTTAAAATGCTATAGTTTTAAAAACCACTTTAAAAGCTGAATTATGATTGGAGGTTAATGTGATGGTGATCATTTCACAATATATACAAATATTGAATCATTGTATTGTACATCTGGAACTAATAAAACGTACGTCAATTATAGCTTAATATTAAAAAATCTGAACCATGCCATCACTTTGTGTTTCTGCAGTATATTTTACAGATGTTGAATAAATTGGATCTTACTTTTCCTCAAAAAATTCCTACACAGGGGGCACCTGGATGGCTCAGTTTGTTAAGCAACTGCATTCAGCTCAGGTAATGATCCTGGAGTCCCAGGATCGAGTCCCACATTGGGCTCCCTGCTCTGCAGAGAGTGCTTCTCCCTCTGAACTTCTCCCTCTCATGCTCTCTCTCTCAAATAAATAAAATCTTAAAAAAAAAAAATCCTACACAGTGGATAACAAATGGGGATAAAGAAAAACACAGGCCATTATCTAGTGCTTGGACTTACTAGCTGATTGATCTTAAGTAAAAATTTTACCAACTCTCTATTTCTGCATTAGTAAATTAATATCAGTCCTACTCACTGTACATACTAAATATATTAAGCCATAATACATAAGTTTGTTGTGAGGACCAAAACAAAACAAGAGATTTTACTAGAAATGTAAGCTCAATGAATGCACAGTTTTTTGTTTTTTGTTTTTGTTTTTCTTGTTGTGGTTGTTCAATGATGTATCTGTCATATCTAGAGGGGTACCTGGCACACAGTGAACACTCAGTAAAAGCTATAAAGATGTTCTACTATAGAGATGTAATGTATTATATATAAGATATCATTATTATTCACTAAACTGTGGAAGGCAAAAAAGGCAGAAAGAGGGTAATTGTTCAAGTTATTTCCTAAGTCAGAATGTAGTTAAGGCTGATTTTCCAGGTCTAGGCATTTTATTTATCTGGTCATTCAGCAATTTTTTTAGAGTGCAAATATATGCCAAGAAAGGTTCTAGGTACAGGATATAGCATGGTAAGAAATATATACATGAGAGTCCAACATGGGACATGGCATTAAACAGACAAACATAAAAATGAATTTTAATAGGAGCTATAAAGAATGAAGAGCATCTGATGAGAGAATAAGAGGGTTTCCTAATTTATATCTAGACTAAAAGTTTAAGCTAAAATTTACCAACAAAAGTAGTTCAAGGACACCTGGGTGGCTCAGTTGGTTAAGCCGCTGCCTTCAGCTCAGGTCATGATCCCAGGGTCCTGGGATCGAGTCCCACATTGGGCTCCTTGCTCAGCGGGAGCCTGCTTCTCCATCTGCCTCTGCCTGCCACTCTGTCTGCCTGTGCTTGCTCTGACAAATAAATAAATAAATAAATAAATAAATAAATAAAGCAGTTCATTTTGACAAGACGTGTATTTTAAGAGAATGTTTATTCATTTTTATACATACCACTATTTCTAGCTATCACCAAATCAGGAGAAACTTATTACCATTGAGAATTAACAATCCAAGACAGATCTACTAAAATAAAAATTTGGAGAAGCAACGACAGCATCATTCACTCACTCCTGTCATTTTAGTTCTCACAACTAGATGCTCAAAGATATTTGCTGCCCTCAATATTAAAACTTGGCTCTAAGTCTCAAAACATGCCCTCAACATGATATACTATCCTAAGAACAAACTTACACCATGACTTACTTTCAGTTAAGTCAGTCAGTCAAAGGATTCCATTGTTCTGAATTTTATTCTTTTAAAATATTGTGGGTTATCGTTGTTCTACTCAAACATTATTTTCCCCTGGGAACACATATTTGTTAAGTGATTAGCTTTCTCATTGAAAAAGGATTTCTCCCGAACTCAAGACATATAACGAAGGCTCTGGTTTATTATTCCTTTGAGTTACCAATGAATCCACTGAGATGACTTGATAAGTCCAGCTGCTTTTACTGGTTAATGTAGGCTTTCAATCAATGCAAAATTGCTTTCTACCTTGTAGGCAATATTGGGAGAAGAGCAAGAGTTGACATCAACCTTTTATTTTCAAATGACCATAAAGAAAGGGAACATTGTATTTCAGATTAAAGAGCAACCGTTGGTAAATACGCTCTTAGCCTGACACGTCTGACAATTCAAGTTTGAAGGTCGGATATTGCCGGTTTTCAGTAACTTTTTGAAACCTTAAAAAAATAATACTAAAGGCAGAATCATTTTACTAAACAATCCAAGAGAATAGAATAATTAAGCCTTTGTGGGAAAAATGGATTTATATGACAAGGCTAGTGGAGGTAGAAAAATGGACTTAACTACTCATTAGAAAAGGAGTGACAGACTTTTTTTTTAAATCTCTTGTAAGGGGTAAGTTTTCAGAAGCTTTCTGTTAAATAAAATAGTTTGTTACTCTAAGAAATTACAATTTACCACCTTAAATAACTTTGTCCCAGAATTATTAATTTCTATTTAAATCAGCTTTGAGGAATAACTTACATAAAATAAAATGCACCCCCATCTTAAGCAGTCATTTCTTCTATAACTCAGCACAAATATTCCTAAAAATCACAGTGCTATGCAAAGTACCACCATAAAAACCAAAGGGCGCAGGGGAAATTGGGGTTAGGAAAGGAGAGAAAGGAGGGCAAGGGGGAGGAGAAGCAGAGGAAAAGGTACCGCCTGATAAAGAGGTGGCACACTTGAGCGACTTTAAAGCAGCTAGCACTAACGGACATTTACGGAACACCCTACCCCAAAATAGCAGAACCTACATTCTTCTCAAACGCACATAGCCCATGAGTCAAGGAGTCAACGAAGAAAGCACAAGGGAAATCGGAAAATACTTTGAGATGAGTGAAAACAAGAATACAATCAACTAAGACTTATGGGACACAGCTTGAGCAGTACTTAAGGAAAAACGTACAGGTTTAAGTGACTTCATTAAAGAAGAAAAAAGACATCAAATCAACAACCTAACCTTCTACCCTAAGACACTAGAACAAGAGGAGTAAATTAAATCTAAAGCAAGCAGGAAGAAGGTCATCTTAGGGCACCTGGGTGGCTCAGTGGCTAAGCATCTACTTTCAGCTCAGGTCATGATCCCAGGGTCCTGGGATCAAGTCCTGAATCAGGCTCCTTGCCCCTCGGGAAGCCTGCTTCTCCCTCTCCCTCTCCCCCTGCTTGTGTTCCCTCTCTTGCCGTCTCTATCTCTGTGTCAAATAAATAATAAAAATAAAACCTTAAAAAGAAAGAAAGTAAGAAAGAAAGAAAGACATAATAGATTAAAGTGGTAATAAATCACTAGAAAATAAAAAACAATAAGGACAACTAATAAAACCAAGACTTGGTTTAAAGTCTTGGTTTGAAAAAAATCAATAAAACTGACAAACTAAATTTAAACTAGATTATACAAGCAAAGAGAAGACTCAAATCAACAAAAGCAGGAATGACAGAGTAGACATTACTACTGACCATATAGAAATGCATAATAAGAACAGACCAGGGGTGCCTGGGTGGCTCAGGGGGTTAAAGCCTCTGCCTTTGGCTCAGGTCATGATTCCAGGGTCCTGGGATCAAGCCCCACATCGGGCTCCCTGCTTGGTTGGGGAGCCTGCTTCCCCCTCTCTCTCTGCCTGCCGCTCTGCCTATTTGTGATCTCTGTCTGTCAAATAAATAAATAAAATCTTAATAAAAAAAGAAAGAAAAATAAGAACAGATCAGTGCTTACCAGAGGTGGGATGGCTGAAATGGGTGAAGATAGTAAAAAATACAAACTTCCAGTTATAAGATGAATAAATTCTGGGGATGTAATATACAGCATGGTGACTACAGTTAACTTTATTATATTATATATTTGAAAGTTGCTAAGAAGTTCCCATTATAAGAAAAAAATGAATTATGTGTAGTAATGAATGTTATCTAAACTTATTGTGGTAATCATTTCATAATACATAAATCATTATACTGTACACCTAAAACTAATATAATGTTATATGTCGATTATAACTCAATTTTTTGTCCCACATGTCTGGGGTGCCTGGGTGGCTCAGTTGGTTAAATGTCTGACTCTTAATTTTAGCTCAGGTCATCATCTCAGAAGAAATGTAAATCAAGGGGCGCCTGGGTGGTTTGGTGGGGTTAAAGCCTCTGCCTTCGGCTCAGATCATGATCCCAGGGTCCTGGGATCGAGCTCCCGCATTCGGCTCTCTGCTCAGTGGAGAGCCTGCTTCCCCCTTTCTCTCTGCCTGCCTCTCTGCCTACTTGTGATCTCTGTCTGTCAAATAAATAAAAAAAAATCTCAAAAAAAAAAAGAAATGCAAATCAAAACCACAATGAGATACCAGTTCACACCCACTAAAACAGCTACATTTTTTAAAAACCCAGATAATAACAAATGTTGGTGAGAATGTGTGGAAATTGGGAGTCCTCACACATCGCCAGTAGTATTATATGATCCAGCCACTTTGGAAAACAGTCTGGTATACCCTCCACAGACAAAACAGAGTAACTTTTTGATCCAGCAATCCCACTGCTAGGTAAATATTCAGGAGAAATTGTAACATATGTCCAAACATAAGAGACTCAACTACAGGGAACAAACTGAGGGCTGCTGGAGGGGAGGTAGGTGGGGAGACGGGGTAACTGGGTGATGGGCATTAAGGAGGGTACTTGATGTGATGGGACTGGGTGTTGTATGCAACCGATGAGTCACTAAATTATACCTCTGAAACTAGTAATACACTATACATTAATTAAATTTAATTTAAAAATATGTCCATACAAAAACCTGTATGCAAATGTTTACAGTACTATTGTTCATAAAAGCCAAATGATGGAAATAATCCAAATGTCCATTAGCAGAAGAATGGACAAACTGTGATGTAGCCATACAATGGAATATTACTCAACAATAATAAATGAAGTACTCATACATGCTATAGCACAAACCTTAAAAACATGCTAAATGAAAAGGACAGTCACAAAAAACCATATATGATTCCATTTACATGAAATGTCAAGAATAGGCAAATTTAAAAAAAAATAGAATATTTAGTGGTTACCTAGGGCTGGGGAATGTATGTTAGGAAAACAAGGAATGAATGGATAGGAAATTGCCTTTGGGGGTTATAAATTTTTTTTCAAACTGATGATGGTAATGATTGCACAACTCTGAATATATTTTTTAAAAAACTGTACACTTTAAATGGGTGCATTGTATGGTATGTCACCTATATTTTAATAAATCTTCTATAATATTTTCAATTAAATATGAACTGCATAAACAAGAGAAAAATCAATTAATCTAAAGCTGCTTTTTAAAAAAGATCGATAAAATAATAAACTTCCAGCTTAGAAGGATCAAGAAAAAAGAAGACACAAATTACTCAAGTATAGAAAAGAGGGCCATCACCATAGATACTATCAATACTAAAGGATAATAAAGATACACTTTAAAGACACTTATTGCAACAAATTTGATAATTTAGAAGAAATAGGCAAAACCAAAACTGACACAAGAAAACATTTTTTTAAAAGCCCTAAATAGGGCACCTGGGTGGCTCAGTGGGTTAAGCCGCTGCCTTCGGCTCAGGTCATGATCTCAGCGTCCTGGGATCGAGCCCCGCATCGGGCTCTCTGCTCAGCGGGGAGCCTGCTTCCCTCTCTCTCTCTGCCTGCCTCTCCGTCTACTTGTGATTTCTCTCTGTCAAATAAATAAATAAAATCTTTAAAAAAAAAAAAAAAAAACAAAAAACCCTAAATAGCCCTGCATCATTTGAATAAATTAGTCATTTAAAATATTCCCACAAAAAATACCCTTCCAGATGGAGTCACTGGTTAACATTTATCCAATATTTGAGGAAGACATAATAGTATCTTACTGAAAGTTTCAGAAAATAGGAGTACTTCCCAATTCATTTTGAATCCAGCATTATCCTGACGCTAAAAGTAAAGCTATTACTAAAAAATAAAAAATTAAGACCAATATCTCTCCTGAATCTTGCTGGAAAAGTTTCTAATAAAATCTTATCAAATCTAGGGGCACCTGGGTGGATCAGTGGGTTAAGCCTCTGCCTTCAGCTCGGGTCATGATCCCAGGGTCCTGGGATGGAGCCCCGCATCGGGCTCTCTGCTCAGCAGGAAGCCTGCTTCCTCCTCTTCCTTCTCTCTCCCTCTCTCTCTCTCTACCTGCTTCTCTGCCTACTTGTGATCTCTGTCTGTCAAATAAATTAAAAACAATTTTTTAAAATCTTATCAAATCTAAATTGCAACCTATAAAAAAGAAAATGCAGCAGGACCAAGTGGGATTTATCTCAGAAGCAGAAAGCTGGTCTAACATTTTAAAACAACCAGTGTAATTCACCATGTTAACTAAAAAAGAAAATCCATATGGTTCTCTATATAAGTGTGGAAAAGCACTTGATAAAATTTAACACTTATCATGAACAACAATAACAAAAAATTCTCAGCAGACTAGAAATAAAAAAGAACTTCCTCAACCTTTCTCTTGCTGAGAGCTATTAAAGAAAATTTAAATGGACTGAGATAGATACCAATCATGGATTAGAAGATGATATTGTTAACGTACCAGTTCTCTCTAAATTAAAATGCAGATTCAATGAAATCTTCAATCAAAATACAACAGCCCATTTTGTAGAAACTGACAAGCTGATTCTAAAATTTATATAGGAATATAAATGGCCTAAAACAGCCAGAACAAATTTTTAAAATAAAGTTGGAGTGCTTACATTATCTGACATTAAGACTTACCATAGGGGCGCCTGGGTGGCTCAGTGGGTTAAAGCCTCTGCCTTCGGCTCAGGTCATGATCCCAGTGTCCTGGGATGGAGCCCTGCATCAGGCTCTCTGCTCGGCAGGGAGCCTGCTTCCCTTCCTCTCTGCCTGCCTCTCTGCCTACTTGTAATCTCTGTCAAATAAATAAATAAAATCTTAAAAAAAAAAAAAAGACTTACCATAAATTATAGTTATCAAGACAGTGCAGCATTAGTATATAGACAGGTAAATAGGTCTATGGAACAAAATGGAGAGTTCAAAAATACACCTATACGTACACGATTAATTAATTTTGACCAAGGTGCCAAAGATGGGAGAACAGATGGTCTTTTCAACAAATGGTGTGAGAAAAATTAGATTTACATGGAAAAAAAACCCACTTCAATCATTATACCAGGCAAAAAAAATCTATCTGAAATAAATCAGAAACCTAAAAATGAAGGTTAAAACTTATAAACCTTATAGAAGAAATGTAATACAGCAAAATATAGAAGAAAACTTTTGCAACTTTGGGAAGGGAGAGATACCTTAGGACATAGAAAGCATTGATCATTCAAGAAATATTAATAAAACAGATAGGAAGCTTGTAAATTCCACTCTTTGACATAACTAAGAAAATGAAAAGTCAGTCTACAACTTGAAGAAAATATCTGCAACATATATATTACAAGGGACTTGAAACCAGATTATATAAAGTACTCTCATAACTGAATAATAAAACAACCTATTTTTTAAAGAGCAAAACATTTGAACAGACACCTTGTTCTAATTACAAAAGAAGATATGAGAACATCTAATTAGCACATGAAAAGAAGCTCAACATCATTAGTCACCAGAGAAATGCAAATTGAAATCACAATGATACCACTATACACCCACTAGAATAGCTAAAATTAAACAGATGAAAAACCCAACTGAGAATATGAAGTAATTTCAACTTTTAGACATTGCTGGTGGGAGTATAAGATGGTACAACCACTTTGTAGACCTATACGGTTGTTTCTTAAGAAAGTTGTCAGTTACCATATGACCTAGCACTTCCATTATTCAACCAAGGGAAATGAAAGCAAATGTCCACAAAAAAACTTGTACATGAATATTCACAGAAGTCTTATTCATAATAGCCCCAAACTGGAAACAACACAAATACCCATCTGTTGAATGGATAAATACACTTGGCATATCTATATGAGGGAATATATTTCAGCAATAAAAAAAGGACAATGTATTCGACATACACAGCAACACAGATGAATTTCAAAACATTATTCTAAGGAAAAGAAACCAAACGTAAAATACAAGTATCCCATCACATGATCCAGTTATATGAAAGTCTAGAGCAAGAAAAACTAGTGACAGAATGCAAATCTAATATTGCTTGAGCCTAAGACAGAAATTAGTACAAAGTGCACTAAGTAAACTCTTTGAGGTCATGGAAATGATCTGCATCTTGATTTTCATCATAGTCACATGAGTATAAACTTCTGTCATACTCAGTGAACTGTGCAATCAGTTTGCAAATTTGTTCTAATGCAGTAAAGAAAAATTTAATATAACTTAAATTTTGATTTTATGTGTGATTTCATGCACTAAAAAACACCAGATGAATACAGAAAATTATACCCAGCTGAAGTGAGATCTGTCAATCTTTATGCTACTACTTTCATATATTTTACTTCAAACTCTCATAAATCCCACCATAAACTGTGACTACATTTGCTTTTAAAAGGTAATTTTTAAAAATGAGATAAAAATGAAAAAAAAAAAAATCAGAGGCACCTGGAAGGCTCAGTTGGTTAAGCATCTTGTCTTTGGCTCAGGTAATGATCCTAGAGTCCCAGGATCGAGCCCCACATTGGTCCCTGCTGGGTGAGAAGTCTGCTTCTTCCCCTGCTCCTCACCCTTGTGCTAAGTAAATAAATAAAATCTTTTTAAAACTGGAAAAAATCTCATATTTCCCCCCATATTTACCACTTCCGGCATTCTTCATTCACTTGTACGGAATGAGTTTATATCTGGTATCATTTTTCTTCCTGTAGAAGAACTTCTTTTAACATCTCTTGTAATTCGGGTTTCCTGGAAAAACTCTTCACTTTTGTCTGCCCTAAAATGTCTTTATGTTGTTCTCATTTTTAAAGGATATTTTCACTTGACATAGAATCCTAGGTTAACTTTTTAAGAGTATATTGAAGTTATCATTCCATTCCTTGTTTTGCCTTATTTCTGACAAAAAATCAGTAGTGATTTTATCTTGGTACCCCAGTATTTAATATTTCTTTTTTCCCTCTGGCTGCTTTTCAGAGCTTCACTTTATCAGTGGTTCCCCACAATTTGAATATGATATGACTTATAATAGTTTTCCTTTCCATTATCCTGTATGGAATTTGTTGAGTTTCTTAGTTTTAGGAATCAGTTCTCATCTTGTTTGAAAAAAATTAATCCACTTTTCCTTCAACTCTTTTCTCTTTCTCCTCTCCCCTGATCTTTTCAGGAATTCCAATTACACATACATTAGATCACTTGGACTATTTTTCAGGTCACTGAGAATGTGTTCTTTTTATTACTACTTTTTTTTTCTGTAGTTCAATCTGAATAGTTTCTATTGCAATATCTTCAAGTTCACTATTCTTTTCTTCTGCAGTGCCTAAGCAGCTGATAATCCAGAGGTGAATTTCCCACTCAGATACTGAATTTTGAGTTCTGAAGTTCCCTTTTCAATATCTTCCACCTCTCTCATTATGTTCATGTTTTCCATAACATACATAAACATATGTATAATAGTTAAAGTTCAGTGTTATCTGCTACTACATTAATCTCATTTCAGATCAGTTTCTTTTGATTTTCTTCTTTGCATTTTCCTGTTTATTTGCATGTCATGATTGTTATTGGGTATTAGACACCATAAATCCTATGTTCTTAAGATTTTAGATTTTGTTTTATTCATTTGAAATGTTGAATTTGGCAGGCAGTTGCCCACTAATCAGTGTGATCCTGGGGCAGAGGGAAAGGCAGGTTTCCCGAAGAGCAGGGAGCCTGATGTGGGGCTCGATCCCAGAACCCTGGGATCGAGCCTGATGTGGGGCTCGATCCCAGAACCCTGGGATCATGATCTGAGCTGAAGGCAGAAGCTTAACAACTGAGCCACCCAGGCGCCCCACACCCAAGATTTTCAATGACGTCTTGCTACTCTGGTGGCAAAACCTCAAATCTCTCCCCCACCATGGGTAAGCTCTGGGAATTGTACAATTTACAGTTCCCAGTAACAGCTTTTTGTCAGACGTTATGGCACTTCATTCTATGCATGTGCTCTTTAGCAAACAACGAAAGCCCTTTTGACACCCCTGCAGATTCCTAGAGCTTCTCTACAGAGCACCTATATGTCTGGGTGCTGTGCCCCCACAAACTGAAGATGCCACAGATATGGGATATCTGATTTCAGTGTCTCCTAGCAAAACTTAATTTGACCTATGAAGCTGTAGCAACCCTTTCAGAATTTTTGCTAGTCCAAATGGAAAAAAAAATTATTAAATATTAAATAGAAAGGAAAAAAGGAAATTTAAAAATGAAACAATACTAAACTAAAAGTAAGCCAGCTCCTCAGTCACTATGATTAAGTAATAGATTTAAATTACAGCTTTCTAAGAATGAGTCTCATTTCTTTTAGCCTAATACAGGGCTGACAAACATGGCAACATTTTAGGAAGCTTTAAGACTCAGCAAATTACCTTATAACTTGAGGTATAGGATGAAAAACGTGTCTTAATGTGACACCACACTTGCAAACAACAGTAGAGCACTGGATTGAGGGGAAAAAAAATCTGAAACCATGTATAAGTCAGTAGGAATGAATTCTGTGACTCACACCATCTGTTGCAATTTGCCTGGTCAGGGATAGGGGATGATAGAATGTAAGCCATGAATCTGCAGTCCTAATCCTAGGTTGAGTAGTGATATTTGAAATTGCATAATGTACCAGAAACAATACTTTCAAAACTTTAGAGGACTAATTTTATTGAATTTTGGGATTCAGCTTTAAAATGGGGGTAATGTTCTAACCCAGGTTCTAGAGTTTGACAGAGAAACCTTCAACACATGGGATAATCCAAACAAAATTAATCCATTCCCAGGAAGCCAGTAACTTGCTGGAATCAGAAAACAATTGATTTCCACCACCTTTTAATTTTCTAAGAAAAAATTATTTTATCAATTCCAGAAAACTCTAGATTACCATATACAACTTTAATCTGTGGAGAGTGATATCCTAAATTGTTTCCTCTACTAACAAGATTTTAAAATTCTTCAAGTATTACTAGACAATCTCCATTCAGCAAAATGGTTAAAATGAAAAAGATAAACCAATTATTGGCAAGGATATGGAGCAGGTGTAAGTTTCACATGTTCCTGGGAGTGTATATTGTCACAACTACTTTGAAAAACTGTTGAGCATTATTGACTATAATTGAGCATATACATAACTTATGATCCAGTAAATGCACTTCTTACATATATATCCAACAGAAATGCACATGTATGTTCACCAAAAGAAATGGACAAGATTATTAATAAGCAGCATTATTTGTAACTCTCAAAACCTCACCAGAATGTACAAGAATGTTCATATTAGCACTATTTGTAATAACCCAAACTGTAAACAATCCACATGTTCACCACCAGTAGAATGGAAAACCTGTGATACATCCACACAATGGAATACTCTATAGCAATTAGCATGTGAGTAAAATTACAGCTACATACAACAATATGATGAATTTCATACACATGCTATTGAGTGAATTAACTCAGACCTCCCCCCAAAATACTCATAATTATTCCATTTACATAAAGTTTAAAAAGTAATAAAACAAATATATGGTCTTAGAGGTCATGATATTGCTCACCTTGAATAGAAGTACTTTCTGAGGAAGGATGAAAGGGTTCCTGGTATCGATTTCTAGTGTGTGCCCTAGGTACATACTCACTTTGGGAAAATTCATCAAAGTGTTCATATTTCTGAATTTCGGCTCTAAGTCGATGAAACTTGCCTTAAAATTACTGGGCAGTAAGAACAATGCACAGGTATATAGCAGAGCTGGAACCTGAATCCTTACAGTTTGACTCCAGGGTCTGTGATCTTAACCACTGTATTATTTTAGCGATCTACCTTAGAGAACTACTTGCCCATATTTACAAACACACATAACAATTATGTTCATCGAAATGATATAGTGGGGGAAAAGCCTAAATGTCTAGCAATAGGAACTGGTAACATCCATCTGGTAATATGTAGGTACCAGGGTACCTTCCTATTATGGAGCAACATAAAAACTTAAAATATAGTAATTGTGGAATAATATTCATCTGGAAGTCAAAAGTTAATCATAAAACATCAATTTCTAACCATATGCCAACAGGCAATTGACTGTCCAGATGTGGGAACAGAATCTGTATCTAAGTAGAGAAGATTCACACGGAGCCACCGGAGGTTGGGCGGGGGATTCACACAAGTTTTGGTCCAACTGAAACTTTCTACCATGGAAATCTGTTCATGTGCTTATATTTAGCAAAATAAAATGGACATTTCTCCCCTCCAAAAAACAGATGGGCAACATTTTTTTCTGCATTCAAAGAATATTTGCTATGTGTATAAAAATACTTTTGAGTCACAAATATTGAGCACATAGAAGTTACTGATTTCACAGAAATCATAGGAGACATTTAATAAAAATTCGAGGAATGAATGGGCCTTAGAAATTTGTTATCCCTTGGACCAGGGCTTCTAATTCTTCCTAAATACTTATCCAAGCTGTCGTGACCTAATGTGGTGGGTGCCTACTGGTTTTCCTGCCCAGCACACAGCAGCTTCTTCTTTTGGTAAAAGCACTTCAATGATTTTCTGGGAACTTTTTTTGCTTTATTGCATGTCCTTTGGGTGAGATGATCAATTCTGTCTCATCCTGACCGAGGAGGGCTGTGTATACTAAACCAGGCCACACAGACTGTCTGCCTTGAAAACTTAAGTCTGGAGTGCAATGACATAAGGTCAGAAGATAGTGCTCATTCAGTAGCTCTCTGAGGAAACGGCCTACTGGCTCCTGCTTCTTGGACTCCATGAGCTGCTTCCTATCCCGTCCTTTCCCAATACCATCGCTTTTCCTTAGATTCTGCCAATCATCCCAAATCCTACGATGCACTCCTTCTCCGGTGGAGTCAGTCAGTCGATTTCCACTGACGGGAGAATGCTGATAGGGCTGCATGTAAACATCCTCAGTAAGAAGGTCACCACTCCTTTGTAGGAGTCCACAGCACTGAAGTGTTGCTTAACTGTGCCAGAATTTGGTTCTTTATAAAGTCTACATTAGTTCTAGCTCTACTTCTAGAGCTTCACAGTATCCAAGCTCCATCTTACAATGGTATGTATTTAAAAACTATCATTTATATCTAAATACTTTCTCAGCAAAAAAAACACACTTTCTCAATTAAAATATGTATGACTACTACACAGTCACAGAAATGGCTATAATAAATAAGTCAGACAATCCCAAATGTTGACAAGGATGTGGAAAAACCAGAACCCTCAAACCCTGTTGAAGGGAATATAAAATAGGAGAGCCACTTCGGAAAGCAGTTTATATATTTATATAATTTCTTAATGTTTTTAAATGGACTTTACAAATAATCACCTACTGTAATGTCATCCCATGTCATGAAACCCATGAAATCATGGTCTTTATATACTGTATTTTTCTACGATACATTAAAGATATACTTAACTATTAATTTCAAATGTGGTTCACTTGCCACTGAAATTCATGTCTTGTACCACTAAATGGTATATACTTATTGCCCTTTGAGAAACACTGGTTTTTTTCTACTTAAAAAAAATGTATACACTAAGTTTTCGTGAAAGCAATTACCTATTTAGGAAACAATAATATAAAATTTATGTAACATATGATTAGATACAGAAATCTTTAGACATTTCATTCAGCAAATATTTAGCGATGGTTTTTGATTGCCTTTTTTCAAAAGGAAGTGACTAAAGAGCTGGTGATATGGGAAACCACCAGAGCCAAGACGTCTCCCTTCTGCTCCGAACCCATCATGGCCACAGACACACTATTTCAGGGGAAAAGGAGACCTCCACATAGAGAAAAGGGAAAAAAGGGAAGTACAACAAACTGTTATGCAGCTATTTAAGGGATTTTGGGTCGTTGTCTTCTTTAAGTTTTTCAGTGTTCTTCCTTTCTCTACTTTGCCAAATTTATTTAATATGCTTCTATTTTTTAAAATAAAACAATATGGTAAAACTTTTTGTTCCTCTGGAAACATTCAGATAAAAATCTTATTTCAACCTATTCCTTATAACAGTTACGTTTCTAATTTTATATGTTGATTCAAAAATAAAAATTTAAGATACCAAATTCCTTATTTTTTTAAGTATTGTTATACACAACCTCTTATAACTGCAACTGTGCACTAAGTTCTCAAAGCAATAGATACTTGCCCATTATTACATGAAAAATATAGGTATCTGCCCAGTATTACATGAAAAATATAATAAAAACTAAAGCCCTCAATGGCCACAGTAGAACACCAAAACAATGGGTTCTGGGACCTAAAATATTCTTGTAATTATAGCTTGATTATTCTTAAAACGCTATAGGTTAAGAGATACAATATATGAGATTTTTCCGAGAACCATGCAGCCTAATGGATAAGGCGTCTGACTCTGGATATATGGGACTTCCTTTTAATTACTCCAGCAGGTGTAAGGACAAACTGGGGGCTGGTGGATAGATGAACGGGATAGATGTAACTAGCACGACTGCGTATAACTCTGATAATTGCTGAAGCGGAGTGATAAGTGAACAGGTGTTCCTTATTTTTTTTAATTTACTGTATGTTCGAGGTGCGCCTGGGTGGCTCAGTGGGTTAAAGCCAATGCCTTCGGCTCAGGTCATGATCCCAGGGTGCTGGAATCGAGCCCCAAGTCGGGCTCTCTGCTCAGTGGGGAGCCTGCTTCCCCCCACCCCCCTGCTTGCCTCTCTGCTTACTGGTGATCTCTGTCAAATAAATTAAAAAATTAAAAATTAAAAAAAAAATTTAAAAATTTACTATATGTTTGAAAAATTCTATGATAAAAGTTAAAACAAAAAGCACTACATACAACGACAACTAAAGCAAACTCCATGGTATGTCCAAAGCAGAATAAAATAAACAAATAAAAAAGACCTATTATAAAACAAAGGTCCAAGTGGTCTATACAGTAATTTTGCTTTTTTATCTTTATAGTCAAATGAAAAAACAAGTATTTACCAATAAGCTCAAGGCTATTTAAAAGTTGTATGATAGGTTATGATCGCCACCTACTGGACACTGTGATTAACTGCTTGCTACAGAAAAACAATCACTAGAGGAATAAATGCCCCCAACTCCCGCCAAGCATCTGGTCCTTCGCTAGCCAATTCGTAATCGTACCATTAAACTTAAGTTCACATGTATGTCTATATTAGGAATATTAATTAATGTTATATTACATAACTTCTAGCGACATGAAATGCCACCTGCAAAAAGTATGAAATTTTGTCAGAAAGTATAGTGGTGATCATTTTATGGTGTCCTTATTTTACAGAAGATTCCAGATTTTGAACTGTTTTTTTTTCACAGAGAACCCAGAATTTAAATTATTTACACATAGAGATAGACCAGAAACCTATAATTAATCCTGGTTCTTAAATTTGGTACATTATCTTTTTACTATCCCAGTTTTAAGAGATACTTGTTATTTTAATTGCAAATTTTACTTTTCTTTATAACCTAACTAATTGTATATACCAGTGAATCTCAGTCCTGGTGCATTAGAATTACCTGTGGAAATTTTTCTTTCTTTCTTTTTTTTTTTTTTTAAGTAGGCTCCATGCCCAACAAGGGGCTTGAACTCACAACACTGAAATTAAGAGTTGTGTGCTCTACTGAGCCAGCCAGGTGCCCCTAGAATTTTTAAATAAACTGTTGCTGGTACCACAGCCAGAGTTGTTTTTTGTTTGTTTGTTTTTTAATTTAGCCAGGATTAACAGAGCCATTGGTAAGTAACAGGGGTTCTCAAAAGTGTTGTCCCATGAAACGGCAGTATCATCACCTGGGAATTTGTTAGAAATGAAAATTTTCAAGGGCTACCAACGACTGCTAAGCAGAACCCAGAAATTTGTGACTGTGAGCCTACCAGGTGATATCCTTGGATGCACGCTAAAGTTTGGATATCCCTGGTACTTAGTATAAAATTTTTAAGTTTTTTTTTTAAGATTTTATTTATTTATTTGAAAGAGAGAGATCACAAGTAGGCAGAGAGGCAGGCAGAGAGAGAAGAGGTAGCAGGCTCCCTGCCGAGCAGAGAGCCCAATGTGGGGCTTGACCCCAGGACCCTGGGATCATGACCTGAGCTGAAGGCAGAGGCTTTAACCCATTGAACCACCCAGGCACCCCAATTTTTAAGTTTTTAATCTCTTTAAATAGAAGATTTAATTTTCTGTTCTCTAAGAAGAATATAAAATGATAATACAAAAGAGAAAGATATTTACATTAAGGGTAATCTAGCACGGTTCTATTTTTTTCCAGAAATAAACCATTATAAACACCCAACTCAACATTAGTTCTAGTTAAGGAAAAATGCTTAATGGAAGGGTGGGGAATAATTTATTCACAGGCCAGTTAATAAAACCCTGGAATGTTCTTGCCCAGAGCAACTTTTCCAACCGTACTTCCTTGTTCTGATCACAAAGGCACTTTTCTAAGACATAATTAAGACTTCTAGCCATATCATACCTTTTAACCCAGGAATATCACACTGCTAGGAATAGTGAGGAAAATAAATTATACTCCATGATTTTCTCCAAAGCACTGTAAATAACAGAGGAGGGGGATTTGAAAGCAAGTTAAATGTCCAACAATGAAGAAATGATTCCATAAATTAGAGCATCAATAGGATGGAATATTGCTCAACCATTAAAATGATGCTTTCCGCATGAGATTTTAAATAATATGGAAAAATGCTTATTTTATAGCATCGTATGTGTATGTTCTCTCTCTCTTTCTGTCTCTGTTGATTGAAAAAGACAATGAAGAGCACCAAAATATTAATGCTGGTTATCTCTGAGTAGTAGGATTATGAATAGATTTATTTTTTTATATTTATTAGTTTTTAAAACTTTCCATCATAGGAGTACGCTTAATCTACTAATCAGAAGATCTATAAATATAGTAATAGAATGTCTATTCTAAATTAGGATCTTCAAATAGTGATTAATCAGTAAGCTTTCAAAAAACAGTAACTGGGGTAAACAAGTACCTTTTTCTCTCCCCATCCTACTACTCTTTTCTCATAGAGCTCCTTCTAACACTCTAATTTCTACTTTGTTTACACAGCTTTGCCATAACCCTGTAGCCAGAGATACGAAGACACTGAAGTAGAATTATCCAGTGTTTTTACAATTTTAAACTGTTCAGCTAAACAGTTTGATTTTTCTTAGAATATGTAAAAAGGAGATCAAACACCCTGTTATGTGGTTCAGAGAACAGACTTTAGAATCAGACAGATCTAGGTTTGAGTCTTACTTTACGGGAGCTCACACAGGTCTCCAATTCCGTACCCTGCAGGCGGGAGGACACGCCGTCCCTCACTGAGCTGTGCAGAGGATGCAGGTAGAACACAAGACAGCAGCAGGCACTCAACAAAAAATACTACTACTGTTTTGGAGTTAATGTTAAAGCTGGTTTTGGTGGGGTGCCTGCAGGGTTCAGTCAGTTAAGCATCTGCCCTTGGCTCAGGTCATGATCTCGCGGTCCTGGATAGAGCCCTGTGTCAGGCTGCCTGCTCCCCAGGGAGTCTGCTCATCCCTCTGCCCGCATGTGCTCTCTCTCTCTCACTCAAATAAATAAATAAAATCTTTTTTTTTAAAAAGCTTTTTTTTTGGATAAACAGCCCTCAAATTTTAATTTTCCTGTGGAAAAAAGCTTAATGAGGTGCCGTGGTTGCTCACGGTCATTGGGACTTCTCCAACCACCTGTGTTTCAGAAACAGTTTGGGAATTGCCAAAATACTCTTTACAGAGTGGGCGTTACTAAACCCACCAACGAACTCTTCAACACTATCACTTCACGGAAGCAGCATGCGCACATCTGCAAAAAAAAGGTAGTCTCTGCGTAAAGGACATCATCCCAAACAAAGGACAGTGGGCAACTGCACGCCAAAATTATCCTTGTGTTTTCCATTTTGTCACCTACCAGTATATACTTAAAGACCAACAACAGTTTGCAAACTGACACTAGATGAAAGGCATTCAACTTCCTAGCCTAACTCTTCCCATTAAATGAAGTTTTTCTATCTACATCATGGGATGTTCATTCAACAAACATTAACCAAACCTACTAGTTGTGATTAAAGGGATTTAAGCTCAAATGAGGTTAAGTATGTGAAAACATGATTCACTGTATGTATTTTGCAAGGTAACATTAAGTTATATACTACTGTTATTATAAAAAAAACCCACAAATATTATAAATTAATTCCTAAAAGAAAAAAAGATTTCCCTCCCATGTTTTAATGTCTAGCTCATTTTCTATACTCATGCTACCACAAATGACATTTAGAATTTTTAGAATAAACATATGCCACACTTTTTCTGTAGAAAATAGTCATATTTGTGATATAGCTCATGACTCTGTCATTCTCTGTCTCATGAAAATTAAGAATATTACTTTTCTCTCAGAATAGTATGGCTCCCAAGGGAAAGTTATTAAGCTAGAAATTGCTGCTATAATTACCAGCATGCAGAATCTGAATTCTAAGGAAGACAATTTAGGAAGATTTAAAATATAGGTTTAGACAGAGAAAATTTTATTTTCTTATTTTTGAAAGTATTGTGGGATGCCTGGATGGCTCAGTCAGTTAAGTGTCTGCCTTTGGCTCAGTTCATGATCTTGGAGGCCCAGGATCAAGCCCACATCAGGATCCCTGCTCAGTGGTGAATGTGCCCCTCACCTTGCTCGTGCTCTCTCTTTCTCTCAAATAAATACATAGGATCTTTAAAAAAAAAAAAAAAAAGAAAGAAAGAAAGTAAGTGCTGTAAGATTTTCCAAGTGTTAAAATTCACTGTCAAGTACAATGATGAAGAAATAACAAGACACCAAATGTAGAAATTATATAGTTTTATAATTTTCTCTGTTGCTTCTTAATCCACTGAAAATAATTTCATAATAGAATATTTTTGGGCATCTTCTCATTACTTTCTTCGGTTTCTACTTCTTTAGGCAACAATGGCTTGATCTTTAGTAATAAACCTTCACTTGTTGAACTACGAAGGAAAGCTCGTACCACGAAAGGTCCTGGAAACAAGGACAAGAATCAACTTTTATTTTATTCCATAAATAGAATAGAAAAAAATAGAACCAGTAGAAACACAACAAACCTTATAAAACTTACATTATATTTTCCCTTTGAAAAGTACTGATATTACTGAAGTAATATTTTTAATTACAAGGAATATCATCTCATGTCTACAGTAGAAGACTAAGTGTACTCTAGCATACTATCCTTGAAGCTACACATTCTGTAATAATTAATTTCTCTCTTCCAGAAGATGACCACCTAGAATTTATCTTACTGAAAAGCTGAAAGTGAAGGGAGCAGGGGGTGATATTTACATTTGATGGCAATATTCTAAATATTTATTTGAAACAGCACCGATGCTATTCTGTGTTACTGAACATTTAGTAAAAATTCCCTAAAAATTAAAAGGCTTTTCATAAGAACAATTAAGGGACTTCATTTAAAACGCCCAAAAAAAGACGGATAATTGAGGATGGCAGCATAAGAAGATCCTTAACTCACCTCTTCTCACAGACACAGCAAATCTACAACTACATATGAATACATTCCTCAAAGAAGTCCTGAGGACCACACGAGCAGCATATCCATAAGAGAAGATAAAAGGGCTGCACTGAGAGAGGCAGAAAAGTCAGAGATCACACTCTCCGCAAAAGCCCCATCCCAGGCAAGGTTACCGACAATCAGGAGGGATCTCAAAAATACAGAACTTTTCCCTGCTGACCAAGGGTTTTGTCTTCCACACCAGGCACCCCAACCACTGTGTCCTGTACCAGAGAGATGAGCTCCCAAAATTATGGCTTTGAAAACCAATAGGGTGCATCCAGAATCATAGAACTGGAAAGAACAGAGAATGGACTTTAGATTCACATACAAACTCACTCCACAACCTCGTGCAAAAAAGAAGCCGTCTGAAAAGCCTCTGGACTGTATGTGAAGGAAACCCCCTTATTAATCCTAAAGCAACCTGAAAAGCAGGAACCTGCTGAGACTCTCTGGGGATGAAAGTGCAGGCAGCTGCCATTTTTGCAATCTCATTTAACCTTGCTCATGTCTGTGCTGGTGGGAGCCATGCTGGCGACCCCACTCTAACCTAATGCCACTGGGCATGCTCTGCGCCCCCATTCCCCAGCCACAGCACAGCTGGGGGGCCAGAGCCCCATGCACGACTACCTCACCGTGCTGCAGCCAAACCACGACCAACCAGGTGAGCAGCCGCACCCAAAAATGCAACCTGTTGCACAGCCAGTCAGGTGAGACCCCACCCCGGCTCCTTCATTCCTTCCTCCACTGCCTACAGACAGACAAGCACCCCACACCCATTTCACCCCAACCCACACACAGCCGACAGGTGTGTGAAGTCCACACAGGGGATGCCCCTTGAGCAATGGCTCCCTTGTACTTCTAAGCCCCATAGAAAATCTTGTACACAGGGCCACTCCCTCAAGACTGGGAGAGGGAGTTATTTCAATACAAAAGAACAAGGCAACACCTCCGAAAAAGACTTTAACGAAATGGAGATCAGTAATCGACCTGATGAAGAGATCAAAGTAATAATGGTCATAAAGGTGCTTACTCAGGAGAAGAATGAATGAACACAAGGAGAACTTCAACAAAGAGAGAGAAAATACATGAAAGTACGAAACAAAAATCACAGAGCTGAAGAACAAAATTACTGAACTGCCTACACACGAGGGGTTCAACAGTAGACTGGATGAAGAACAGAGCACTAACCTGGCAGACACAGGAGAGGACTCACCCAGACAAGGGAACAAAAAGGAAAAAGAATTTTAAATAGTGAAAATAGTTTAAGGAACACAGAGGACAACATCAAGCAGAATAACATTCTCATTATAGGGGTCCCAGAAGGAAAAGAAAGGGGCAGAAAACTTATACAAAGAAATAATAATTGAAAAACCTAACTTCAGGAAGGAAATCAACATCCAGATCCAAGAAGGTCAGAAAGTTCCGAAGAGATGAAACCAAAGAGAGTCACGCCAAGACATGTTATCATTAAAATGTCAAAAGTTAAAGAGAGAGTTCTTAAAAGCAGCAGGAAAAAAACAACTTGACACATACAAAGGAAACCTCATAGAGTTATCAGCAAATTTTTCAGAAGAAACATTGAAGGCCAAATTGACCAGCAAGACATATTCAAAGTTTTTTTTTTTTTTTTTTTTAATTTTTTTATTTGACAGACAGAGCTCACAAGCAGACAGAGAGGCAGGCAGAGAGAGAGAGGGAAGCAGGCTCCCGGCCGAGCAGAGATCCCAATGTGGGGCTCGATCCCAGGACCCTGGGATCATGACCTGAGCCGAAGGCAGAGGCTTTAACCCACTGAGCCACCCAGGTGCCCCCATATTCAAAGTTCTTAAAGGAAAAAACTTATAACCAAGAATAATCCACCAAGAAGCTTATCATTCAAAATAGAAGGAGAGACAGTTTTTCAGATAAGTAAAAGCTAAAGGAGCTCATGATCACTAACCAACCTTATAAGAAATGTCAAAAGATGGGGGCACCTGGGTGGCTCAATGAGTTAAGCCTCTGCCTTTGGCTCAGGTCATGATCTCAGGGTGCTGGGATAGAGCCCCACACCAGGCTCTCTGCTCAGCAGGGAGCCTGCTTCCTCCTCTCCCTCTCTCTGCCTCTCTGCCTACTTGTGATCTCTCTCTCTCTGTCAAATAAATAAATAAAACAAATAAATAAATAAAGTCTTTAAAAAAATGTCAAAGGAACTTCTTTAAGCTGAAATGAAAGACTGTTAATAATGACAAGAAAATATACTAAAGTAAAAATCTCACTGGAAAATATATTGTAAAGGTAGTACATTTACTTACTTATACAGCTAGCAGAAAAGTCAAAAGAGAAAGTGGTAAAACTAACTAAAGCTATAATAATTAGTTAAGGGATACATAAAATGAAAAAGTATAAAATGTGACATAAAAACCATAAAATACAGAAGGTGAAATAAAAATGCAGAGTTCTGGAGTAAGTTTTAATTAAGTTGCTACCAACTGAAAACAGACTGCTATACACATAGAATGGTATATGTGAACCTCCTGGTAACCACAAAGAGAAAAACTTGTCACAAATATAAAAAGAAAATGAGAAAGGAATCTAAACATAACATTAAAGGAAATTAACAAACCAGGAGGAAATAGAAAAGGAGAAGAAAGAAACAGAGAGTAACAATAAAAACACCCAGAAAACAGTTAACCAAATGGCAATAAGTACACACCTACCAATAATTACTTTAAATGTAAATGGACTAAATCCTTTAATTAAAGACAGAGAGTAGCTGAATGGATTTATAAACAAAAACAAGGGACACCCGGGTGGCTCAGTTGGTTAAGCATCTCCCTTTGGCTTAGGTCACAATCCCAGGGATCTGGGATGGAGTCCCGCATTGGGCTCCTTGCTTATTAGCAGGGAGCCTGCTGCTCCCTCTGCCTGCCACTCCCCCTGCTTGTGCTAGCTTGCGTGTTCTCTCTAACAAATAAAATCTTAAAAAAAGAACACACACAAAACCCAAAAACAAGACTCATCTATACCCTGCCTATAAGAGACTCAGCACAAAAGTGGAGCTTTTGAAATAAAATCTAAAAAGAAAACAAACAAAAAAAGAAGTAAGGACTGGGAGTAAAGGGACGGAAAAAGATATTCCATGTAAATGGAAACAAACAAGAAGCTGGTTTAGCTCAATTTACCCAACAAAACAGATTCTATTTTTTTTTTAATTTTTTTGAAGATTTTGTTTATTCATTTGAGCCAGAGAGAGACAGAAAGCACAAGCAGGGGGAGAGGTAGAAGGAGAAACAGACTCCCTGTTGAGCTGGAAGCTGGACGTGGGACTAGATCCCAGGCTCTAGAGATCATGACCTGAGCCAAAGGCAGACGTTTAACCATTTGAGCCACCCAGGCACCCCAGCAAAACAGATTTTAAAACAGAATGTAATAAAAGACAAAGAAGGTCATTACATAGATGATAAAAGGGTCAACCTGGCAAGAAGATATACTATTATAAATATCTATGCACCCAACATAGGAGGACCAAAATATATAAAACAAATATTAATAATCTTGAGGAAAAGATTGACAGCAATAGTAGGGGATTTTAACACTCCACTTAAACATCAATGATCACCTAAACAGATAATCTATAAGGAAACATCACCCGTAAACAACACATTAGACCAAATGGACTTGATAGATTTACACAAAACATTCCATTCAAAACAGAACACACATTTGGGGCACCTGGGTGGCTCAGTGGGTTAAAGCCTCTGCCTTCGGCTCGGGTCATGATCCCAGGATCCTGGGACCGAGCCCCACATCGGGCTCTCTGCTCAGCAGGGAGCCTGCTTCCCCCTGTCTCTCTGCCTGCCTCTCTGCCTACTTGTGATCTCTGTCTGTCATATAAATACATAATAATCTTTAAAAACAAACAAACAAACAAACAAACAAACCAAAAAAAACAGAACACACATTCTTGTCAAGTGCACATGGAACATTCTCCAAGACAGACAGATCATGGGTTAGGCCACAAAACAACTCTCAATAAATTTAAGACTGAAATCATATCAAGAATCTTTTCTGACCACAATAATATGGGAACTAGAAGTCAATTACAAGAAAAAGAATGGGAAAAACACAAAAACATGCAGATTAAATAACATGCTACAACAATGGGTCATCAAAGAAATAAAAGGAAAAATTTAAAAATACCTAGAGACATGTGAAAACAGAAATACAACATACAAAAATCTATGGGATGCATTAGAAGTGGTTGGAAGAGAGAAGTTTATAGCAACACAGGCCTACTTCAAAACACAAGAAAAATCTCAAACAACTTAACTTTAAACCTAAAGGAACTACAAAACGAGGAACAAATTAAACACAAAGTTAGTACAAGAAAAGAAATAATAAATATCAGAGTTGGGGCGCCCGGGTGGCTTAGTGGATTAAGCCTCTCTGCCTTCGGCTCAGGTCATGATTTCAGGGTCCTGGGATTGAGCCCCGCATTGTGCTCTCTGCTCAGCAGGAAGCCTGCTTCCCCCTCTCTCTAAGACTGTTGCTCTGCCTACTTGTGATCTCTCTGTCAAATAAACAAATAAAACCTTTAAAATAAATAAATATTAGAGTGGAAAATAATGAAAAAAAAGAGAAAGAAATGAAATAGACCTAAAAGGAAAATAGAAAAAAATAAATGAGGGGAACCTGGGTGGCTCAGTGGGTTAAGCTTCTACCTGTGGCTCAGGTCATGATCCCAGGGTCCTGGGATTGAGTTCCGCATTGGGGGTCTCTGCTCAGCGGGTAACCTGCTTCCTCCTCTCTCTCTCTGCCTGCCTCTCTGCCTACTTGTGATCTCTGTCAAACAAATAAATAAAATCTTAAAAAAAAAAAAAAAGAATGATACTAAGAGCTGGTTCTTTGAAAAGATAAGCAAAATTGACAAATCATTAATTAGACTCAACAAGAAAAAGTCATAAATGAAAGAAAATTATAACTGATACCACAGAAATACAAAATCCTAAGACTACTATGAACAGTTATATGTCAACAAACCGGATAAGCTAGCAAAACCTATCAAATACTTAGAAACAAACAAACTTCGAAGACTGAATCAGGAAGAACAAAAAAATCTGAACAAACTGATAATAGAAAAGAGACTGAACTGACTCAGTAATCAAAAACCTCCTAACAAACAAAAAGCCAAAACCAAATGGCTTGACTGGTGATTTCTGACAGACATTTAAGGAAGATTTAGTACCTAACTTCCTTTAACTCTTCCAAAAACCTGAAGCGGACAGAACGCATCCAAACTCATTTTATAAGGCCAGTATTATTACCCTGACACCAAAATTACACAACACCATCACAAAAAAAGAAAATTACAATAACCCTGATGAACATATATGCGTAACTCTTCCACAACGTATTAGCAAACCAAATTCAAATATACATTAAAAGAATCATAACCCATGATTAAGTGGGATTTATTCCAGGGACGAAAGGATGGTTCAACATGCATACATCAATGTGATACAGATTAACAAAATGTAAAATAAAAATCATATGATCACCTCAATACATGTAGAAAAACCATCTAACAAAAGTCATATCCATTTACAATAAAAACTATCTACAAAGCAGGTAAAGAGAGAACATACACACCTTAACATACTAAAGGTCATATACAAACCCACAATTAATATCATACTAAATGATGAAAAGCTAGAAGCTTTCCTTTAAGATCAGGAACAAAGACAAGGATGCCCACTCTCCCCACTATTAGTCAACACAGCATTGGAATTCCTAGTCACAGCACTTAGGCAACAACATGTAGGAAAGGAAGATGTAAAATTGTCCGTTTGCAGCAGACATGGTATTATAGATAAAAAAAAAAAATGATGAATACACCAAAAACCAATTAGAACCAATAAACAAATTCAGTAAAGTGGCAGGGGACAGGGCAGGAGCAAGATGGTGAAGAAGCAGGAGACCCTGTTTCAATCAGTCCCCTGAGGTGAGCTAAATGTCTACCAGAACACTCTGAATACCCGCGACATCAGCCTGAGATGAAGATTACATTCTTCCGGATCTCTACGGAGGCGGAGGACACCAGTGGAGAGGTAAAGCAGAGCGCAACTATTGGACTGATATCAGAGGATAAACAGAAGCATGAGGGAGCCACCACAAGCGACTCACTGGAAAGTAATACCCCAATAAGAAAATGTCCCATGCTTGGGGACCAGCATCAACCTGGAGTCTAATGAAAAGCGCTCAAAGAGAACAAAAGGTCTTCAGGTGCAACGGGTGGGATCAGATGGCCACGGGCACGGTCCTAAGCCCACGGTCCCAGGACGGTCATAGCCTCAGGGCTCGCACCCACGCCTGCCCCAGAGAGCCTGGTGTGGGCGCCAGCAGGCAGTCTTTGAACCCGTAGGCTTCTGCAACCTGCACTGCTGCCAGGTCATGGGTGTGGACCCCAGACAGCAGTACTGACAGCCGCCAGGATCGGGCACCCCCAGACCAATGTACTTGCGGTTTTAGAGGCAAGAAGGGTGCAGAGACAAGTGGGGACATCGGGCAACCATTAGACAGTGGCTTGGAGTCTGCATTCGCTGTAGAAGGTTACGGTGTTCAGCGGAGATTGCAGAGGGGGAGACTGTGTGTTCTGGACCATCCAGGGGGGATCAGACTGAGGTTTCTCTCTGAGGCCAAGGACTGAGTACAGACAGTTTACTTTTTGCACTAGCCCTCTGAAAAGCTGCAAAAAGCTGCCCCAAACCAAAAACCTCCAGAGTACAAAAACCTGAAAAACAGGTTTCCACAGAGCCCAGACCCTTGATAGAAGGCAGGGTGACTCAGACCAAGCAAGACTGACTGAAAAATAACACACAGGCCCTGCCCCCAGAAGACAAGCCAAAAGAATGAGAGGACAACCACCACAGGGTCCCCATAAAACTGTAAAACCCCAACATAGGGGAAAACAATATATTAAGCTCCCAGTTTTGCCCTAAAACGTGTATATTTCATAGATACAACTTTTTACAATTAGTTCTCACAATTCTTCTTTTATTTTTTTAACCTACTTACCATTACAACTAGATATTAAATACAACATATTACATAACAACTTTTGAACTTGAACTTTTTTATACATATACCTGGGTTTCATTTTCTTTTTTTTTTAGTATATATAGATATAATAAGCTTCAAGGTAATCCTTTTTTTCTTATTCAATACTACTCCTGTACATAAGCCAGTTTTAATTTCCCTGTATCTCTGGAAAGTTGAGTCCTTTAACAAAGATAAAAAGATACCCCCAGGAAATACTGAAATAACCTTCCTTGCCCACATCAAGGGTTTATAACCACCTTCCCATCTTATTTTTCTGTTATCTTATTCTTTTTTTGTTTTTTAAAGATTTTATTTATTTGTCAGAGAGAGAGGGAGAGAGAGCGAGCACAGGCAGACAGAATGGCAGGCAGAGGGAGAAGCAGGCTCCCTGCCGAGCAAGGAGCCCAATGTGGGACTCGATTCCAGGACGCTGGGATCATGACCTGAGCCGAAGGCAGCCGCTCAACCAACTGAGCCACCCAGGCGTCCCTTGGTTATCTTATTCTTTCTGTATATTTGTTTCTGTTTTACTACCATATAAATCTTATTCTTGGGGTTCATTTTGGCTGAGTTTTTCTTTTTTTTCTTTCTTGTCTTTTACTTTTGTTAGTCTTTCTGTTTGTTCATTTTCAGTTTATGTATATTATAAATCTTACTTTGGGGACTCATTTTGGCTGTTTTTTTTTTTTCTGTTTTTTTCCTGTCTTTTTTCTCTTTTTATCATTTTTCTTTCTTATTGGTGGTAACTTCCAATTGCTCCAAAACTTTCCAAGGGGCATCTTGACTGGATCATGTTCAGTATATTCAGCTCTATATCCCCTCAACCACCTCTCACCAAAATGACTAGGAGGAAGAACACCCAAAAGAGGAAAAACTCAGAGACTGTGACTTCTGCCACAGAATTATTGGATATGGACATAAGCCATATGTTGGTACTGGAATTTAGGGTAAAAATTGTTCAGGCAATGGCTAGGTTGGAGAAGACCATTAGTGGCAACGTAGAATCTCTAAAAGTGGAAGTGAGAGCCATCTAGCAGAAGGTAAAAATGTTATCAAGAAGATCCACTCTAATCTAAATACTCTAACAGCGAGAGTAACCGAAGCAGAAGGCTGAATTAGTAATCTAGAAGACAAAATGATAGAAAAGCAGGACCAGGAGGAGGCCTTGAACAAACAACATAGAAGCCATGAAAAGAGAATTAAGGAAATAAATGATGCAATGAAACATTCCAATGCCAGAATTACTGGGATCCCTGAGGGGGATGGAGAAAGAGAGAAGACTAGAAGATATAATTTAACAAATACTGGATGAAAATTTCCCTAATCTGGGAAATGGAACAAGTGTACATGTCCTAGAGGCAGAGAGGACCCTCCCAAAGATCAACAAGTCTAGAAAGACCTCAAGGTACATAATTGTGAGATTCACGAATCATAAATTCAGACAGGATATCTTAACGGCAGATAGGGGAAAGAGATTCCTTACGTACAGAGGAAGGAGCATCAGAATAACGTCAGACCTGTCCACAGAAACCTGGCTAACCAGAAAGGACTGGCAAGACATACTCAGGGCATTAAATGAGAAGAATATGCAGCCAACTATACTTTATCCAGCAAGGCTGACATTCAGAATGAATGGAGAGATAAAGAGCTTCCAAGACCAGCAAGGTCTAAAAGACTATGTGACCACCACGCCAGCACTACAAGAAAAACTAAGGGGGATCTATAAAAGAAAGAATCCAAGAGTGATACAGAACAGAAATATACAGAGACAATGTATAGAAACAAGGACTTCACAGGCAATATGATGTCAATAAAAACTTATCTTTCAATAATTACTCTCAATGTGAACAGCCTAAGTGCTCCCATAAAAAGGCACAGGGTTGCAGACTGGAAAAAACAACAGGACCCATCCATATGTTGTCTACAAGAGAAACATTTTGAACCTAAAGATACACCCAGAAAGTGAAGGGATAGAGAACCATCTTTCATGCCAATGGACCTCAAAAGAAAGCTGGGAGATAAATTAGATTTTAAACTAAAGACTGTAGTCAGAGATACAGAAGGACACTACACATCATTCTTAAAGGGTCTATCCAACAAGAGCTAACAACTGTAAATATTTATGCCCCCAACATAGGAGCAGCCAACTACATAAGCCAACTGTTAAAGAAAATAGTCATATTGATGTGAACACATTAATTTTAGGGGATCTTAACACGCCACTCTCAACAGCAAACAGATCATCTAAGCAGAAAATCAACAAAGAAACAAGAGGTTTGATCAACACATTGAACCAGATGAACCTCATAGATCTATGTAGAACATTCCACCCTAAAACAACAGAATACTCATCCTTCTTGAGTGCACATGGAACTCTCTCCAGAATACACCACATACTGGGTCACATATCAGGGCTCAACCAATACCAAAAGACTGAGATTATTCCCTGCATATTCTCAGACCACAATGCTTTGAAACTGAAACTCAATCACAAGAAAAAGGTTGGAAGGAATTCAAACACTTGAAAGTTAAAGACCATCCTGCTCAAAAATGTTTGGATCAACCAGGAAATCAAAGAGGAACTTAAACAATTCAAGGAAACCAATGAGAATGAAGACACATTGGTCCAAAACCTGGACCAATGGCAAAGGCGGTCCTAAGGGGGAAATATAGCCATCCAAGGCTCACTAAAAAAACCTGAAAAATTCCGAATACACTAACTCTCTTTACACCTTAAAGAACTGGAAAATCAACAACAAATTAAGCCAACCCCATGCACAATAAGGGAAATGTGATTAGAGCAGAGGTCAATGAGATACAGTAGATCAGAGATACAGTAGAACACATCAACAAAACTAAAAGCTGGTTCTCTGAAAGACTTAATAAGATCGATAAACCACTGGCCAAACTAATCCAAAAGAAAACAGAGAGGACCAAACTTAATAAAATTATGCATGAAAGGCGAGAGATCATGACTAACACCAAGGAAACAGAAACAATCATCACAAAGTATTATCAACACTTATATGCCAATAAGTTAAACAACCTAAAAGAAATGGATACATTCCTGGAAACCTATAAACTTCTAAGACTGAAACAGGAGGAAACTGACAACTTGAATAGACCAATATCTACTAATGAGATTGAAGCAGTGATCAAGAACCTCCCAAAAAAAAAGAGCCCAGGACCTAACAGATTCCCTGGGGAATTATAACAAAAATTCAAAGAAGAAATAATACCTATTCTTCTGAAGCGCTTTCAAGAAATAGAAAAAGAGGGAAAACTTCCAGACTCTTTCTATTAAGCCAGCATTACCTTGTTCCCCAAACCAGGCAAAGACCCCATCAAAAAGGAGAATTTCAGACCAATATCCCTGATGAATATGGATGCCAAGATTCTCAACAAGATGCTAGCTAATAGGATCCAACAGTACATTAAAGATTATCCACCATGACCAGGTGGGATTTATCCCTGGGATGCAAGGGTGGTTCAACATTAGCAAGTCAATCAGTGTGACAGAACAAATCAATAAGAGAAGAGGGAAGAACCACATGGTCCTCTCAATTGATGCAGAAAAGCATTTGACAAAATCCAGCATCCGTTTCTGATTAAAACTCTTCAAACTGTAGGGAGAGACAGAACATTCCTCAACTTCATAAAATCTATCTATGAAAACCCCACAGAGAATATGATTCTCAATGGGGAAAAACTGAGGGCCTTCCCTTTGAGATCAGGAACGCAACAAGGATGCCCACTCTCGCCACTGTTGTTCAACATAGTACTAGAATTCCTAGCAACAGCAATCAGACAACAAAAAGCAATAAAAGGTACTCAAACTGGCAAATAAGAAATCAAACTCTCTCTTCACAGATGAGAAGATACTTTATATGGAAAGCCCAAAAGACCCCACAACTGAACTACTAGAACTCATGTAGCAATTCAGTAATGTGGCAGGATACAAAATCAATGTATGGGAATCAGTTGCTTTCTTATACACTAACAATGAAAATATAGAAAGGGAAATTAGAAAATCGATTCCATTTACTATGGCACCAAGAACTATAAGGTACCTTGGAATAAATCTAACCAAAAAGGTAAAAGATCTGTACTCAAGGAACTACAGAACACTCATGAAAGAAACTGAAGAAGACACGAAAAGATAGAAAAGCATTCCACGCTTGTGTATTGGAAGAATAAACATTGTTAAAATGTCTATACTGCCTAGAGCAACCTATACTTTCATTGCCATCCTGATCAAAATTCCACCAGCATTCTTCAAAGTGCTGGAACAAACAGTCCTAAAATTTGTATGGAACCAGAAAAGACTCCAAATTGCTAAGGAACTGTTGAAAAAGAGAAACAAAGCTGGGAGCATCACGTTCCTGGTTTCAAGCTTTACTACAAAGCTGTGATCACCAAGACAGCACAGTACTGGCACAAAAACAGACACATAGACCAGTGGAACAGAGTGGAGAGTCCAGATTTGGACCCTCAACTCTATGATCAAATAATCTTCAACAAAGCAGGAAAAAACATCCAGTGGAAAAAAAACAGTCTCTTCAATAAATGGTGCTGGGAAAATTGGACAGCTATGTGTAGAAGAATGAAACTCGACCATTTTCTCATACCATACACAAAAATAAACTCAAATGGATGAAAGACCTCAACGTGAAGCAGGAATCTATCAAAATCCCAGAAGAGAACACAGGCAGTAATCCCTTTGACATCGGCCACAGCAACTTCTTTCAAAACATGTCTCCAAAGGCAAAGGAAACCAAAGTGAAAATGAACTTCTGGAACTTTATCAAGATCAAAAGCTTCTGCACAGCAAAGGAAACAGTCAACAAAACAAAGAGGCAACCCACAGAACGCGAGAAGATATTCACAAATGACACTACAGACAAGGGGCTGATATCCAAGATCTATACAGAACCGCTCAAACTCAACCACACAAAACAGATAATCAAAAAATGGGTAGAAGACATAAACACACACTTCTCCAAAGAAGACACACAAATGTCTAACAGACACATGAAAAAATGGTCATCATCATTAGCCATCACGGAGATTCAAATCAAAACCACATTGAGATACCACCTTACACCAGTTAGAATGGCCAAAATTAGCAAGACAGGAAACAACATGTGTTGGAGAGGATGTGGAGAAAGGGGAACCCTCTTACACTGTTGGTGGGAATGCAAGTTGGTGCAGCCACTTTGGAGAACAGTGTGGAGATTCCTTAAGAAATTAAAAATAGAGCTTCCCTATGACCCTGCCATTGCACTCCTGGGTATTTACCCCAAAGATACAGATGTAGTGAAAAGAAGGACCATCTGTACCCCAATGTTCATAGCAGCAATGGCCACAGTCACCAAACTGTGGAAAGAACCAAGATGCCCTTCAACGGACGAATGGATAAGGAAGATGTGGTCCATATACACTATGGAGTATTATGCCTCCATCAGAAAGGACGAATACCCAACTTTTGTAGCAACATGGACGGGACTGGAAGAGATCATGCTGAGTGAAATAAGTCAAGCAGAGAGAGTCAATTATCATATGGTTTCACTTATTTGTGGAGCATAACAAATAGCATGGAGGACAAGGGGAGATGGAGAGGAGAAGGGAGTTGGGGGAAATTGGAAGGGGAGGTGAACCATGAGAGACTATGGACTCTGAGAAACAATCTGAGGGGTTTGAAGGGGCGGGGGGGGGGGGGAATAGGAGGTTGGGGGAACCAGGTGGTGGGTATTAGAGAGGGCACGGATTGCCTGGAGCACTGGGTGTGGTGCAGAAACAATGAATTCTGTTATGCTGAAAAGAAAGAAATAAAGAAAAGAAAAGAAAGTGAGGCAAACAGATCAAAACAAAAAGACTGAGAAGGACAATAAATAAATAAATAAATAAATAGGGCAGAGAATCTAAACAGACAATTTCCCAAACACACAGGAGGACAACAGGCACATGAAAAGCTCACCATCACTCATCACCAGGGAAATGCAAATCCAAACCACAATGAGCTATCAGCTCACACCTGTCAGAGTGGCTGTTATCAAGGCTGTTGGCAAGGACGTGGAGAAAAAGAGAACCCTCATGCATTGTTAGTGGGAATGTAAATTAGGGCAGACACTGGAAAAGAGTATGAGGATTCCTCAAAAAACCACCAAAAGAATGACCATATGGCCCAGCAATTCCACTTATGGGTATGTACCAGAAGAAAATGAACACACTAGTTTGAAAAGATATATGCAGCCCTACGTTCCTTGCAGCCTATTTGCAATAGTCAAGATCAGGAGACAACCTAAGCGTCCATCTATACATGAAGAACAAAGAAGATATGGTGCACGTGCGCGCGCACACACACACACACACACACACACACACACACACAATAAAATATTACTGAGGCATATTAAAGAATGAAATCTAACTATTTGTGGCATTAATGGACCTCGAGGAGACTTTGCTAAGTGAAATGAGGCAGACAGAGAAAGGTAAATATCAATGATTTCACTGATAAGTAAAATCTAAAATACACAACAAACTAAGGAAACCAAACCCCATCTTACAGACACGGAGAACAGACTGGTGGGTGCCAGAGGGGAAGGGAGCTGGGGGAGGGGACAAAACGGGTGAGGGAATCAGGAGGAACAAACTTTCAGTTATGAAATCAATCAGCCAAGGGGATGTGATGCACAGCACAGGAAATAAAGTCAGCATTACTGTGTTACCTTTGTATGTGGACAGATGGTAACTAGACTTACGGTGGTGATCAATTTGTAATGTATACAAATGTTGAATTATTATGTTGTACCCTTGAAACTAAAAGGATATTGTATATTAATTATATTAATACACAACTTTAAAAATGGCAAAAAGAGGACACACTGCTTTTAGAGATTTGCTGTTCATCATTTCACTCCTGCCAGTCTCAGAAGATCCTATACTGAAAGCAAAATGCCCCGTGCAACGTTAAGAATGCGTACACGCACAACCACTAAGTACCACGGCCGTATCTATGGCAGCAGAATTAACAAGTGAGGTCTTTATTCACCGGTGTGTTAACTTCCAAAGAAGGTAAAAAATAGCTTAAGATTGTGTTTTGATTACACACTTGGTTATAAGACTAAGCCTGACAGAGTCCTATCATGGCAAGGTTATAGACGAAGAGTCTACTGAGTATAATGAACCCTTTCTGGGCCGCAGCCGGCCAGCAGTGAAGCCTGTCTGAGGAGAGGCTATGCGCGGCACATAATGCGACAGTAAGGGTCTGGCTCTGTGCTTCCATCCTATGAAACAGCCTCCACATCGCCATCAAGTTTCACGGCTGTGCAGGAATTACCAGTTTACAAGAAGTGAGTCTTATGACATGATTAAAAACTTTGTTCTTCTGAAAAAATAAGTAACATTAAGAAAGACAATTGCTAAAGCCAGAGACAAATCTAGCTCCAAAATATTTGATAAATGCTTTTAGTTTCTATTCAACACTATTGCAAGTTTAAGGCAATCAGTTACAATTTTCTTTCAAAGTTAATACTTAATGGTAGAAATAATGGAATTTACAAAGATTTCAGGATTTCCTTATTAATGTTAAAGAGGTCTCCTCTCCAAACAACTACAACTGGTTAATAAGGTCATTAGGAATCCTCTAGATTAGGATTAGGAATCCTCCGGATAAATTTTATTTATTTAACCCCTGATAATATTGCTGCTATTGTACATTGTACTTGCTCTTAACTTGTTTTCTTAATATTTTACATTTTTAAAGAATCCCCGAACTCTAGGGGGGTATACCGCAGCAAATCGCTTACCCAAATTGACTGGTCTGTGCTTACAGACTTCACTGATAACTGCTTGGAGATTTGCAGCTATCTGGTCACTTGGCATATCCAGCTGAAAGAAAAGGATATAGAACATTAATAATGTGAAAATGAGAAGATAATACAACTTTTGGTAACTGTACCAGTAATTATTTTCATCTGTTAAGAGACCCCACTGAAAAGAAAAAACTTCCATCACTCTTCCTTTAGAATGCTACACTCACAGGTGGTTACATGTCAAGACTTAATTACCTTATGAAACATATCACAGTCAAGTTTTTTCAAGCTGCTCTACTTGAGATTCCTGATTTCCAAGTATTTTCCCCAAAGTACAACCTGAGGCAGAATATACCATCCCCTGATCTCTACCTACACCCAAGGATTCAGGAATATTTCCTCTTGAAGTTTTTTGCTGATACACTTTTTTTTTTCTTTTGTTTAAAAGATTTTATTTATTTGAGGGAGAGAGAAAGAGCACGAACAGGGAGAGTTGGGGGAGAGGGACAAGCAGGCTCCGCACGGAGAGCAGAGCCCCGTGTGGGGCCCGGAGGTCATGACCTGACCTGAGTGGAAGTCAGACGCTCAGCCCACTGAGCCCCTCAGGCACCCCTGTTGTTGATTTACTTTTGAAGGAGACTATGAAAATGTCCAGAAATTCATGCTCTCAGGAGTACAAAATAAAACCACTTAACCACACACATTCACACAACACACCCCTGCTACAGGGGCATTTCCAGGACGCTATGCTAACGCTCTATGAAATAACAAATATCCTGCTCTTCAATGAAAACAGCAGTAAGTAAATATATAGTGAACAAGCCCTATACGTAAAATTCTAAAAGCTAGCTCACAACTATGGAAAAGTCCTTATGTTTACCATGTTACTCTTCTAAAATAGTTAAAATCAGCTACATTCCATCCCAATGTTTAAAGGATTTTGTACTTTGCTAAACGAATCAATTTTTTAAAAAATTCATGGTAATAGTTGGAAATTCAAGCAAGATTTCTATTCTCCAGTGATTCTGAGATCCCTTATGAGAAACGTGCTGCATCAGCATGGAGAGAATTCTTCATGAAAAAAATTACTCTCATTATCACCAGACAACATTTATTTGACACTCACTTGGACAAGATATAATACCAAACCCTAAATGAGAAGGTCTGGACATTATTGGAGAATTTTCACTTAAGCCAATCTGTAAGTGGGAGTTCTGAGAGGGGGGAAAAAATCAAGCAATGCTTATTAATTCACCTTCTTAAGTCCAGAGAACTTACAGGCTTTAATCAAGTAGTTCACTAGCAGAAAAGGCACCTTACATATGCTATGTTAAAAAACAAAACAAAATGAAACAAAAACTCAGGGTTGTGTCTCCCTTCGTTCCTCTCTCAACTGTCCACATTAATCAAATGGTCCTATTACCAACCGAAGCCAGTACCACAGCTCTGTTAAGTTCCTTCACCCTTCGTTAAAGACCTAAAGCTACCTTAAATTTGGGAAAGTAATAGATACAAGAAAGAGCAGATGTCCGATATATGCTTTTACTATTTACTATTAAATTATGCTCTAACTGTTATACTATAAAATATTAAATAATATACTAAACTCAACTATACTTTTGTGGACTTATACTGCCTACAGTTAGTTAAAATAAGATGCTGAACACATGCAACATATGCTTGAGAAATACAAAACAAATAATTCCTCTACGACTTTCATTATTAGGATGACTTCAAGGACTTCACTAAGTTTTAAAATACGTAAAATTTTTTTTTAAAGATTTTATTTATTTATTTGACAGACAGAGATCACAAGTAGGCAGAGAGGCAGGCAGAGAGAGAGGAGGAAGCAGGCTCCCCACTGAGCAGAGAGCCCGATGTGGGGCTCTCTCCCAGGACCCTGGGATCATGACCTGAGCTGAAGGCAGAGGCTTTAACCCACTGAGCCACCCAGGCGCCCCTGTAAAAATGTTTTTAAACACAGTTTACATTTTTGTCCAAATTCCAGAACCACTAATCTTTAGTACTGTGTCCTCTGTTCAATTTAAAATATTTAATATTTAATATTATACTTCATTTTACCTTAAGATACTATACAAAATTATGAAAAATCTATATATTTCATGGTTTATACAGTAATTATGATTATTTAATTAACTGTTGATGCTAATTATGGTCAAAAAGTATGCATGCACCTTTTTTTAAAAGATTTTCTTTCTTATTTATTTGACAGACAGAGATCACAAGTAGGCAGAGAGATAGGCAGAGAGAGAGGGGGAAGCAGGCTCCCTGATGAGCAGAGAGCCCAATGTGGGGCTCAATCCCACGACCCTGAGACCATGACCTGAGCCGAAAGCAGAGGCTGAGCCACGCAGGCACCCCAAATTTTCTCAAAACTTGCATAGAAAATGTATTTGGGCTGACAATAACTCAGGAAACCAACATTTGCAAGCTTCTCTACGTACATCTCAGTTACTCGGCACTTCCACGGTGCGCTCATGCAATGACATTTTGTAGTCGCATGGAGGTAAGGATGGGCCATTTTGAGAGGATATTATTCTTAGTATCAGAGCATAAGACTTGGTATACTAGGAAAGAAAGAAAAAAAAGCTAAACAGAACTGGGCCTGGTGGAGCCTGAACTACGGCCAGCACTGTATTTGCACATGTGCATACATGTGCCTTTGAACCCAACAGTTACAATACTATTTATGTTTAGCTAAAGTGACTGCCCACTCTAAGACAAGGTAGTTACTCCTCATTCTGTAGCAGCTACGGTTTCAAGAAAAACTACCTTACTGAATCCTACCTTCTGCGTAACATCCCTTATAACGTCAGAAATAATTTCCTAAACGAATACTTACATTTACATCAACATGGATGGAACCGGAAGGTATTATACTAAGTGAAATAAGTCAATCAGAGAAAAACAAAATATAGTTTCACTCATACATAGAACATAAAAACTAGTGCAGAGGATCATAGGGGAAGGGAGGGAAAACAATGGGAAAAAATCAGAGAGGCGGAAACCATGAGAGACTCTTGACTGCAGGAAACAAACTGAGGGCTGCTGGAGAACAAACTGAGGGCTGCTGGAGGGGAGGTGGTAGGGGAGGCTGGGGCACTGGGTGATGGACATTGCAGAGGGTATATGTTGTGATAAGCACTGAGTGTTATATGCAACTGATGAATTACTGAAGACTACATCTAAAACTAATGATGTACTATATGCTGTACTAATGATGTTGAAGACTACATCTGAAACTAATGATGTACTAAATGAATTTAAATTTAAAAAAAGAAAGAAAGAAAGAAATCCCTAAGGTGATGAGATGGAAGACTTACCAAGGATGTTTGGGTGGAGGCTCAGTGGATCCAGGTGAGCTCTATGTCTCTCTTTGCTGTAACTCTCAGATTTTCCTCTTTCCATGCAATTCCTAACCTTTGTCTTCAGTTTTTACAATGATGAGGAAACTAAAAATTAGTGGTTCCTGACCATTTTTTCAGCCCTTTGAGATGCAGATGAGTGCAAAGAAAATTGTAGCTATGCATGTCTAACGCAATGATTCCTTTTCCCCAAGATTTTATTTAAATTCCAGTTAGTTAACGTACAGTGTAATAGCAGTTTCAGGTGTAGAACTCAGTGATTCGTTATTTACATACAATAGCCAGGGCTCATCTCAACAAGTGCCCTCCTTAATACCCATCACCCATTTAACCCATTCCCCTACCCACCTCCTCTCCAGCAACCCTTAATTAGTTCTCTACAGTTAAGAGTCTGTAGGGGCATCTGGATGGCAGCTTGCTAAGCATCTAACTCTTGGTTTCACCTCATGTCGTGATGCTGGTGTTGTGAGACTACACCCCGAGTTGGGCTCCAAGCTCAGTGTAGAGTCTACTTGAGATTTTCTCTCCTTCTCTCTTTATTCCTCCCACTTGTGTCTGTCTCCAAAATGAGTAAATCTTTTTTTTTTTTTAAAGAGTCTGTTTTCTGGTTTGCCTCTTTTTTTACTATGTTCACCTGTTTGTTTCTTAAATTCCACATGAGTGAAATCATACAGTATTTGTCTTTGACTTAACATAATACTGTTCTCTAGCTCCACCTTGCAAATGGCAAGATTCCATTCTTTTTTATGGCTAAGTAATATTCCATCGCATACATTTACCATATTTCCTTTATTCATTCATCAGCGAATAAACATTTGGCCCCTCTCCATAATTTGGCTATTGTTGATAATGCTGCTATCAACATTGGGATGCATGTATCTCTTTAAATCAGTATTTCTGTTATCCTTTAGGTAAATACCTTGTTCTGCAATGCTGGATGGCAGGGTAGCTCTATTTCTAACTTTCTGAGGAACCTCTACACTGTTTTCCAGAGTAGCGGCACCAACTTGCATTCCCACCAACAGTGAGAAGAGGGTTCCCCTTTCTCCACTTCCTCACCAACATCTATTGTTTCCTGTGTTAATTTTAGCCATTCTGACAAGCGTGAGGTAATACTATGGTTTTGATTTGTATTTCCCTGATGATGAGGGTGCTGGGTATCTTTTCATGTGCACGTTGGCCATGTGGATGTTTTCTTTGGAAAAATGTCTATTCATGTCTTCTGCCCATTTTTTTTAAAGATTTTTATTTATTTATTCATCAGAGAGATATCGAGAGCACAGGCAGACAGTGGCAGGCAGAGGCAGAGAGAGGAGGAAGCAGGCTCCCTGCGGAGCAAGGAGCCCGATGTGGGACTCGATCCCAGGACGCTGGAATCATGACCTGAGCTGAAGGCAGCTGCTTAAGCAACTGAGCCACCCGGGCATCCCATCTGCCCATTTTTTTAACTGGAGTATTTGTTTTTTGGGTATTGAGTTTTGTAAGTACTTTATACATTTTGGATATTAACCATTATCAGGTATGTCACTTGCAAATATCTTCTCCCATTCTGAAGGCTGCATGTAGTTTTGCTGCTCCCTCACTGTGCAGAAGCTTTTTATCTTGACATAGGCTCAACAGTTTATGTTTGCTTCTGTTTCTCTCGCCTCAGGAGACATTAGATCCCTGGCCATGACCTTTCCTTGTTCTTTCTTTTGAGACGAATTCCTCTGTCTTGGCATCTTGTCTAAGTTTTTGTCTTCTGGGTGTTAGGAAAGCCTGTTATGTTTCCTGAACCTGAGAGTAATGGCTTTATGAAGAAGAGGTAATTTACTGTTCAGGGCCTGGCTCTTCAGGAAGTGTCTCTGCTGTGCGCTGCGTGCACCCTGCTGCTGTGTTATTGCTGCTCTGTCCCTCAGGTCGATCCTCTGCAGAATTTCTCCCTGCCTATAGTGGGAAGTGTTTGGACCTTGATCAGAGTATGGCAAGTTTCAAAGAAGTATGCTCTGGTCAACTTTCTAAAAGAGACCTAATATGATTTCCACTAGAACTGAAGCTTTGCAGCACTCTATGGTCAGCAGACATGGTACATGTGGGGGTTTGTGCTGGTCTTCTGGGGGGAAGGGCCCACTGTGCTGGTCTTGCCCTAGGAAAGTAGCTCCAGCAGAGTCTGGTGGGGGGAGGGAGGGGCACAGGTAAGGCAGCCAGTGCCGGTGCTGTGCTGTTTACGGAAGTTGGTCTGTGCCAAGAGGAAGGGGAGGGAAGTGGTACCAGCCTGGCTTTGTCCCTCGAGAGAGGAGTCTGTGCTTGCTACTCTCAGGGAAGCATTTCTGGAGGAGTGAATAATTGCCCCTCATGGGTCACAGGCATTTTTCGATCACTGATTTCACAGTGCCTGTCTCTGGATCGTTTGCCTGCCTGGAGCAGCACAGCACATCTTGAGCTCTAATCTAATAAGGCCTGATGACTTTTAAAATTCCAAACTTCAAAGACTGGTGTGACAGGGACCTGCACCGGTCTTCTGGGAAAAGGTCTCACTGTGCTGGGACAGATGCAGGTTTGTCCAGAAGGACAGTGGCACCAGACTGCAGGGCACAGGATTTGGGGCAGGCAGGCTAAACCGGGTGTACCAGTTAGCTGCTCTCGGCAGGTGTCCCTGCAGCTCTGCAGAGGGGCAGGGGAGGGAAATGGCACTCAGCAGTTCTTCTGTCCATGAAGCAGCAATGCCCCCTCTCAAGGAAGCTCCCCCAGAAGTGCGAAGTCTCTTCCCACAGCCCTTAGACAATTCTCACATAGCCTAATTCTCAGATAGTGATTCTCAGAGAGTCAGCACCAGAGCTGTTTGCCTGCTACAGCTCCCGAAGTGGGACAGTGTCCTCAGGTCTCTATCACAACCCAGCCGGGGAACCTCTGGAACTCCAGTCTTTAAGCCCCGCTGGTTGTAAAACCCCACAAAATTCAGCCCCTCTCCTTTTCCCCAGCCAACAGCTTTGGGAACGTGTTCTCCTTGTGCTTATGCCTCCGTGCTGCACTCTCTCTAGCCCTTCTCTGCAACCAGGGCTCCGTTCCCTCCCCAGCACCGCAATCTGTGTCTCCCTCAAACCATATCTCAGCACTTTCTACGTTCCCAGAAGTGGCCTCTCCTCTCCCTCTAGCTATGCGGTTTGTTCTATCAGTCCTCATGCTGATTTCTTGAGTATTCAGAATGATACGATGGTTATCGAGCTGTATTTGAGAGACAAGGCAGGCCTAGGGTCCTTCTACTACATCACCATTCTAGCCCCCCCCCCCCCCCCCCCCCCCGCCAAGGCAATGATTCTTAAACATTTTTTGGGTTATCAAAACTCACTCCAGAAAACTGCAGAAGGCACACAAAAGAATTAGCCTATGCTTTCAGGGTCTTCAATGGATTCTCTGTTTAAAGAAAGGGCAAGAGAAGAGAAAGGCTTCTGAGGAAAGTGTGCCACTTAAAATGGATCCCTAGTCGTACTTTGAGAACTGCTAGACCAAGGTAAGTCAAAATATTCTGGACTAAGGACTACAGTGTAGGAAAAGGATTTGACTTAATTTTTTACCTTTTACAGGGGACTAAAACTAAAAAACAAATGACAACAAGTGAAGTATGTACACATGATTTTTTAACAATCACAAGATCCTCCTAAAGTGGCCAGCTGCCATCTCCGTAAATGCTCTGACAGCCCATCGATGCATGAGCATCTCTGACTGGAAACCGGAGAGAGGATGCTCCTGTGGCAAGCACCTGTTAAAACACTGTCTCCAAAATCTCTTCCAAATGCAATGTCCTTTTTGTCCTTTATTTTTTTAAAGATTTTATTTATTAATCTGACAGAGAAAGAGACAGCAAGAGAGGGAACACAAGCAGGGGGAGTAGGAGAGGGAGAAGCAGGCTTCCCGCTGAGTGGGGGGCCCAATGTGGGTCTTGATCCCAGGACCCCAGGATCATGATCTCAGGCAAAGGCAGATACCCAATGGCTGAGCCGCCCAGGTGCCCCACAAATGCAACATTCTAAGAGTAAATAAAGGATGGTATGGCATACAGTTTCTGTAGATGGGCCAATAGTCTTAATCACCACGACTCCTCTAACAGTCACAACCAAGAAAAGGAAGATAATCTGTGGTTTCCTATACAAAATTAAGGAAAGTAATAATAAGAATAATTGATTGAATGGCTCTATTTATTGAGTAAATACTCTGCACCAAGCTCTATTCTAAGCATTATGTAAATATTCTCATTCATTTCTCCCAAGAATCCTCTGAGATAGGAACTACCACAATGGAGACTCGGAAAACTCTGTAACTTCTCCAAGTGCACACACCCCTGGTAAGCAGCAGCTCAGCAGCTTCTGCATCAGCTCTAAAGGCAGAGAAATTTGCACCTGAAGTCCACTTACACTACTTATTAGCTTGTGACCCTGGACACAGTTTTTAAGTATTGGTAACCCTTATTTATGAAAAACGAAGTATCAGTTGCCAGGAAAACACAAATGAATTTGTTACAAACACGGGGCAGAAAAAGAGGAACCCAAGTAAAACGCTTCATGGAAAAGAAGATGCATTTAAGTCGGAAAATTATGAATCTTCCTCTCTGCCAAGTGAATCCTTTACTGCCTTCCAAGTTTTTAGGTGGTATCACCATACAATTCAGCAACCCCCTCTTGGTTCCCGCTCTATCCATCATCACGCTGGGAACTACTAACAAAAGATGAACAAGTACAAACCTTGCGTTCAAGGAATTTACAATCTGGTAGCTAAAATACAACATCACAGGTGCCACTCTAACTGACATGAACAACAGAGCACAAAGGCACAGAGGTAGAAGTGACTGACTTTGACAGAGAAGGCTACCCAAAGAAGGGGACACACGAGTCGTAACGATTTGCTGAGTCTTAAAGGATGAAGAGTTCTGCAGGACAATGGTGATCTTCTAGGAGGAAGGAGCAGCAGGAGGCCACGTCATATCAGGGCAGAACAGGTGACCATCAGGTGGCTCGCTGTATTTAGCCCCAGCATTGCCAACTCAAATGCTCACAGTGGCCAGAGGAGGTAATGTGTAGGACTGGGGAGTGCTAGGTCTGAGTACATATACCCACCACACCTGTGTGACACGGGCTGGGCAGAGCTGGACGGTACCACTCCGTACAGAGGAGGCAGGAAGCTACTCGGCACTAACGGACTGTTGCGCTGAGGGCTGTGGGGCCAGTATTAACAGAACTCTCGACGTGTCGAGAACTAGAAATCTGAATTTCTCTGTGATATCATCTAGTTTGTAAATGCTCACTCAACAAAACAAAACAAAACCATTACCTGGGCCCAGTAAGTACGGGGAACCAAATTCAGCCTGTAAGCTGCCAACCTTCAGCCTGCATCACTGAAAATAACAAGAAATACTGAATTTGAACTCGACATAGTGATTGGAGACTACAGAAAGATTTGAATGTAAAACTGAAGATTTTATTTAGAACTGCAAGCAGTGAAAAACTAATGTTTCTCGGTGGACAAGTGGTGTATCTGATCTAGGTTTTAGAAAGAATTCTACAGGGAAAGTAAGAGTTTTCTTTTTGTCACCCTTGACTTCTCTTTGGATGTGGAGAAAGCACAGGGCAAAAAGGAGAACCCCACAAAGTCGAGGGCAGACTCTCTGGCTGGCCCATCCTAACCGGTATCAGAAGAAGCCAGAGAGAAACAGCAGGCTTCCAGTGAACCGAAGTTACAAAGGACCTCCGCGAGCGGGACCGAATGAAGAGAACCTATGAAAGAGGACAAAGCTTCTTGCTCGGAAGGGAAGGCACAAGACAATGGAAAAGTAAGACTTTGGAAGAAAATCCCAATTCCTCCATTACCTTCTAAACTGGCATCACCCAACGTGCTTCACATCCTGTGGGCCTGGTGCCAACCCCTAAAGCTGAGCACCAAAGGCCAGAAACTAGACGGATTTAAGGGAAATCTGCAAATACGCTTACGCCGACCAAGGGAAGAACGTTCCTATCACCACAGAGGAGACCAAGATTCTCAGTCACAAATATCAAAGATGGATCAGGGGGAAATGTCTCTGGAAAGTTCTGGGAAAAGGGTATTGTCTAATGGAACCTACGCTCCTGAAGTGCTGTACCCCCGAGGGTGGGTCTGACGCTCCGCGGGAGGGAGCGGCTCCTGTACTCGTGACAACTTGGGCCCCAGACGCCGTGTGCCTCCGGGTCCCCCTGCAGCCAGGCGGGAAGACGGAGACAGCGGAACGGCCACCCGAGGCCCACGGTGTCGGGGGGCGGGTGGTCCATGGGCGAAGTCGGCCTGCAGACACAGAAGGTTGGGTTCACCTGCAATTTCATGCAGGACAAGTCCGGGTGCCTGAAAAACGGGGGAGGGTATGCCCTGCTCTTGCTCCCAGCCGCAATTCCCCACCCCCGCACCTGGAGGACGATATGCTGTGCCCCAATGTGATCGGAGGAATAACGCATTCATGAAAAACCTCCAACGAACTCACAGTACCAGGAAAAGGGGTACAGCTGCGATTGCCGTCGACGGTAGGGAGGGGCCTGCGCTCGGCTGCACGTGCCGCCGCTGCGATTACCGTCGACGGTAGGGAGGGGCCTGCGCTCGGCTGCACGTGCCGCAGCTGCGATTACCGTCGACGGTAGGGAGGGGCCTGCGCTCGGCTGCACGTGCCGCCGCTGCGATTGCCGTCGACGGTAGGGAGGGGCCTGCGCTCGGCTGCACGTGCCGCAGCTGCGATTACCGTCGACGGTAGGGAGGGGCCTGCGCTCGGCTGCACGTGCCGCAGCTGCGATTACCGTCGACGGTAGGGAGGGGCCTGCGCTCGGCTGCACGTGCCGCAGCTGCGATTACCGTCGACGGTAGGGAGGGGCCTGCGCTCGGCTGCACGTGCCGCAGCTGCGATTACCGTCGACGGTAGGGAGGGGCCTGCGCTCGGCTGCACGTGCCGCCGCTGCGATTGCCGTCGACGGTAGGGAGGGGCCTGCGCTCGGCTGCACGTGCCGCCGCTGCGATTACCGTCGACGGTAGGGAGGGGCCTGCGCTCGGCTGCACGTGCCGCAGCTGCGATTACCGTCGACGGTAGGGAGGGGCCGCTCGGCTGCACGTGCCGCCGCTGCGATTACCGTCGACGGTAGGGAGGGAGCTGCGCTCGGCTGCACGTGCCGCCGCTGTGATTACCGTCGACGGTAGAGAGGGAGCTGCGCTCGGCTGCACGTGCCGCCGACAGAGCGACGGCTGCGCCTCCCACCCTCCTCCGTCCTGCTTCCGTGGCGCACAGGCCGGAGCTTCAGAGGTCACCCTCCGCCCCACCGCGGCCTGCGGCACTGCGGGCTGGGATGCAGGGACTCCTACGTTGCACACCGGGAAAGCGTCTCAAAGTTACTAAGATGAAAAAGTCATTCATACTCGGAAACGTCGAGCCGTCTGACATAGAAGTGAGCGTACAGTTCTTGTCGCGTGGAGCCTGAGCATCCCCGGCCGGGGGCGGCGTCGGGAGAACAGGTGTGCGTCTGCGGGCGTTCTCTTCTCCCAGACTCCAAGTGCCCCCGAGGCCGCGCCCTTCTCGGGCTCATGACTTGAACTGTTGAGTATTTTAAACCAAAGGGAAAGCTATTCTTTCCCAATCCCCAAAACAGACTCTTACTACGCAAAACATTTTTTGATGTTGTCTTAATAACCTGAGACCTCTACGGTGTGTCTCTGAGATAAAAACACAGAACACTTTGCCCGCATTATTTCCCCATGTAACTACTCTGTATGTTTCTACCACTGAAAAATATTTAAGGGAACTTCTGAGTCATAAATTCATAATGTACTGGATCTCAAATGTGTTCATAAAATCACCTATTTTATCTAGGACGCCAAATGCACTGTGGGCAAATTATTAATATTCGTAACTTGGGATTAAGCCAAAAATCATGATTTCTTTGGCATGATTTTTTTAAACCACTCTAATGAGACAGGATTGAAATACTTAAAAACTGTACATTTAATGTATATAATTTGATGAATTTGAGTCATTTAAAAATTTTATGTCCTTCCTGAATTTATAGTCCTGTGGTTCTTAGAAAAGATGGTTGTTTTCATTTGTGTTTTTATTGCAGTTTTCAACATTGTTTTATTGTTGTGGATTTTTGAATTATGAGATTTCCCCCCTCCAAAATGTATTAGAAGGAGTAGTGGAGTTGTAAAGTTTGTAACCATCAGGATATGGGCAGATTTGGGCAAGAATCCTCAATAAATGTTAAAAACTAGAGGAATGTCTGTTGAGCAAGGTATTTCCACAATTTTGCAATGTCTCTATACCGTTTACTCATTAATGGTCAGAATTTTTCAGTGTAAATAAATAATATATACATTTTATTCTTAAAACAACAACAAAAAAGAATTCTACAGGAAGGGTGTAAAACAGGAGTTGGCAAATTTCCTCTATAAATGGTCAGACAGAAAATATTTTGGGCTGTGCAGGCCAAACAGTCTACATTGCAACTACTTGGTTCTGCCCTTTTAGCAAAGAAGAAGCCATACACAATACATGAATGAATGACTGCAGCTGTGTTCCAGTGAAACTTGCTTAAAAAAACAGGTGAAGAGCCAGAAAGAGCTCACAGGCCGGCTTACAGACCTCTGGTGTGAAGACAGACTGAAGGATGTCTGAGGAAATGAATGGGCTAAAGCAGCTATTAATTTTTGCTAGATAAAAAAGATTTTTGTTTTGTTAATAGAAAGCGTTGTTGGGTGCTGAGAGACTTCTACTATGTAGCTATCTACTACGAAGAAGAAACAAAAATGTTTTGCCAGGTTAAGTATAGTAGGAAAAATGCTCAGCAACAGCTGTCCTAAGCCTAGATATGTGTTTGGAAGATGCTGTATGGGGCTTTTCTGGAAGCTTCTTCAGGAATGATGATTAGGTCCTAAATCTGACAGCAAAAAAGGCATGTAGCACCCTATACTCTAAAGGAAGACGCCAACAATTAAAGGTGCCAAAAAGATCCTATTATAATCAACATCCAGCTGAGTAGAAGCAAGCCAAGTGAGGAGGCAAGTCTCCAAGAAACGACTCTGTAGAGACAGGGTCACCTTTCAGGAGGGGAAACTAGCCGGCTGACACGTGCTATGAAGGACATCAAGCCAATAAGGGCTGGCCAGAGAAGTAGCAATAATCAACATGGGGTAAGAAATATAGGTAGAAGGGTGCATGGGTGGCTCAGTGGGTTAAGCCGCAGCCTTCGGCTCAGGTCATGATCTCAGGGTCCGGGGATCGAGTCCCGCATCCGGTTCTCTGCTCAGCGGGGAGCCTGCTTCCTCCTCTCTCTCTCTGCCTGCCTCTCTGCCTACTTGTGATCTGTCTGTCAAATAAATAAATAAATAAAAATCTTAAAAAAAAGAAAGAAAGAAAGAAATCTAGGCAGGCAAGCAGAGGCATGTGCCATTTCTCCCTTATTCCCTTCATCAGGCCTCTCCCCCAGAGAAGTCAAGCCTGCCTAGGCCACTGGGGCAAGGTATTTCAGAACTGAATCATGTCACTGCAGGACTCTTCCTGTCTAGAGTGGGAAGAGGTAGGAGTGAGAACTCAATGAAGCCCTCCTCACCTCAGACCCTTTGAGCCCTACAAGCCCGGTTCCAAACTGAGCAAGGGCCGTCTGTGCCTGGAGATCAGAGTCCTGAACTGGCCAGACACACTTCTAATCACTGCCCGTTACTGGAATTGTGAGATCATCTAACGTGCCAGAGAAGGGACAGAGAAAGGAAATCGTACACATGGCTCAGCTAGAATCAGGGAACGGAGGAGACTATTCCATGCTTGTGTCCCACTAAATTCAGACCTTCCAATAAGGAGTTACACACTTATACGCAGAACTGTATTTCTGCACATACGAAAGACATGAACTTATGTTCACAGGAATGATATATAAAATGAGAAATACCAGAAACAGTCTCAACGCCCAAAAAAAGGAATAAGGTTGAATAAATTATGATATATCTACATGACATTATGAAATAGCTATTAAAATTGTATCTTTTAAGAATTTTAGTATTCAAGAAACAATATTCAAGGAAAAAGAGAACACAAAAGTTAATATATAGTATGATAGCAACTACATAAACAAAAAATACAAGCATAGAGACAGAGCAGTAATGAAAAGTACTAAAATGTTACCAAAGGCAATCTTTGAATTTTATATTCTTATACTATTTAATGTTTTTCAAATATTTTACTATATACTTGTTAATAAAAAATTAGTTCCAGTTTAGCATTTAAAATTACAAAACCAGTCCTTTATGATGCTACAAATCATAAGGCACACTTTACCTCATGTTTTTTTTGAAATGAGACTCATTCATAGTGATAGCGGGCGACAGCAAAACCCCCACCGTCACCACCACCACAGCTGCAACAGGCTAATTATGTTGTTAACAGCTTAGATATTTTTAACTACATTTTCAAGATTCAAAGGCAGTTACACTGGCCTTTTTTAAGTGTACAGTTCCATAAATTTTAACTCACACATATATTTGAGGAACCACCACCAAATACATGATAAACAACCAAAAAAACTTCATCTGATCTCTCTTAGCCACTCCTAACCCTTGCTGTCACCACAGTGTTGTCTTCCCAAAGACGTCATACAAATGGAGTAACAGTACAGAACCTTTGTTTTCTTCCCTTTGTAATCTTTTAGAAGTGTGGTAGGTAAAATATACATAGCATAAAATTTACCATCTTAACTGTTTTGAAGTACGTGGCTGGCATTAAGCACATTCTCATGGTTGTGCAACTCTCAACACCAACCATCTCAGAACTTTTTCCATCTCCCTCATCTAAAACTAAACCCACTGAACACTAACTCTCCATTCTCCCCTGCCCCGGGCCCTGGCAACCACCATTCTCTGGCCTGTCCCTATGAATATGCTTGCTTTAGGCACCACAAACAAGTGGAATCATAGTATTTATCCTTTGTCAACTGGTGTACTTCACTTAGCATAATGTCTTCAAGGTTCATACATGTTATATAAAAAGCATGCATCAGAATTTTCTTCCTTTTTAAGACTAAATAAAATTCCATTGCACATACAGGCATACCTTGTTTTCCTGACCTTCACTTTACTGTACTTCAGATAATTTGTGTTTTTCATGAATTGAAGGTTTGTGGCAACTTTATGTTGAACAAGTCTACTGGTACATTTTCCCAATAGCATTTGCTCAATTCATATCTTTGGGATATTTTGGTAATTCTCACAATATTTCAAACTTTTTCACCGTTAGAGAGTCGATCGATACAGTAAACTTCACTGTTGACTGATTCAACACCACCTTGCATTTAGCAACCACTGCCCTGATCAGTCAGCAGCCACCAACATTCAGGCTAGACCCTCCATCAGCAAAAAGATCGCAACTCACTGAAAGCTTGGAGGATGGTTAGGATTTCTTAGCAATAAAGTAATTTTTAATTAAGGTATGTACATTGTTCTTTTAGACACAATGCTATTTCACACTTTAACAGACTACAGCATAGTATAAACATATATAACATATATATGCAGTAGAAAACCAAAAAATTCATTTGACTCACTTGACTACAATATTTACTTTATTGCAGTGGTCTAGAACTGAACCTAAAATATCTCCAAAGTGCGCTTGAATATACATTTTGCTTATCCATTCATCTGTCATGGACACTTGGGGTGCTTCCACTTTTTGGCTATTTGAGTAATGCTATGAACTCAGCTGTACACACACCTGTCTGAGTTCCTGCTTTCAATTCTTTGGAGTATATTATCTCTAACTAGAATCTATGGTAATTCCGTGTTTAATTTTTAAAGGAATTATTATGTACTTCCCACAGCAATGGTACCATTTAACATCTCCACCACCAACATACAGGGGTTCCAATTTCTCTGTACCCTCGCCAACATTTTTTTCTGGATTTCGGGGCTTTTTTGGTTGTCGTTATTGTTGTTTTTATAATACCCATCCCATTAAGTGTAAAGCAGTATCTCATTTTGGTTTTAATTTGCATTTTCCTGTTGGCTAATGATGCTCAGCTTCTTTTCATGTCTTTATTGGCCATTTGTCTATTTTATTTGAGAAATGTGCATTGAGATCTCTGGCTTATTTTTTGAATTATTTATCATGTTATTACTGAGTAACAGTGACCCCCCCATCAATGCAGGATATGTTCTAAGAGCCCCAGTGGATGCCTGAAACTGCAGAGTACCAAACCTCTATACTATGTTTTCTCCTACATATATATATCTATGGTAGAGTTTAACTTATAAATTAGGCACAATAAAAAATGAATAATAATAAAAAAGAATATAACATGATAATATACTATAATAAAAGTTAAGTGAATGTGGTCTTTTTCTCAAAATATCTTACTACACTATGCTCACCCTTCTTGTGCTGACGGGAGATGATAAAATGCCTAATGGTGGGCCACCTGGGTGGCTCAGTCAGTGAAGTGTCCAACTCTTGATTTTGGCTCAGATCATGAACTCAGGGTTGTGAGATCAAACCCGCACCAAGCTTCACACTCGGCGGGGAGTTTGCTTGAGATTCTCTCTTTCCTTTTCCCTCTCCTGCTCCCCACTGCCTGCTGTCTCTTTCTCTCTCAAACAAATAATTTTTTTTTTTTTCAAAAATGCCGACATGGTGAGATTAAGTGAGGCGAGTGACACAGGCACTGCGACATAGCATTAGACCGTGACTGACCTCCTGACAATGCGTCAAGAGGACCCCCTACTTCCAGACTGCTGTTGACTGTGGGGAACTGAAACTGCGGAAAGTGAAACCACAGATCGGGGTGTGGGGGGGACCACTGTACAGGAGTTCTTCACATATTCTACATATTCTACATACACGTCTCGTGCCATATGCATGATCTGCGTATATTTTCTGCCATTCAGCTGGTTGCCTTTTTATTCTGCTGATAGTGATCTTAGATGCACAAAAGTTTTAAATTTTGATGAAGTCCCATTTATCTCTTGTTCCCTGTGTCTAACCTTTTGAGACCACTTTCACCTGGGTTATAGAATGTAACCTTTTGAGATTCACTTAAGTTCTATCAACAGTTCACACCCTTTTTAATCACTGAACAGTATTGCATCATATGATATACCAGATGTGGTTTTTAATCCATTCATATATAGGAAAAATGAGTTTTTTCCAGCTTTTGGTGATTTTCAATACAGTTCCTATAAATATGTGTTCAGATATTTACGTAAGTTTTTATTTCACTTTAAATGTTTCAACTCTAGGGGCACCTAGTGGCTCAGTCCGTTAAGCATCTGACCCTTGATCTCAGCTCAGGTCTTGATTTTAGGGTCACGTGAGTTCAAGACCTGTACTGGGCTTCCTCTCCTTCTGGGACACCAATATTACAAAAGTTAGATCTTTGTTATTAGCCCATAGGACCCTAAGGCTTTCTCTTTTTTTCCAATCTTTTGTCTTTGTTTTTCAGATTGGAGAATTCCTATGATCTATCTGTAAGTTCTTTCTTTCCTCTGTTATCTCCATTCATTTCATCTCTCGTAGCTCATAAATGATTTTTAGGAGGTCCCTTTCCCAGGCTCTCCCCTCTTCTCGATCTTCCCAGTACTTTCTGGTTCCCTAAGGCTCTCCTCTGGGACCTCAGCCAGAAAAACAAAATGTATTTGCCCCATTTTGCCACTTACTCTCTGTAACTGTTCCTGCAGTGGGGCCAAGTGACAAGACAGAGAAAAGAAGCTAAGACAGTGTGCCTCCCCCTCTTGTAACCAAGAGCCTCCAGTCCGAAAGGAAGGTTCCCTCTTCCCAAATTTTAGATACCTGTGCCCTTCCCAGCACCAACTGTTTGCACTAGGATTCACGATGTCTATGTCCCCGGCCTGAAGGGAAGGGTTTCTCCAACTGCAGCTCGGCCTGCGCTGATGCCACGCCCCGTTTTGGGTTACGGTGAGTCCAGTTCATAACGACACAAGAGAAAAATGACAAACTCAGCAGCAGAGGTGAGGGCTGTCCTTCAAATTCTGGTCTTCCCTACTTTGTCTGTCACTATTTACTGTTCAGCGTCTTGAACAGCTACTCCATGCCTTCTGTCCAGGTTTTATAACAGCTGCATTCAACATGAGAGCGGCTGGCTCGTGATTACACCGTATCACCTGGAACCAGATCTCCACACTTAGGTGTTACGTATTTATACTTCAGGGTTGGCAAACATTTTCTGCAAAGAACCAGATGGTAAATATTTTAGGCTTTTTAAGGCCACATGCGACATTTGCTGCATATTCCATTTGTTTCCCTTTAAAAGATTATTTTAACCTCACAAGTGGTACGAAAACAGACTCGCAGAGCCACTGTTTGCCAACTCCTGTATTAGAATATATCATCTGTCTCCAAATATATAAAATGCGTGCAAAAGACAAGTTATGGTATGAGTTGTGCTTTACATCACTTCAACAAATTCCTAACTCTGGAGGCACCTGGGTGGTTCAGTCAGTTAAGCGACTGCCTTTGGCTCAGGTCATGATCTTAGGGTCCTGGAATCGAGCCGTCCTCAGACTCCCTGCTCAATGAGGAGTCTGCTTGTCCTTCTCCCTCAGCCCCTCCTTGCCCCATTTGTGCTTTCTCTCTGTCTCAAATAAATAAATAAAATCTAAAAAAAAACCCCAATGCCTAACTTTATCAAAATCTAAATGGGGGAAGGAGTATGCTCTCCGGTAACAGCGGCTTTCATCATTGCTTACGTTAAAGCTATTTGGAAAATGCTGAATTTTGTGTTTCTATTTAATGTATTTAATAATTCATAATAGGATCTTATTGGTGTTTTATTGTTTACTATATATACTACACTAGTGAATGTTACTGGTTGAAAATAACACTGATGAAACTCATAAGGAATCACATTCAGACCCACTCAATTTCCTCTCGCAGCATTTGGATAAAGACAGACTGCAGTGAAAGCCAGCAAACTAATCCCTGGTCTTTGAAATAAGTTAACAAAAGAAAGACGTGTGTGCAGTATACTGAAAACTACTTATTAACAAATGGATTAACAAAGGAAAGCCAGTCAGTTTACCGCCTTTTACATGTTTTGAAACACATATTTTTCATCATGTTATTCTACTAATCAATGATCACTACATTATTGAGTTAATGCAATGAATTAAAGAGAGAAGTTAGCATTTTTTTTCAAATTAAATTTATTTTCAGCATAACAGTATTCATTATTTTTGCACCACACCCAGTGCTCCATGCAATCCGTGCCCTCTCTAATACCCACCACCTGGTACCCCAACCTCCCACCCTCCCTGCCCCTTCAAACCCCTCAGATTGTTTTTAGCATTTTTTAAATGATACAGTTTTTTTTACGTTACTATTTATATCTGGTAGAAAGGGAAAGTCACACTTCGATTCCCAATTCCCAATTCTCTAATTTCATGACAATATAGGTAAGAAAATTGGGAATGATAATAAATGATTCTTGACCTACTACTACTACTGGTTTAAAAAAAAAAAAAAGGGATGAATATCCATCCAAAGGATATAACATACTTCAAGGATTACTCATCCCAGTTAAACATGCGTATCTCACAATAAAGCATCAAGCAGAATGCTGGCACCTATTGCGTTCTGGATAAATATTAGTTTCTCTCTCCTCTTTCTTAGCCCCATACTCTTGAAGATCTAAGATCTACCACCAATCCACTTCCTTCTTTTTAATGAGAATAAACAAGTACAGAATTTGAGTTTGACATTCTACAGTTTATTTTCTTGTCTTTATAATTCCCTTACCTATGAGACAGAACACTAGTATACCAGAAATAATGCTACAAATGAAAAATTATCAACTGGAAGGAATGGAGAAAAGAGAGAAGGGGAAGTGGTAGAGAGCTCCAAGCCAATGAGCGACCACCTTTTCTCCAACTCTGGCTTGCATCGGACTGATTTAAGCAATATTCTTTGCTTGCCACTTTTACAGCTTATGGGCCTCGCTGCTACAAAATAAGCCTTCAATTTCCACGTACTACATCATCCATATCTTGTTTAAGCAAACTTCAACACATTCACTTTTCCTGCTGTAACATGTTCACTACAACTAGAAGCTCTGATTTCAACACGAGATTTTACTATGTTTATATTCCCTTACCCTGAACTTGTTTATTTTTGTTAAAATATACTTCGGCTTTTATCAGCTGCCAGGTAAACAATATTCTTGCCACAAAACAATTCATTATTACATAACCAAGGCATAATGATACAAATCTATGAACGAACCATGTCTACAACTTTAAAAAGGAGAATAAAGCACATCAAAGACATTGCCTTTATATTAAGTGTGTCAAAGATCCAAGTATTTTTGAAACCTGAACAAGAAACACTAGTTAAATCAGGTCTTAGCATGATTTGGTATAAACATAAATCCAAGCTGTCTTACCCTGTTTTTTCCCTTTTAGAAAATGAGCATAGGTTTTATTTGTGGATACTTTTATCATTTGCAAGTCTTCAAAATCTGGTTATTTATACGACTATATAAGGACTATAGCTGTTTTTCTTTAATGCTATGATAACTGGTCAAGTCAAAGCCAGTCTATTACATAATGCATATTTTAAAGATATTCAAAATTTAATCCTATTTAGTGAAGCTTTTACAAGTCTTCCTCAGTCCAAATCATTCCAGATTTTATATTCTAATTATCCAAAGGATACAAACATTGTTATTTGAAGGGGTACATATTAATAAATTAAAAGAACAGAAATGGTTTCTAAAGTGAAACAGAACAAATTTAAAGTATGTAGTTGTTTTAGAATACTCTCTTTAATTTACTTGGTTTTATAGTATGGTAATAGGAACTTGTCCTGTAATATAAGAAAATAAATAGGAGGAGTAGACTCCATTCACTCAAAGGATGAATCAATGTTTCACAATAAATTTACTGAGGCCACTAATTTAGAATTAGTAATAATTCACAATCAAATTTTTTTAAAAGTTTATAATGTAACAAATGAATGTTATAGGAAAACATTTTAATATCTTTAGAGAACAAACTTTTATATTAAAAACATTTTTAAATAAATGTGTGTGATTTGTTAATGACAGAGCATTATTAACTCAGTTAGCATCTACCAGGTAATTTTGTGATTAGACACCCTATGTAATCAAAGTTAATTAGCCTGAATGCCCCTGAAAAACTTTCTGTGGTATTCATTTCTCACTAATTCATGCTAATTTTCCCATAAATTTAATTCTATTTCCATCTTTCCAATATGTAGGTGGACAGCCAAAGAGGAAGGGATGAGCCGAAAAGAACTAAAAAAATAAAAAAGAAAAGCAAAAAGGAGAGGAAGGAAGAATACAGAAAAGAAAAACTTCAAAGAGCTATTAAAAGAAAAAAAAAAGTTAAGGGAAAGGGGGGAAGAAGAAGGCAAAGGGGAACCTGAAAACAAACCTTACTACTATTGCTGCTGCTATTATTACTAAGATTATGATCATCATCATCACCATTACGATTACTGAACCAAGCCTCATCTAGGCCCCCTGCCAGAGTTCTGAAAGCCAAGTGGCGGGGGGCGGGGGATAGGGGAAGGATTTCTCAGCATTCTGCATATATAGATTCACTTAATCTCCATTTTCATTTTTCTCAACTCCCAACCTCCAGGCTAGACAGGCTCTTTTTAAATTTTTTCATCCATCTGCCAGCATGGAAAGGGCAGTTATTACCCAGTGTCATGAAGTATGTTAAGAATCTTCAATAGTTTTAACTATTGCTCCCTATTTCAGAGGGTTTTTGTCCCATCTCCAGACAAATACTGACACCCAGTTCCAGAGGTATGTAGAGGGAGTTCCTGAGCCTTTCACAAGATCCAGAAATGTAGACTACACTGGTTTTTTTTTTTTTTTTTTGGCTTTCTCTATTGTTGACTTAGATTTGGCATTTTCTAATCAGTTATCACTGTGATGTTGATACACTACCTTTACCTGGAAATCTCACAATACATGTTATTTTCAAGTGTCACTGGTATACTCGAAAAAAGAATACCAATCTTACACCACAGGCCATAATGAAAGACTTCAGAAATTTTTAAAAAGTAGAAACTATAAACAGTGCATTCTTCAACAATAAGGCAATCAAACTAGAATATAACTAAAACTGAAGTCAAAAAAGATTCCTAATATTTTTTAAAAAGGTTCCAAATTTTAAAATACTCTCTGCCAAATAAGATTAAAAAGTACCATGACACATTATTTAAAAAATAATGACAAGAGAGCTAAATATCAAGACATAATCAGAGGCAAATTCACAGATTTAAACTCTTTGGAATTTAAGAAACAAAGCAGATGATCATAGGGAAAGGGAGGGGAAGAAAAGGGGCCAAATGTAAGACAATCCTAATAACAGAGAACAAACTGAGGGTTGCTAGAGGCAGTGGATGAGGGATGGGCTAAACAAGTGATGGGGACTGAGGAGGGCCCTTGTTGGGATGAGCACTGGGTGTTCTGTGTAAGTGATGAATCACTAAATTCTACTCCTGAAACCAATTATCCTCAAGGTTAACCAACTAGAATTTAAATTAAAACCTAAAACAAACAAAAAAGAAAACTTACAAATCTGATATAAAACTTAGAAAACTAGAAAACCAACAATAGCAAAAATCTCAGGGTAACAGGATAAAAAGAAGAGCAAATCAATAAATTATAAATAGAAAAAGGTACCAATAAACAAATTCATACAAAAAAACAAAGCCATACTAAAAAACAAAACTACTTTGAAAAGCATGTATAGGAGAACGTTCTATACTTGGGCTCCGAGTGAGAAAATATTTAAGGGTGAAATGTTAAGATGTCTGCAACTTAATTTTCTCTGTTTCAGAAAATAAAAAATATCTATTACTTTCTCTAAGCAAACCGCTTTTATTAGTTTTTCTAAGCAGATGTGGAAAAATTAGTGAATCTAGGTGATGAGTGTACAGTATACAGGTAGGTGTTCATTCTACTCATTCTACTATTCCTTCAACTTTTCCATTCATTTAAAATTTTCAAAATAAAAAACTGAAGAAAAATATGCAGACATTGAGGACATTTACAAATAGGAGCTTAAGTAGAGGTAAGAATTTATAAAGCAATAAATTCCAAGAAAATGTGTAGTATTAAATTCTTTACTTTCTTACAGGAAACATAATGAATACGGTTTAATTGCCCTTCAGATGTTCTTTTCTAAAGTGCTATGAACCCAGGACCCCCACTGTCCTAGGAGAAAGGGAAGATAAAACATCAAGATCCCTGATTTTATGTTTTTTCAGAAAATATAATGGAAAGTCATTTTTAAAAACCCTCAATTTATGTACATGTATACTTGAAAAGAATTCCTTCAAAGTGAAAAACTGAAACAGAAAAAGCTGACTGGAAGGATAGCGGGTCTTCACGAACCATTCTTTCAAAGGCCAAACATTTTCCATAAAGTGTGGAAAATTCTGGCAAGTTGCTGTGCTGACAGCAAAACACTTAATAAAGGAAACAAGACTACAAAAAAAAAATTGTCTGAAACTAAGCAGACCCATAGTACATTGCACCCTTTGAAAGGGTGAGTATGTATCACAAAGCAAATCTGTTTTTACCCTCAAACTTTATCCAACTATGTTAATCACAAAAGATTTTTCAATTAGAACTGATTTCAAAATCAAAGCCTAAAACCCATGGAAACTACAGGGAGTACTTCCATATATATGAGATTCTAATAAACTGGATTCGACATAAAAGTTAGCTTAGTTGAGGGGGCCAGGTTAAAAAAAAAAAGTTAGCTTAGTTGCTAGTTTAAAACATATATACAGAGACATGGGGTTGATTTTATAGGCTCTTTTAGGAGTATATATAATGGGCTATGAGAGCAATATAATTTATTATGGTATTAAATACTGTGATAGGTTAAATACACCAAGTAAGCACACTGCAAATTTTCCTTTAAACTACAGTGCATGTCCTCCGTTCCAGATATCTGCTTCCTACTACAAGTCTTAATGTGCCGTATTTTATAGCTCTAGTAATTTTTTCCTAATAAAAAGTTGTCCCTTAATCTCTACCACCATTCTCAGCAGCTGCGACATCACCACACCTGTTTCTGAAATATGTGAGGCAGTCAACATTAGCCAACGTGAAAGGAGACAAAGACAGAACACTTGCGTATTTTACAAATATAAAAGTCCTATGTGTCTCTACGTAAAATGGGAAATTCCACATTAATAGAAAATTAGAAAGAACTTTTACCTTATAATAAAGGAAAATAATAAGAAAGCCAATCAATAATGCAGTTGTCCTTTAATTACACTTAGAAATAAAAAAAAAAAATAGGCTGGAAGCCAAGGAATCTATCAGTGAGGGAAAAAACAAAGCATATTCTGAAAGCCTCACAGCTAACATAAAATGGATTTGTGGTATGTTATAAAATACTAATAGGCACCCTTTGAAAATTACTTCAAAGTCTTTATTCTGGCAGGTTTATGCTATAATACCTTGACACAGTTTAATTTTCTTGTGTATTTCAAAATATACACCTAGCTAAGTGTTTCTATAAATAAAGGACAGGATTCTTAATTCTCTCATCCTGAGAAATTCCAGGAATTAAAATTTTCACTTTCAATATTACTCCATTAGGACTGTTCGAAAAGCTGGGTATCAATCAAATTTTATAAAACAAGACATTGATTCACTATATATACATTGAGAATGTCTTTCTTTTTTTTTCTTAAGATTTATTTATTTGACAGACAGAGATCAAAAGTAGGCAGAGAGACAGGCAGAGAGGGGGGAAGCAGGCTCCCTGCCGAGCAGAGAGCCCACCGCGGGGCTCGATCCAGGACCCCGATATCATGACCTGAGCCGAAGGCAGAGGCTTCAACCTACTGAGCCACCCAGACGCCCCAAGAATGTCTTTATATCTAACCGACCTTCAACGGGCAGTAGCTTTTATTATTCGTATATTTGTATATTCATTCATCAAGAATTACTTATTGAGCATCTACTATTTGCCAGGTACTATTCTAGGCTAAGAATTGGGGATAGAGTAATAAACAAAATGAAAAAAATTCCTTTTATTTTCTTATTCTTTTAGGTTTCTTGGCTCCTCAGCTATGCCAAAGCCTTAACTGTCTCTTAAATCCAACCAGTCTTCTTTTAAATGAAGTTTTTCTGGGCACATGGCCACTCAGGAGCTAGGCCATGTGCATAAGCTCTGAACCCTGGTATGGGGCAGAATTGATGCGGTCAGTGGTTCACATGCTTGAAAGAAAGCTGCTTGCTCTCCACCTGTGTCCTGACTCCTTCACATAGGCTACAAATCAGACATGCTATCAGATTCAACCACACAGAGTAAAAGACCCTAAGAGATGGTGAAAAAAAGTGTGTGACCCCTGGATGACTCTGGGACATAACAGCCCTAAACTGCCCACCAGCTCAACTTGGGAGAAAAGTAACTTTCTACTGTGGTTACGTCACTGCTGTTTGGTCCCTTTGGAACAGCTAAACCAGTGCAGATGTGCAGGCATCCACACATCATGTTGTGCACTATTTTAAAATACGAATCATGACCCTTACTATACCTGGTATATGTTTCAGACTCCCCACAGAAGATCCTTGATCTACTCTATGCCATGATTACCTCAATCACTGCTTCTTTTGTGCAGCTTCCTCATATTTTATATGTATCTATTATTACACTTATGACACTTTATTATATAGTTATTTCCACATTTACCTATTAGATGTGTCTTTCTTAAAAAAGGTCTTATTCTTTTTTGTATCACTCTATGTCTGACAGAGTCAGTACTTAATATTATTAAATGAAACACGTTAAATTGGGGACACCCTGGTGGCTCAGATGGCTGAGTTCAGCTCGGGTCATAATCTCAGGGTCCTGGGATGGGCCTCACCTCGGGCTCTCTGCTCACTGGGGAGCCTGCTTGTTCTCCTCGCTCTCCCTCTGCCCCTCCCCCTGCAGTTCTCTCTCTCTCTCTCTCTCAAATAAATAAAATTTTAAAAAACAAAAACAAAACACGTTAACTTGGTTTATTGTTTTTCTTTTTCTTTTTTTGTTTTGGTTAGGTTATAAATGAACTAATAATCTTTCCTATTCAAAAAATAAAGTTTAAAAATATCAATAAATGAAGATATTTTTCATATAGGATGCAGTGAAAATCTCTAATACACTATAGGTCAGAAAAATCAGTCCCAAACACTGGGTAGAAAAGGCCTTATTTTTAGTAATTAGATGCCAGGCAATCTCCGTGTTTATAAACACTTCAATTGTACAAACACCTTCAGTGACCGTAGCTCTTGTCAATTTCATTTACTAGGCACTGGTAAAAAGAGCAAGTCATAATACAGGTGAGTCAGACAGGGTCCACCGTCAAGGGAGTCACAGGCCTTCTCACATTTCTAGAAGGACAAAACCCTATTTTTTTAAGTGTATTTACTTTAGGGGCACCTCAGTAGCTCAGTCAATTGGGCCTCCAGCTCTCGATTCAGCTCTGGTCATGATGTCACTGAGATCGAGTCCCATGTTGGGCTCCACGCTCAGTAGGGTGTCTACTAGAAATTACCTCTGCCTCTCCCTCTGCCCCTTCCCATGCTCACACTCTCTTCTCTCTCTAAAATAATAAATTAATTTTTAAAAATCCATTTTAGAAAGTGTATTTATTTTTAGTAACCGCTACACCCAACATGGGGCTTGAACTCATGACCCTGGGTCAAGAAGCAGGTCTTGTCTGACTGAGCCAGCCAGGCACCCCAACAAAAAACTATCAATAAAAGTTCTAGGAGAAAACACTGCAGAGGGGGGGCTTTAGTGTGTCTTTTTTGTAAACTGCTCTAATTTAACCAAGTGCATAAGTTAATTTGATAATTTTAAAATGTCAAGTTATCTGGTCATAATTTTCTGTCTCTAGTAGAGTTTTCTATATTACAAGTTCAGACAAATCCTTTAAAAATTATCTAATTACTATCTGAAATTGAACTACTATTTGGAATATATATATATATATATATATATACTAGCCATACTAGCCAGGTACATGATTATGTCTCAACATTTTTAGAGAATCTACCTTAGTTTCATCTTTTTCATGGAAAGAACCATAATTTTAAAAGATATATTTCTTTATTTTAGAGACAGACAATGAGCAGGCAAGTGGGGGAGGGGCCGAGGGAGAGGGAGACTCCTGAAGCAGCCTCCCTGCTTTGTGCAGGGCTCGATCCCAGGACCCTGAGATCATGACCTGAACCAAAATCGAGGGTTGAGGGGCACCTGGGTGGCTCAGTGGGTTAAAGCCTCTGACTTCGGCTCAGGTCATGATCTCAGGGTCCTGGGATCGAGCCCTGCATCGGGCTCTCTGCTCAGCGGGGAGCCTGCTTCCCTCTCTCTCTCTCTGCCTGCATCTCTACTTGTGATTTCTCTCTGTCAAATAAATAAATAAAATCTTTAAAAAAAAAAAAAATCGAGGGCTGACCACCTAACAAACTGAGTCACGCAGGCAGCCCTGGATGTTAACTTTCTTAAGCTGCCAAAATGTGCCAAAGAGGTTGTATCATTTTACACTGCCACAATAGCGTAAGTGTTCTAATCTCTCCACATCCTTACCAATACTTGCTATGGTCCGTTTTTCTAATTTTAATTATTCCCACAGATGTACAGTGATAGCTCACGGTGGTTTTCGTCTGTATTTCTGTTAACAACTAATAATGCTGAGCATCTTTCAATGTGTTGGTCATCTGTTTGTCTGCCGTGTGTTTGTCACACTTTGATCAGGTATGTTCAAATCTTCTGCTCATTTTTAAAACTGGGTTTTTTTTTTATTATTGAGGTTTAAGAGCTCTTCATATATTATGGATTTATCAGTTAGATGATTTGCAAATATTTTATCCCAGCCTGTGATTTATCTTCTCTTAATAACATCTTTTAAAGAGCAAATGCTTTTTATTTTTATACAGTGCAATTTACTAATTTCTTCTTTTGTGGATTATGCTATGCTTTTCATTTCACATCTAAAAAAAAAAATCAGGGGCACCTGGGTGGCTCAGTGGGTTAAAGCCTCTGCCTTCGGCTCAGGTCATGATCCCAGAGTCCTAGGATCGAGCCCCACATCGGGTTCTCTGCTCAGCAGGGAGCCTGCTTCCTCCTCTCTCTCTCTCTGCCTGCCTCTCTGCCTACTCGTGATCTCTGTCAAATAAATAAATAAAATCTTTAAAAAAAAAATCACTCTCTAACTCAACTTTTTCTTCCACAGGTTTTATAATTTTAGGCATTATGTTTAGGTCTTTGATACATTTTGAGCTAATTATATATGATATGTCATGGGTCAGAGTTCATTTTACTGTATGCAGATATTCAATTGTTCCAGTACCATTTCTCGAAAAGATTAATGTTTCTCCATTAAAAATGACTTTGCAACATGTTTTAAGTCAGGTGTCCAAAACAAACAAACAAACAAACAAACAAACCCCATTGGGTTTTGGGGACTCTATTCTCTTCCACTATCATTTCGTCTTTTTTGATGTCAATACCACAGTGCCTTAAATACCACTGGCTTTATAAATCTTGAAATCAGGCAGATCTCTAACTTTGCTATTTGTCGAAGTTGTTTTAGTTATTCTAGATCCTTTGTATTTCCATATGAATCCTAGAATCAGCTTGCCAGTTTCTACCAAAAGAAAAAGGCTAAATGGAATTTTGATCAAGAATGTACTGCATCTACACATTACTCTGGGGACAACTGACATCTTAACAATAGCAGATTCACTGACCGTAAACATGGTACACCTCATTACTCACACCGGATTCACTGACCCATAAACATGGTACACCTCATTATTTATTAGATCTTAATTTCCCTCAGCTATGTCTTGAAATCTTCATGTATGGATCTTGCACATCTTTTGTAAGATTTATCTCTAAGTATTTCCTATTTTTTGATATTACTATAATTTTTCTTTACTTGTAACAGTATTTGCTTGTAATTTACTTGTAATAGCAAAAAATGGAAACAACTCAAGTGCCCACCTGACCGCACTGCCTAAAATCCCTAGATCGGTGCTGAACAGAAGTGGTGAAAGTGAACATCATTAACTTGCTCCTGTTCTTAGAAGAAAAGTATTGTTTTTCGCCTCCAAGTATAATGTTAGTTGTTGGTTTTTCTTAGACGCCTTCTGTCAGGTTGAGGGCATTAACTTCTGTTCCTAGTGTGCTGAGACTTTTTGATCAGAAATGAAGGTTCGATTCTCTCAAATGCTTTCTCTAGCTACTGAGATGATCAGATGGCTTTTATTTATAATTTGTTAATATGGTGAATTTTAATGATTGATCACTTAATGTTAAATGAACTAGTATTCCCAGGATAAACCCTACTTGGTGATGACATGTTATCCTTTTTTATATATATAGTGCTGGATTCTATTAGCTAAAATTTAGTTTATAATTTTAACAACTATTTTTTCCCAAAATTTTTATTTATTTATTTGACAGAGAGAGATCTCAAGTAAGAAGAGAGGCAGGCAGTGAGTGCTGTGAAGTGTGTAAACCTGGCAATTCACAGACCTGTACCCCTGGGGATAAAAATATATGTTTATAAAAAATAAAAAATTAAAAAAAAAAAAAAAAAAGAAGAGAGGCAGGCAGAGAGAGAGGAGGGGAAGGAAGCGGGCTCCCCGCTGAGCAGAGAGCCCAATGCTGGGCTCGATCCCAGGACCCTGAGACCATGACCTGAGCCAAAGGCAGAGGCTTAACCCACTGAGCCACCCAGGAGCCCCTACATCTATTTTTCATGAATGATAGCGGACTATATTTTTTGCCCGGTTTTGGTATCGAGGTAATGCTGACTATCCCAGGTGAAAAAGTAATCAGGTCCCTGTTACTTCATGCTAGCCAGAAGGAGAAGTCTGCTTTAGAGTCATTAGTTCAACTATTCCTTCCTAGCCTAGAATGTATGCATCATCATTAACGTCATTTTGCCTTTAGGGAAAATGGGGAATGGGGCCCAGAGAGCGATGGAACACAATTCCAATCTGGAACTAGGATTTGAATCCAGACAGTATAAATCTAAAATCCACTCTCTTAATCTGTTATACTACATAATACTATAATATTTAAGTAGTGTTAAAAAAGATTCTCAAAAAATAAAAAAACTTAAAACACAAAGATTCTCTTTAAACACGAAAATTAATTTATTTTTCATTAAGAAAAAGCATTCTACCTCTAAATGATACAAGTAGTCTGACCTGGAGCTCCTGTAATCACTTAAGCAGTATGGTGTTTGTTGAGAAGAATAAATGAGATGCCAGTTTCTTATACACTGAGTCAGGATCTACATAAACTATTAACTACTGAATATATTGAAAATGTTACTTAACAAAAAGCAAAGATCCACCTGGAAAAAAATAGTCTTATAAAGATGTCCTATAGTCCCCCAAAGTCTCCAAAGTCTAACCAAAACAGCACCAACAGGGCACATGGCTGGCTCAGTCAGTTGAGCACCCTATTGGTTTTGGCTCAGGTCATAATGTCATGGGCTATGGGACCAAGCCCTGTGTCAGACTGTGCGCTCAGTGGGGAATCTGCATAAAGATTCTTTCCCTCTGCCACTCCCCCCTCCCCTCTCTTTAGTATATAAATTCTATAGCTCAGGAATTTAAGACACAACATTTTAAGAAACTTGTTTTAAGTCTGCTATCCCATAAGTAGCAGAACAGGTATTCTTAGTTCTGTGGAGAACGAAGTCTCTACACCTCTAGAATATTTTCTAAAAATTCCCATTTTATTCATTTGCTTTTCACATTACAATATTATCATCCCTAACAAACAAGGAGCACTGCCAAGGGCCTTCTGGAAATAAGGAAAGTGCAACATCAGATTTTAGCAGACCACAATGCTATGCAACTGGTGCTGAGGTCTGAAGTAATGACAGCAGATGGGGCTTTCCCAATCTCTGACTGCATTAAACTGTTTTGCCCTCTTTCTAAAGCAAGCTTTCCTTCCATAAAACTAGCTGAGTGCTTTTCTCTACTTCTGATAGTCTATAGTGGGCACAGTTCAATTAGCTTGGACTACCAGCTGTTGGCTAAAACGCAGAATCCCTCTTAAGAGCAGGAAGGGAAGAGGGATAACAGCTACTCAAATAATTCCAGGCCTGCGGCAAGATGGTTTTGGGCAAAGAGCCTGGAGTCTTGAAGACCGCCAACACTCAAATACCTATTCTGCCTCACACCAGCTGTGAGACCTTGGAAAAATTATTTAACCTCTTTGGCCTTCATCCATAAAATGGGGATGATAATTTGTCCTCTCATAGTGCTGAAGATTAAGAGAGAAAATATATGAAATGAAGAGTGTTAAGAAGAGTGCCTGGTACTTCCTGGGCACTGCTTAAATCTTATTATCAATATCACTATTATTCTATAGTTACTGAACAGGAAAAAGTACTTTAGAGATCCCTTAGCATAAAGAAGATTTTAGCAAATAACTGTATATCTAAAAACAAAGTCCTATAAACCTGACCTATGTACATCAGAGTCCAAAAAATAGCTTTGAAAGTTGATTTCTAGCATATTCTCTAAGTAGACAGTTTTTAAAACACAAGGAAGGATAATCAAAAAAATTCATAAAAATAAAGCAAATTACTCAATTCCATGATGGCAGTATTAAATACCTACTATGGGCTTAGCCTTATGCAATGTTCCATAACATCTAACCCTATTCTCAATAAACCTAGAATATTAGATCTAACCCTATTCTCAATAAACTTAGAATATTAGAGAGCAAAAAATACATACATGTAATAATCAAATAAAGCAAAAATATTATATCATTGAGGGGCACATGAAGGAATTCTCAAATACCATTAAAATTTACGAGTTTAATCTACAGAATAAAAAAATTGTCTGTCTGCATACCTAGTGCTACTCCTGATGCTGGTGCCAATAACAAGTTCAAAGGAGAGGCATGTTCTATTATAAATTATCAGTCACTCAAGCAAAACAAAGATGGCTATTTAATAATTTCCATTGTAACTTACTGTTGCTATTTTGGTCTCGAGAAAGTTTTCCCTTTCTTCATCTACCTTAATTTCATGTCCCATTTTAAATAATTCAAGCATTTTGGGGATGTCACGGCCAATGGAATCTGGTAAGAAAAATTTAAAATCCAAAGTTAATACTACATATAAACAAGTAACAAAAATTACAGAATAAGAGAAATATTCATCCTATATTAAGATATAGTAAACAAGTCATGGCAGACAGACTAATTTAGAGTGTTGCATGCCCTTCCATGACCCCTCCCCGTGAGTGTGAATGGCAGCTACAACTTGCTTCTAAGCAAGAGACAGAATGCTCATATACACATGATTACATTACATAAAACTGTTAATGCTGACCCTGGAGGAGACTCTCTGCTTTACTGGTTTTGAAGAAGCAGCTGCAGTGTTTAAAGCTGACATAGGAAAAGGGCCCCACGACAAGAAACTGATGCCCTCAACCTAGCAGCCTGCAAGGAGCTGAATCCCGGCCCAAAGCCATGTGAGTCCAGAAGTGGATCCTCCCTCAGTCAAGTGTCAGATGAAACCACAGGCCTGACTGATACCTTGATCGAAGCTTCATGAGACGCTGAAGCAGAGAACCCAGCTTAGATGTACACACACTCCTAACACACCATGAGATAGTAAATGTGTGCGGCTTTTTGTTTTTTTGTTTTTTTTTTAATTTATTTGACAGAGATCCCAAGTAGGCAGAGAGGCAGGCAGAGAGAGAGGGGGAGGCAGGCTCCCCACTGAGCAGAGAGCCCGATGTGGGGCTCGATCCCAGGACCCTAGGATCATGACCTGAGCCGAAAGCAGAGGCTTTAACCCACTGAGCCACCCAGGTGCCCCAAATGTGCACTGTTTTATGACACTAAATTTGTGGTAATATCTGCCTTCAGCTCAGGTCATGATCCCAGGGACTGAGCCCAGCATGGGACTTCCTGCTCGGTGGGAAGCCTGCTTCTCCCTCTCCCACTCCCCCTGCTTGTGTTCCCTCTCTCACTGTCTCTGTCAAATAAATAAATAAAATCTTTAAAAAAAAAAATAAGAATTGAAACTCAACTTATTGGATTCTATTGTCACTTTGTCCTCCACTATGGAAGAAAAGAGTACAACTGAATACAGAAAGAAAAAAAGGAAGTCAAGGTAAAAATGAAGAATTTTCAAAGAATCACACAGAAGACTTGAAAAATAAACTGTACCTTCCAACTTTCAGTCATTAATATTTAACTCAAATTTAATACACAAAAATACGAGTTTTTAATATTTCATGACACCATACCTTAACTTGAAAAAGTTTCAATTCTGTACATAGAAAATATGAATTATTTAATTGAAGAGTAAGAAATACAATAAGGGATGTGCTACTATAGACACATCACTTATATGTCTCTAGTAACTCTTCCCATGATAAGTCAACATGAGGATCTCATTATATAAAGTACAGAATATTGGGGCGCCTGGGTGGCTCAGTGGGTTAAAGCCTCTGCCTTTGGCTCAGGTCATGATCTCAGGGTCCTGGGATCGAGTCCCGCATCGGGCTCTCTGCTCAGCAGGGAGCCTGCTCCCCCACCCCCGGCCTGCCTCTCTGCCTACTTGTGATCTCTGTCTGTCAAATAAATAAATTAAAAAAAATAAAGTACAGTGTATCTTCAGCATACATTACTTCCAAGGATCACCTGGGGAGTTGTTCAGTATGGCTCAGAAGCACTTCAGGACAATGAAAGCAATTATCCACAAGGAACTTAAAATCTAACTGAAACTGATGGAGAGAAAAGGGACTTGCAAATAGAACAACTACTAAAAAATACTACTTTTTTTTAAGTATCACATTCTGATGTAACTATACTAAACAGTATGAAAAAAAGCTTAATAAAAACAGTAAATGCTAATAGTGGTGTACAAAAAATAGGAACCTGGTTAAATAATTTATTATCACTACTTACACTTGTTTCTTAAGAATAGTACCTTCTAGTGAAATAAGTCAAGCAGAGAGAGTCAATTATCATATGGTTTCACTTATTTGTGGAGCATAACAAATAGCATGGAGGACATGGGGAGTTAGAGAGGAGAAGGGAGTTGGGGGAAATTGGAAGGGGAGGTGAACCATGAGAGACTATGGACTCTGAAAAACAATCTGAGGGGTTTGAAGGGGCAGTGGGGGTGGGAGGTTGGGGTACCAGGTGGTGGGTATTAGGGAGGGCACGGATTGCATGGAGCACTGGGTGTGGTGCAAAAACAATAAATACTGTTACGCTGAAAATAAATTAAAAAAAAATTTTTTTTAAATTAAAAGTCTGCCTAACAGTGCTCTTCAATAAAAATAGAATATGAAAAAAAAAAAGAATAGTACCTTCTACGAAGTGACAGCTCAAGAATGATGTTAACTAACCTAAATCTATAACCATAATGCCTTCCTTTCTGTCACTGCGAATTGAGAGTCATGCTCTTCGCAACGGCCAACCCTCTCCATTCGTGCACTGGATCGCACCACTCCCTCTCTCTACTGTCCCACCAACTTCCTTAGACATGCTTTTCTAAATCATCGTCATCAGCTTGCAAACCTGCTATAAAATCTCCCATCTTAAAATAAACCAAGTCTGCAACTTCATACTGTCTTCCAGTGATCAAGACTTCCCTGAAGGGCGTTTAAGTTTTCAAACAGCTGTCTATTTCTACTTTTTCTCCTTCCATTTCCTCTTAAATCTATTTCAATCAGGTTATCATCCACTGAAATGGTATTTTCAAGGTCACCAATGACATTCACAATGACAAATCCAATAATCATTTCTCAGTGTTCCTCTGACTTGACCTATCAATAGCAGTTCAGAGTGTATCCCTCCTTTTCCTACAACAGCCTGACTTGTCCTCGGAAACACTGTTCTCACTGCCGGTTCCACTCAGTTTGTTGGCTGAGCCAGCGGGCGACTTACAAGGACTTCACTACCTTAGGCCTCAGTCACTTGACTTCTCCTTCTATTCAATCACACCTCAGCAATCTCATCAGGACACGTGGCTTTAAAAACCATTTATCTACCAATAACTGCCAAATTTGTATCTCCCACCACAGCCTCTCTCTTCCAATCACCTACTTGGTATCTCTGCCTAGATGCAGGTAGATAATTAATAAGGAGTATAAAAGAACAAATGTTTGCTGAAAGAATGAATAAATGTCATAATTTTGAGTCTGATTTCATAGTGAAATTATGAGTGTGAAAGACCAGGGCTTAGAAAGAAAACAGAAACAGTTTTGCATTAACATACTGAAGAGAAGGTTCTGATGCGGTATTGAAAAAATATATACAGCATGTGTACAGTTAGAATAAGAAACCAGAAAAAAGTGACAGACTGGGGGTAATGATGCATATTTGAGTTTTCAGGCCAATTCTATCCCAAAACAAATAAAATTTTCTTTTTTTGACCTTACATATTCCTTTTTCTACCTCTTTGTCCTATAACCAAAGTGTGTCAATGTTCATTTGCATTTATCTTATGAGCAAGATATTGAGCATCATTTCTAGTGCTTAATGGCCACTTATACAGCTTCTTTTGTAAACTGCCTGTTCAGTTCTTTTGCCCCTTTTTAAAAGCAGTCTTCTTACTGAGTCTTAAGAGTTCTTTGTACATTCTAGAAATAGTCCTTTGTCAAGACAAATATGCAGCAAATATTTTCCCACAAACTGTGGACTGTCTTTTCATCTTCTTAATGGCGTCTTCCCATGAGCCATGTTCTTAATTTTGATAGTCCATTGTAGCAATTTTTTCTTCTATGGCTCACGCTTTTTGTGTCCTAAGAAATCTTTGCCTAATCCAGAGCTGTAAAAATTTTCTTCCAGAAAATTTTCTTCTAGAATTTCATGGCTTTAGCCCTTATAATTAGATCTGTGATCCATTTTTAATTAATATCTGTGTTTGATGTGGGGAAAGGGATATCGAGTTATTTAAGAAACAGTCACTGAAAACTATTCTTTCCCCATACAACCTTGGCAGCTTTGTCAAAAATCGTTTGTTCCTTAGGCATGGGTCTGTTCGTTAACTCTCAATGTTTGATCTATACACATCCATCTTTACGCCGCACCACACCGCCCTCATTACTACAGCACAGAAGTCAGGTCGTGCAGGACCTCCAATTCTGTTCTTCCTTTTTAAAAACATTTTTTATTCCAGGTCCTTTATATTTCCACTACATACTAGAATAAGTTTGTCAATTTCCAAAAAAAAAAAATTTTTTTTAAGCTTTCTGGGAGCTTGACTGGGACTGCACTGAATCTGTAGAAAATGTAGGGAAAAATCCCGCTCAACAATATAGCCTTCAAATCCACAGCAATGCCATGTCCCTTGATTTATTTAAGTATGAATTAGGTATTCCTGATACTTTCAGCAATATTTAGCAGTTTTCTGTAAGTAGGTCCTGCATATTTTGTTAAAATTTTTTCCTTATTTTGACTCACTATTCCTTTGACTTTTTTATTCTCTTATTAATGGAACTGTTTTATAAATTTCATTTTGATTAGCTATTGCTGGTATAGAAAAACAGTTGATTTTGTGTATTGATCTTAAATACTGTAACCTCACTAAATTCACTTATTAGAATTCACTCATTTAGAATCCTAACTTCTGGGCATAAAGACAGTTTTATTTCTTCCTTTCCCATATGTATGCCCTTTATTTCACTGGCCTTCGGTACAATGTTGAACATAAGTGGGGAGAGCACAAACCTTTACCTTGTTGCTGATTTTAGGTAGAAAGCATTCAGTCTTTTTTTTTTTTTTTAAGATTTTTTTTATTTATTTGACTGACAGAGATCACAAGTAGATAGAGAGGCAGGCAGAGAGAGAGTTTCGGCTCCTCACCAAGCAGGGAGCCAGATGTGGGGCTCCATCCCAGGATCCTGGAATCATGACCTGAGCCAAAGGCAGAGGCTTTAACCTACTGAGCCACCCAGGTGCCCCCGAAAGCATTCAGTCTTAATGGTCTCATCATTAAGAATGATACGAGCTATTTATTTTTCATAGATGTGCTTTGTCAAGCTGAAGAAGTTCACTTCTGTTTCTAGTATTCTGAGTTCTTAGCACGGCTGTGAAATTTTGTTAAATGTTTTCCCTGGATCTAGGGAGATGATCTTAAGATCTTTTTCCTTTATTCTACTAACATGATATATGATATTGATGTTCAGATGTTAAACTAACTTTGCAATCCTAGAATAAACCTCCTGCGTTAATGTTTACTAACCTTTATATACATACCTACATATATACATAAAAACATACTGCCAGATTCAATTTGCTAATATTTTGTTAAGAATTTGTGCTTCTGGGGCACCAGGGTGGCTCAGTGGGTTAAAGCCTCTGCCTTTGGCTCAGGTCATGGTCCCAGGGTCCTGGGATTGAGCCCCACATCGGGTTCTCTGCTCAGTGGCCCTGCTTCCTCCTCTCTTTGTGCCTGCCTCTCTGCCTATTTGTGATCTCTGTCTGTCAAATAAATAAATTTTTAAAAATCTTAAAAAAAAAAGAATTTGTGCTTCTATGTTCGTGAGGGATATTGGTCTGTTGTTAGCTTATGATATCCCTGTCTACCTCTGATATCTACCTATGATATGCTGAGCTCATAAAATGAATTGGTAAGTGTTTCTTCACCATTATTTTCTAAAAGAAGTTGCGATAGATTGGTATTATTTTTGCCTTAAATGTCGGATAGAATTCACCAGTAAGAAATCATGTGGCCCTGAACTTTTCACTGTGGGAAGCTGTAAATTACTAATTCAATTTCTTCAGCTGATATAGATCCATGGAGATTTTCTATTCTCTTTTAGACACTGTGGTGATCTGTGTCTTACAAGGAATTTGCCCATTTCATTGGCATAAAGTTGTTCCTAACAGTCCTTCTCTCAAAAGTCTGTTTTGTCTGGTATTAATATAGTCAATCCAAGTCACTAATCCTTACTGTATCTTTTTTTTTTTTTAAGATTTTATTTATTTATTTATCTGACAGAGAGAGACAGAAAGAGTCCAAGTAGGAGAAACGGCAGTCAGAGGGAGAGGGAGAAGCAGGCTCCCTGCTGAGCAGAGAGGCCGATGTGGAGCTGGATCCCAGGACCTGGGATCATGATCTCAGCTGAAGGCAGATGCTTACCCAATTGAGCCACCCAGGAGCACCTTGTTGGTGTATCTTTACCTATCATTTAACTTTCAACCTATTCGTGTACTTGCATATAAAGTGTCTCCTGTAAACACCATATAACTGAATTGTTTTTTCCTCTGTTTTATAATCCCTGCCTTTTGGGTGGAATGTTTATTCATTCCATTTCCAATTAACAAAACTAATGATATGGCTGGATTTAGGTCTTCATTTGATGTGTCTTCTACTTGTCTGATCTCATATGCTCTGTTCTCCTTTAATGCCTTCTTTTCTTTCAAACAAAAATATTTTAGTTTATCTTTTTCATTTTTTATTCCTCTACTTAGTTTTAACCTGCGTCTCTTCGTGTAGGTTTCTTACTCACTCCGGAGATCACCGTGCGCGTGCTTACTTATCCCAACCTACTTCATCTTCACACTGACTTCCCGGAAAACAGGATAAATTTGTGCCAGCCTAAGTCCATCTTCCCTCCACCACCCGATATTACGATCCTGCCCAAACCTATTTCACTTCCCATATATTCATAGTATACACCGGGTTATTCACAACAGAAATCAAGGACTCATTCTAGATCCCTCCCTCTCCCTTAACCCCACATCTAACCCCTAACCCCTGCTCCTTCAGCCTCCTCGCTGTGCCACAACAGCTCTCCTCCTCTCCGCTTTTACTGCCGCTGCTCAAACTCTGTCCTTACTCATCTTATACTTAGACTACCACATTAGCCTCCTACTGGTCTCTATTAGAGTCTCATCATTTCCCTTTCAGCACACTGTCACTTACACAGCTCCCACACAGTCATTCTAATATGCAAATCTTACATCATTCTTCTGAGCACCATTTTTCAATGGCTCCTGCATAAAGGATCACATCTAATCTCCACAGTACGTCACACAAAGCTCTCGGTGATCTGGCCCACTGCCTATCACTGTCTAGCCCCACTGACCACCACTATCTGATAAAACGTTACGTGCCAAATGACAGAAAGGTATTTATAATTTCCTGAATACAACTGGGTTTCTCATACTTTTGTTCGTAGTATAGGCCATTTCTTCTATCTGGAATGTTCTCCCCATGCATGTCAGAAGAAAATACCTACTCATGCTTCACCTCTTCAGTGCTGTTTCTTTCCTATAATCAGATTCTACAAAGTAGTCCTCCGTTCCTCTCGGCACGTTGCACGCTGTACACGAGTTCACTTTCCGCGTTTTAGTGCAGCGGTTTATTCTTGCCTCTCTGGCCTCTCAAAGTTTATCTCCTAAAAGACGAGAACTACCTTTTTCTCTTTTAATCCTCAATACTACGTGCACTACCTGGCACACAACAGGTACTCAGCTGTTACCTATGTGCTTATTCAGTAAATGACTGGTGAAAGTAGAAACGATCTATGAAGGCGTGAAAAAGAATGCCTCCTCCTAAACCAACTGCAGAGAACAAGCGGCTTCCTCAGGAACTGCAGGGAGTTAGTAACAGCCGCAGTGCATTTATGATCTGTTCTTATCACCCAGCCCACGCTAAGCTCTTACATACACTGTAACAAAAACACTAGACAGAGATGTTATCATGAGACCCATTTTGTAGATGCATAAACAGAGGCACAAAAATGTTAAAAAGCTGGTTCAAGGTCATAGTAGGTGATAAATCCAAGACTGAGAGAGGTTTATATTAACTACTGTTCTATTCTGCTTTTCAATATAGCCCAATGTTAAACCTTCATTGCTGTTTCTAGGCCTCTGCGAGCCTGTCCTGCCAGGTAACTGCTCCATTCTTCGCCTTCTCGCTTCTCCGTGCTTCTCTCAGTACTCTGTACTCTGCAACTTCTCTCCTGTTCCTTCTTCCTTTCCCTTTCTCTCCCTCCAATTCTACCAGTTTCCGCAATGAACATAAGCAGGACTAAACTGTATGACCAGGTATTTCGCCCTCACATTCTCTTTTCCTCTTTACCCAAAAACATTATAGGAAAGAAGCAAGGAGAATAAAACAAGGGACAACAAAGTAGGAACAGTAGGAAAGGAGGTGAATAAAGATTGTATAGTATAAAAGAAGTCTCAAGAAACAAAAAAAAACTTCTAAGAAGAGATCTTTGAATGTGGCAGAAGAAAGACTGATGATTACTACTGAGCGCAAGTTCAGCGGAATTATGAGAGGGAAGGACGGACGACAGACTAACACTTGGTAAGGCAGTGGGGACACCCAACCCGGGAAGACCACCTGTTTAAAAAAACTTCGTATGAAACAACAGAAAAGATCGGATCCTAGCTAGAAAGGATAGCTAAGTCAAATAAAGGTTTTGGGGGTATGTGTTTTGTTTTTTGTTGTTTTGTTTAACTAGAGAATCTAAGCATGATTAAATATTAAATTAAACCAGTTTGCCTGTTGCAAAAAACAAAACTGATAGTTCTGTGACAGGACCTTGTCTGTCTTGTTCATACTCAGCACACTCAAGGCTTGGGAGGTAGTAGTTACTCAATAACTGTACATACAATTACTCTAATCCAGAAAAATCTATAAATTATAGTTAATTCGTTCCTCAGTTGATTAATTTAATGCTGTATCTTCTATCAACTGAATGTTGCATTAAATGTGCATTCATAGTACAAAATATTTTTTTGTTTTTTTGTTTTCCTTTACGCAGTTAGGAGCCATTGAAAAGTATTTGTTGAGTCCCACTGTGTGCCACATTATTACTCTACACCATGGGAACAGAGTAGTGAACAAAAATAAAAAATGCTCATACTTCAGTCAGAAGAACCAAGTACACATTCACAACAAAAAAGATATAAAATGAAAGACAAAAATCATCTGATTATCTCAGTAGATACAGAAAAAAGTGACAAATTTCAACATCTACTCATGATAAAAACTCTCAACATCGATATAGAAGGAACATACCTCAATCTAATAAAGGCAGAATGTGACAAATCTACAGTTAACACTATACTCAAACTGGAAGTTTTTCCTCAAAAATTAGGAGTAAGATAAGGATGTCCACTCTTGCCACTTTCATTCAACACCTACTAGAAGTCTTAGCCACAGCAATTAGACAAGAAAAAAATAAATAAAAGGCATCCAAACTGGTAAGAAAAAAGAAAACCGTTACTATTTGCTGATAATATAATGCTATAAAGAAAACCCTAGGGGGGCCTAAGTGGCTCAGTGGGTTAAGGCCTCTGCCGTCGGCTCGGGTAGTGATCTCAGGGTCCTGGGATCGAGCCCCATATTGGGCTCTCTGCTCGGCAGGGATCCTGCTTCCTCCTCTGTCTCTGCCTGCCTCTCTCTCTGCCCACTTGTGATCTCTGTCTATCAAATAAATAAATAAAATCTTAAAAAAAAACCCCTAAAAACCACTAAGAAATATTAAAAGTAATAAGGGTTGTCTGGGTGGCTCAGTTGATTGTCTGTCTTTGGCTCAGGTCATGATTTCAGAGTCCTGGGATCAAGCCCCACATCGGCTCTACACTCAGTGAGAAGTCTGCTTCTCGGGGTGCCTGGGTGGCTCAGTGGGTTAAAGCTTCTGCCTTCGGCTCAGTTCATGATCTCGGGGTCCTGCGACTGAGCCCCACATCAGGCTCTCTGCTCAGCGGGGAGCCTGCTTCCCCCTCTCTCTCTCTGCCTGCCTCTCTGCCTACTTGTGATCTCTGTCTGTCAAATAAATAAATAAAATCTTTTTAAAAAAGTCTGCTTCTCCCTCTCCCTTTGCCCCTGCTCATGCTAGCTCTCTCTCTAATAAATAAATAAAATCTTTTTTTTTAAAGACAGACCTTATTTATTTATTTTTTAAAGATTTTATTTATTTATTTGATAGAGAGCACAAGTAGGCAGAGAGGCAGGCAGAGAGAGGTGGTGGGGGGTTGGGGGGGGAGCAGGCTTCCTGCTGGGGGGTTGGGGGGGAAGCAGGCTTCCTGCTAAGCAAAGAGCCCAATGCAGGGCTTGATCCCAGGACCCTGAGGATCACGACCTGAGCTGAAGGCAGAGCCTTAAACCACTGAGCCACCCGGTGCCCCAAATAAATAAAGTCTAAAAAAAAAAGAATTCAGTAGGCTTACAGAATACAAAATTAATATACAGAAATCTGCATTTCTATACACTAAAAATGAATAGCAAAAAGAGAAATTAATAATCCCATTTACAATTGCACTAAAAGAGAATAAAATACCTAGGAATAAATTTGACCAAGGAGGTGAAAGACTGAAAACTACAGAATATGGATGAAAGAAACTGAAGATGACAGAAACAAATGGAAAGATATTCCATGCTCACGAACTGAAGGAATATTATGTTAAAATTAAGCAGTATGTTAAAATGTCCATACTACCCAAAGCAATTTACAGATTCAATAGAATACCTATCATACCAACAACATTTTTCACAGAACTAGAACAAATAATCCTAAAATTTGTATGGAACCACAAAAGACCCTGAATACCCAAAGCAATCTTGAAAAAAAGGAACACAACTGGAGATACCACAATCCCAGATTTCAAGATCCACTACCAAGTTGTAGTAATCAGAAAAGTACGGTACTGGCACAAAAACAGATACATGGGCCAATGGAACAGGACAGAGAGCCCAGAAATAAACCTACATTTACATGGTAAATTAATCTTCGACAAAGGGGCAAGGTATACAATGGGGGAAAAGACAGTGTCTTTAATAAATAGTACTGGGAAAAGTGGGACAGCTACATGCAAAGGAATGAAACTGGACCACTCTTACACCATACACAAAAATAAACTCAAAATGTGTTAAAGACCTAAATGTGGGACCTAAAACCATAAAACTCCTAGAAAAAACATAGGCAGTAATGTCTGACATCAATCTCAGCAACATTTTTCTAGATATGTCTCCTCAGGCAAGGGAAACAAAAGCAAAATTAATCTAACGAGACTACACACACACAAAAATAAATAAAAAGCTTTTGCATAGTGAAGAAAATCAGTAACAAAACAAAAAGGCAACCTACTGAGTGGGAGAAGGTATGTGCAATATATCATACACACACACACACACACACACATATATGCAACATACCTGATAGATCAGATAGCAGGCTAACAGCTATGTAAAGACCTTACACAACTCAACACCAGAAAAACAATCCAATTAAAAATGGGCAGAGGATCTGAATAGACATTTTTACAAAAAAGACATGCAGAGGGCCGAAAGACACATGAAAAGATGTTCAACATCACTAATCATAGGAAAATGAAGATCAAAACCACAAAGAGACATCACTTCACACCTGGCCAGAACTGCTAGTACGAAAAACACGGGAAGTAAGCAGCACAGGTGAGGATGTGGTGAGAAAGGAACCCTTGTGCACTGTCGGTAGGAACATGAATGGTGCAGCCAGTGTGTACGACAGTATGGAGGTTCCTCAAAACCTTAAAGACAGAAATACATACAATCCAGTAATTCCCCAGCCGGGTATCTACCCAAAGAAAATGAACACACTATTTAAAAATATATATACATGCACCCCTATGTTTACTGCAGTATTATCTGCAACAGCCAAGATACAGAAGCAACCCAAGTGTCCATCAATAGATGAATGGATAGAAAAAGGTGTGGTATATGTAAATGGAATGTTCCTCAGCCATAAACAAGTACGAGACCTCACCATTGTGACAGCATGGATGGACCCGGGGGTACTATACGAAGTGAAGTAAGTCAGGTAGAGAGAGGAAAATACTATATGATTTCACTTACGTATGTAATCTAAAAAACAAAACAAAGGAACAAACAAAAAGGCAAAAATGACCTATAAATACTGAGAACAACATGGTGGTGGCCAGAGTAAGATGCTAAGAGTGTTAAGTCCTAAAAAATATTAAAAACCACAATAATGAAAAATACAGTGATAAGGGAGCATGGGGAGTAACAGCTGATATGGAAGCCTCTCTACCTGGGTGATGTCTGAATGAGGAAGTGAACCAAGCCAACAATCAAAGAGCATCACAGACAGACGGGACAATGAGTCCGAAGATGAGAGAAGGGAGAACACCTAGTGTGTGTGAGGAAGGGCGTGGAGGCCACCGTAGCTACAGTGAAGGAAATGAGGGAAAGAGTAACAGAACCAGCTGTAACAGATCAATAATTCATCTTTAGTAACTATAAATATTCATAATAATCATTGGAATCTTTCATACACAGCTTGTAAACTAATACATGAGGGAGGAAACTTGGAAAAATTTCAAATTCATTACTGTGTAAAAATTCTCTATGTCTTAGTATTTTTCTTCATATAACCAAAGAGTTCTAATTATTTCAATAACGCAAGCAATCCTCTTACATACGCCATGTCAATCTATGAATTAAAGCTGTTTCACATTAGGTTTCAATAAGTTCACATCCACTAGTCTCAAATATGATACAACACCAACTTCCACACAGAAAGGGTGTCCTACTCAGCAGATGGGAATAGTCTTCGATCAGACCGCGACCACACCCTTTCGACAATACTCCAACTGCAGCACTGATGCTCAATTCTATGCGTTAAAAGGAATACACGTTAGTGAGTCTTATTTCCTAATCACGTCCCTTTTCTATCAACCTGCCAATAACTTAGCATGGTTTAAAAGAATTTAACTTTCTCCGTATATGCCATAATACCCACCCACGGGTTAATATGTGTAATAAAAAATGAATTCCCTTAAGTCAAGATATTCTTCATACTCATATTTTTTTGTTTAGTAAGTGCTAAAAGACAGATTAGCAACTTAAAATCTAATTTATCAATAAAACATATCTATATTAGAGATGAAGGAATTTCAGGGGGCACTTACATTGGAAGAAAAAAAGCTAGTTGACAAGCAAAATGAAGCCCATTTTCTTCTAAGAAATGCCTTTTTTTTTTTTAAATAAAAAAGAAATAATACTAGGAAAAGCAGCCAAATGTGCATCTGAAAAATAGGGAACTTGCCTACAGTTACGTAAGCAATTAAAATAAAGTGAATAAATATGCAGCATTAAACATGCTGCAAAATGTGCACACTCAATCCAGCCAAGACAGTTACACCCACTCCCATTAGTAAAACAAAATGTAAAACAAAATGGGAAACTAATGAGCTCAGCTGCAGGGGCCTGTTTGTTTGTTTTTTAATTTTATCCATTTGCTCAAAACGTAGTTTCTATTTTACCCTAAAGTCTTTTGTTGGATATAAGGGGAATCAAATGTTCCTGAACAAAATCGGAATAAGCTCTGAAAATGCGTAATACAAGCCTCATTTGTTCTAACGCACACCTGGTGTGTTCTGTTTTAACATTTCTGACAGGTTAATCGTTTGTCTTCGTGTTTAAAGAACACAAATGTTTTGCCGATGCTGTTAAACAGATCCTGGGGCAGGAAAGGGGTGATGGTGAAAAGACCATGTTTGAGGTGGAGAAAGGCCTACCTCTTCAAGATGCTTTGTTAAAGCGAATGGATTCGGGGTGGCGGCGGTGGGTGTGCAGACACTACATACCTAAGAAACTTGACCATGGTATACAGAAGCTATGACTCGTTATGAAAGTACAAAATAAAGTAAAGTTAATTTAAAAAAATAAACATTTTAAAGGGTCACTTTTCTTATTTGAAATAAATAATTTGAAAACCTTCCCAGTGAAAAAACAATAGTCTCAAGTTCTATGATGAAAATGGTAATTTAAAAATTCAAGGTTAACGAACAAAGAAAATAGAGACCAAAAGGATTACTTAGAGAATGAAAAAGTAGCAAAGGTGACAAAGTTAACTTCTGTGAAAAATCACGTCACCATGCAAACCAAGGAGATGACTGGATACTGATACCTGGTATTCAGTTTCACTTTTAATTGACTATATTTAGTACTGTCTGGTTTTGGTGAGCTTGAATTTAACTGGAAACAAAAAAATTATGAGAAATACTTTCATCAAACTCAACTGTAATTCTGGTTTAAATTTTAAAATAATGTTCAGTTTCAGGTTTTACTTGGGAAAGAATGTAAGTTTGATTCCATGAAAACAAAATACCCTCATAATGGATATCCCTAATAGAAAGCACCAAACCACAGTCAGATACCTACAAGGATGTGTTCTTCAATGCAGGTTACCAAAAATAAACAAACAAAATTCTACAACAATAAAAGAATCGGAGAGGCCCTTTGAATTTGCTTGAAGTACAGAACACAATCTATAATTCAGGTTAAGTATTATGGCCATAAAATATGATGAATTAGTTCAACTTGAATTAAAATGTGAACATGAATCTACTAAAACATTTTTGAAATACTTGCTCTGTTTATACTATAAAATTTCCCCCAAATCCAGCACGCCCAAAACAAACTATGTCAGCAAATGAACTTCTCTTTCCTTCCAAATCTATTCCATTTCCATTAATATCAACTTTTTAGGCGATCCCTAGGCTTCAAAATCTCAGCATCCCATGACTCCCCTTTCCTCCCCACAGCCTGTCCATTCCCAATTGCGAGCACAAAGATCCAGTGTCTTTGACATGTATCTCCTTACTACAGTCTCATTATGAGGACTTCAGTTTAAATATTACCTTTACTAGTCCTGGCAACTGCACTTAAACTGTTCTTCCAACTTCACGTTTTGATTCAGGCCAATACCTCTTACAAATTCTCTCTGGATTAAAGCTCTAAGGAACGCCCCACTTTTTTTTTTTTTTTTAAGATTTTATTTATTTATTTGACAGAGAGAAAGAGGGAGATCAGAAGCAGGCAGACAGGCAGGCAGAGAGAGAGGGGGAAGCAGGCTCCCCGCTGAGCAAAGAGCCCAATGTGGGACTTGATCCCAGGACTCTGAGATCATGACCTGAGCTGAAGGCAGAGGCTTAACCCACTGAGCCACCCAGGCACCCCAGGAACTCCCCATTTTTAAAACTTCTAAGAGTTTTTAAAAGGGGAATAGAAGTCCAAGCTTCTTAGGATCTTATTCAAGATCCTTCTCGGGGTGCCTGGGTGGCTCAGTCAGGTAAGTGGCTGCCTTCGGCTCAGGTCATGATCCCAAGGTCTTGGGATCGAGCCCCACACCAGGCTTCCCACTGAGCGGGGAGCCTGCTTCTCTGTCTCCCTCTGCCTGCCTCTCTGCCTACTTGTGATCTCTAGCTCTCTGTCAAATAAATAAATAAAATCTTCAAAAAAAAAAAAGATCCTTCTCAATATGGTATCAATCTTCCAATGTGATTACCATTATTTGCTTTGATTCAGCATAGGAGTAACCATTCATTACAAGCCAAAGAGAAGTAACTGATAATTTTTTGTATATAGCCTATAATATCTGACTTATTTCAATGTATACCATTAATAAATTCCTTCTATTTAAAATATTATCACCCTTAATCCACCCATCCAATTATTCAAGGTACAGTTTTTATGTTTATTTATTTTTTAAGGAGGCTCCACACCAACGTGGGGCTTCAATTCACAACTCTGAGATCGAGAGTCACATGCTCTACCAACTGAGCCAGGCAGTTGCCCTTTTTAAGTTACAGCTTAATTTCTTTTTTTAAGATTTTATTTAATTTTTAATTTTTTTATTTTTTTAATTTCTTTTCAGCGCACCAGAATTCATCATTTATGCACCACACCCAGTGCTCCATGCAATCCGTGCCCTCTCTAATACCCACCACTGGCTCACTCAACCTCCCACCCCCTGCCCCTTCAAAACCCTCAGTTTGATTCCCAGAGTCCACAGTCTCACATGGTTCATCTCCCCCTCCAATTTCCCCCAATTCCCTTCTCCTCTCCTTCTCCCCATGTCCTCCGTGTTATTCCTTATGCTCCACAAGTAAGTGAAACCATATGCTAACTGACTCTCTCTGCTTGACTTATTTCAAAGATTTTATTTTTATTTTTATGTAATCTCTATACCCATCATAGGGCTTGAACTCACAACCCTGAGGTCAAGAGTCATATGCTCCACCAACTGAGCCAGCCAGGTGCCCCTCAAGTTATAGTTTAAATGTTTTCTCCTTCAGCATGCCTTCTCTGATTTCCCCAACAATGTGTAAATTCCTCCTCTACCAAACACCCTTGGCATCCTGTGAATTTATAATATACTACTTTACACTACGGCTATTTATGTAGCAACATTACTTCCTACCAGATTTTGTAAGGGGGAAATATCCATAATGAGAAAGTTCTTTAAGGGAAGTATCTACAGAGCCATGTACACAGTAAGCATTTATATATGTATGTATATATATGCATATACATGTGTATTATAATATATAAATATACATATGTTGAATGCTGGCATAAATAAGCATACATATCATATTAATAAAGAAGTATAAAATAGTATGGTAACATACCTAAGGAGTAGTAAGTATCATTAATTTCAAATCTAAGTATGGCCTAAATTTAAAGAACTGGTATTATAAAGTAACTAGGTTTTCAAATGATTAGATTACCAATATTTATGCCAAAGGGGGAAAAAAATCAAATCCACACGTTCTTCACAGAACACAAAATTCAAATACCAGAATATATTTACTCTACATTTACATTAGCAGTTTTGTTTTATAACTAAACATACATATCAGAAAGTTGTTGACAGCATATTAAAATAATAAAAAGAATTCTCCCTTACTTCGAGTTAGTTTTGGAAATCTTTTTTTCAGCTTTTTCTTTAATGGGTTAAGCTCGGGCATTATTTCTGGAACAGCTACATAAAAGTCTGATTGAATTTCATCATCCAAAATCTGAAAATCGGGAGAAAAGATTAAACCTTAGATTATATGAAAAGGTTTATCCTTCTGAAAATTAAGTATAATGTAGTAATTTCCCTTATAATTTAGAAAAGAGACATTAAGCACAATTCTTTCCTTCAAAGATCCTACAAACACATTTACCAATTATGAAAACCATTAGAACCAAAACATTTTCTGATGTTCTCTTTTAAAAATAGCCACATCCTTTTAAACAAAACAAAACCATTTACTGGGTTTAATTCTTCTGTGGGGTTATGTTAGGCAAAAGCGTAATAAACTAGAAGACAGCACTGATGTGCACATGGCCCATATACTCCTACGAAGTTGAATTTATCTGTCTATTAAAACTGAAGACACAAGGCTGAAAATTTTGCAATATATCATATGTAAAATTAATAACACTCAAATCACTAGCAACCACACTGCTTTCCTAAATTCAGAGCATCAAGAGAACTAATCTATAATTATTTTCACAAAGAACTGAAACTAAAATTCTATTTGCCTCCAATAACTAAAAATAAAAGAGGCGTGGGATGGTCAAAGACAAATTCTTTTATAATTTATTTATCCACACTCTAATTCGACTTTAAAAGCAAAAGGAATAATATTCAATTTTTAAAAGACAGTTTTAATTAAGTAAGGCAAACATCCGAAATAATTATTAGACTACTATAGTATATTCCTTTTAAACATGTAGTTGCTCACAAAATGATTACAAAAACATTTAGTTGATTACAAAAAAGCAAGTTTTTAGAAAAATACTGCCTGGACAACAAGTATTTCACCAGTGGTTCTTTTTGCACACAGTATTATCATAATATGTCATTCAAAGACGTGGTTTGGTCTTACACAGTGAACCCTAAAATCTTGTACCATGGCAAAATTAAGCACTGATTCTGGAATTTTACCTTCCTGTTATTATTCTTATTTTTCCAAATTCTTTACTCCCTGAATAACTTACTATGGTCCCCTTAACTATAACAACTTGCATTAGATGAGCACTTACCACATGTACAAGCATCTGCTAACATGTCAAATGAGCCAGTCCTTACAATAACGCTATGAGGCCAGTACCAATATTGACCATATAGGAAACTGAGGGCTGAGGGCAGATTAGTCAGTCTGTGCACTAATAAAGAGCAGACCCAAATTTCAAACACACGCAATGTGGTTCCAGAATCCAGGGGTCTTATTCATAGAAATATGAAAACAGAGGCAATTTTGAAACATCAAAGAATTACATGTGAAATGTCTACTCTAAGACCTTTCAATATGGATTTTATGACATGCTCCTTTAAATTTAAAATTATGTTTAAAAGTTATGTTATAGTTGGGGCGCCTGGGTGGCTCTGTGGGTTAAGCCTCTGCCTTTGGCTCAGGTCATGATCTCAGGGTCCTGGGATCGAGCCCCGCATCAGGCTCTCTGCTTGGCAGGGAGCCTGCTTCCCCCTCTCTCTCTGCCTGCCTCTCTGCCTCCTCGTGATCTCTGTCTGTCAAGTAAATAAATAAATAAATCTTTAAAAAAAAAAAAGTTCTGTTACAGTTAACCTTAAGATCACCTCTTGGAAGAATATAAAATGATATAAATGAAAACCATGCTTTAGAGACAAGTAAAAATGAAGTTATGAAACAAAATGAATTTATTAAAGACCTTTCTTAGGAAATGACTATTAGTTCAGTAAATTTATCCTACATTTACATTTTGTAAGTGTTAAGTAAAACAGCATTTAACTTAACTAAAAAATACAGAAATATGTTTAAAAAAAAATTACAGCCATGATGCTATTTACCAAAACTGTCTTGAATTTATCTCATAATCTGAATAGCTTCTAAAAATAACATGGTTGAAGAGCACTGGATGGCTCAGTCGGTTGGGCAGCTGACTCTTGGTTCTGACTCAGGTCTTGAGCTCAGGGCAGACTCTGTTTGAGGATTCTCCCTCTCCTTCTGTCCCTCCCCCTGTTCACATGAACACTCTCTGTCTCTCTCTACCCAGTTAAAAAAAAAAAAAAAAAAACTCTAAAAAATAAAAATAAAAAAATAACATGGATGAGCTCTTTTGAAAGATTATGCTAGTGATGCCTTATACAGCTGGCATTTTCTCTCTAGTAATCAATCACCACTGGTACCCTTAAAGAGATATTCTGTACCTGTAACATTCTGTTTACCAAATAACTTCAAAATGTGCTTGGTTTTCTTATTTGGGTTACTTTTTCAAATGTGTTTTATTTAATAAACTTAATTCTACAGAACACATCCTGCTCCCTTACCATTTTTTTCTTGAGAAGTAATTTCTTGCTTCACATTTAACTTCATTTAAACTCTATTGTTGTTTTGACAGTTCTACAAGACACTCTTATGCTTTCAGGAAAAAAAAAAACCAGACGGAAGGCGGTACACTAACTTAGTCAGACGAGGTAGTTCTCTGGGCTCCGGAAACTAAGCTCTATTTTCTCTAATTCCAAAGAATCTGTGGTATTGCTTATTTTTTAAAAATTAAATGAATTTTAATAATTTTATTAAAGTTTATGATACATGGTACCACCCTCTCTGACTTTGACCCAGTCTCAATGAAAGCGTAATCTCTTTGTATTTTCCATTAGTGCTACTCCCAAAAGCCATTTTGGAGACTCTCCTTTAAAATCCAGAATCCCCACCACATTTCGAGTAGTACTAGGGTGGGAAAAAACAAACCACAAGCACTCTTGTACATCCCAAAGAAAGAGCCTAGTTCAAACTTTCCCCAAATCAAAATCTGGATACAAAACAAAGAGAAATTTTCAAATCACTTTCTCCTGTTCTAAAAACAAAAAGGTTTTCTATAACTTTTTTCTTTTTTTTTCCTTTAAGAGTTTATCTATGTGTTTGAAAACAGAGAGAGAAAGAGAAAGACAGAGAGCATGGCGGGGGGTTGGGGGGGCCCCAAGCACACTCCCTGCTGAGCAGGGAGCTTGATCCAGGACTCCATCCCAGGACCCTGAGATCATGACCTGAGCCGAGACGCTTAACTGGCTGAGCCACCCAGGTGCCCCATTTTCTATAACCTTCAATTAAATTTAGGAGATTTTAGACACTATTAAGGAAAATCTCTTGTATTTTTAAAAATAATGTTCAAAATTCAACAGCCATGCCTCTTCTTCTCACCGCTTAAAAAACAAAACAAAACAAAAAAACATCATTCTGGTTGCAAACCAGCTCCACAAATGCTTTGTTACTTTCTCAACACAATTTCTATAACCACTCACTGCCTCATGCTAAGCCTATGCCACTCTGAAGTCGCTGGAGAGTAAAAGTTAAGAGTAATCAGAAGTATTGTATTACTACAGAGGTCAGATACTATCCTTTGTGATCTGTAGAGTTAATCACGTTTTTCACTCCAAAGCAAAACAAATATTTGATCTTCAAAACACGAACAGTGACATTCATGAGTTCGACCTTTTAAACTTCACCTTAAATCTCGTATTCAAAGCCATAAAGAGTCATATTGCCCTTTCCAGTCTACCCACAAAAACTCTCACAAACATGTAAGAAGTAAGGGGTTAAAAAAAAACATGAAATAAATCAAGCATAATTAATATCAGACTGGTTAGTTTTTTTCTTAGCTTGATTTTGAGACTCAAAAGAGTAGGAAATTTTTTCCCTGTTTTCCAGAACTTTATAACCATCTGTCAAAAGATATAGGCATAGCGGTTAGGTTCCACATGAACTAAATCAATGGATGGCAAAGACAGCACTTTCTGTAACTACTGAACATGAAGACAACACCGTACCTTCTGAATCAGATTAACTCCTCCTGCAAATGCAGCTCCATGTTCTTCTGCTATTTTAATCTCAGATGCATTCTACAAAAATACAATAGTTTGAACATCAATCTTTAAACAAATTCAGTCTGATTTCAAGTATTTTGTAAGAAATAATATCACAGTTCAAAGTAAAAATTGTGGTTTTTACTTTTAAGTGAAAAGTCATCATTTCTCATTCTCAGAGATACTGTCTCCTGAACAAGTTTACTTGTAGGTGACTAAGGCATTTCTTGAATAACACATGAGGAAATACGTGTGAAATGACATTAGGAACCTAAGACGTGGCTCAATCAAACTCTTCAATGCCTTCAATACATCATCTTCCAAAAGTAAACGATTAAAGCATATTTAGTTTTGCTACCTTAAATGAAGACATCTTATCAAACCAAAGAGGAAAGTTACTTAAGAAATTATAGAATCAAAACTATATTGTACACCTGAAACTAATATAATACTGTATGGTAACTAACTAAAATTAAAAACTTTAAAAAAATTTAGCCAGTTGTCTGAAAATTCGAAAGAAAAATATACAGTATTAGTTGTTTTCCATGTTCCTTTTATGCCATTTGGTTTTACTGTGAAAATGCTATCACTCCCTTAAGTCACTCAGGTTTTGTAGGTTTCCCACAGCTATATTCTCCATTTGTCTGGGGGAAAAAAAGTAAATAATCTCTTCCTTGAAAGCGAAGCAGATACAGAAAATTCAAAATGTTCTACAAAACAAATTCATAAATACATTACAAATGTGTTTAATACAAAAAGACTAATAAAGAGCCATATGACTCTATTTGTTACAGCCTCAACTTTTCTGGTTTCCAGACCAGGTGTTTTTAAGTGTGGTTTCTAGGTCTTCACAGCACTAACTGAGCCCATTGCTTTAAAATAATTTTACTGGGCACCTGAGTGGCTCAGTGGTTTAAGCCTCTGTCTTCAACTCAGGTCATGATCTCAGGGTCCTGGGATCAAGCCCCACATGGGGGTTCCCTGCTCAGTGGGGAGCCTGCTTCTCCCTCTCCGGCTGCCACCGCTCCCCCTGCTTGTGTGTCTGCATGGGTACATGCACGCTCTTCCTCTCTCTGTCAAATAAATAAATAAAAATCTTAAAAAATAAAATTTCATTGTTTTTGTTTGAGAATATTTTCAGTAGGAAGCAAGAGCCAGCAGGACAAATTCTTTTTTTTTTTTTTTCAGTTTCTTATGAGAAACATAATGTAGCAGACTAATAATGATGAAATTAATATTCTGGTTTAGCACTTTCTCAAATGACATAACTCAAGTAAGTCATCTAACTGCTTCAAATGGAAAAAGTAAGACTATATGAATAGTCTACACGATATGTAAAAAAAAATGATATGAAAAGTTGACAAAGGTTACTCACCCCTGTAAATACAGCAACTTTATTGATTTCTGAAACGAATGGGTATGGAAAACGAAGAACACTGGCAAACGGCTCCACTTTTTTCTAAATACACAACAATGGAAGAATTCATTCATCTTTTCTATATACCTCACCTCTATAAAAAACAAAACTGATATGCTTTGTTTTCAATGTTTTAATTCTACCATATGTCCTCTAGTCTAGAACTATTCACTGATTACAATTTAAAGCTAAGAGACTATATTTCTTTTGTAAGAAATCATATTGAAAATCTGCCTCTCTCTCCCCACCTCCACAGTGCCACAGCACTTGGCTTCTATGTCTACACCATTCAACACAATCTGTCATACAGTAAGTGATGTGTTCGCACACCCGTATCTTCCCCAGCACCCAGGATAATGCTTTCTACATGGTAGACATCAATCAATATTCACTACCTTGAATTAAATTCAAAAGAACATGTCATTTTTTGGGGATACCATCAAGGAGGATATGAGCACAGCTGTGCATAATAGATGACAGAAAATATCCAGCTAATATGCTCAGTAGGTCTCTATTAACCCTGAACCTAAGACAGAACGCCAAGCCTGAAAGGCTCTTCTGAGTGGGTCTATTTTGAAACAACATGGATTGCCCACCACTTTCAGAGATACCGAGGAAGTCAGTTGGAAAATCCAAAATATATATGGCATGCATTTAGACACCCAAATATTGGCGGAGATGCTACAGGGCCTGAGAACATCTTTGTTCAGTTTTCTAGTCAAGGAACTGTCGAGCACTGTGGTTCATTCACTTAGAGAGACTTCACATGGGAAGTCTAGGCCCACAGTTTCGGTGCAAATTTTAAGGTCTAGAAAAAGAAGAAGCAGGGTTGTTCCCTAATTAAAACAGATTGAAAGGTTATATTTTTAGCAAAACTTTATTTTGAGTAGAGATAACCTCCTGAGGATTTATTTTCAGACAAAAAGGAACAAACTCTTAAGCACACCTGACATCCTTTGCCATTAACATGTCACAACTAGTTTCAGCAAATTTTTCACTAGCAAGCAATCACAATTAAAGCATCCCCTGGGGGAATACTGGCTTGCTGTATAAGCACTCTAACAAAAACAAAAAATGTCTTAGGAAGACAACAGTATCCTTTCAATGTTAATAGTTTACAAGCGGCTTTCACTTATGAAATGAAGCTTGTGGTCCTACAACTCTTCATTATGAGCCACAGTTAACAGCCAAAGAACTCAGCTGTTGGGGCACTACCCCCAGCACAGTGGAAAAGCTGCATATAACTTTTAACTCCCCCAAAACTTAACTACTAATAGTCTATTACTGACCAAAAGCCTTATGGATAACATAAACCGTCAACCAACACATAGTTAGTATGCTTTATGTATTAGATACTATATTCTTTTAACAAAGGCTAGAGAAAAGAAAATGTTATGAAGAAAATAAGGAAAACATATTTACAGTAGTGTACCGTCTTTATCAAAATGTAAGTGGATCCTCACAGTTCAAACCTGTTATTCAGGGGTCAACAGTATATCAATGGTTAACTGAGAAAGTGATCATCTTGGGTACTTACAACATTTTTAAAATAAAAGAACTAACAGTAACACTGTGCTATAAAATAAAATTACAGCATGGCTTGTATAAATTGCTTCTAAGAAATAAGAACTTAAGAAATAAGATAGACCTTGATTCAAAACCTAACTCCACCTCTTATTTTGTGATCTTGAACAAGTTACTTCAGTTTCTCTGTCTCAGCTTCCTCTTTTGAGGTTATTATAGGATTAAATGAGAAAATGCATGCAAAGCACTTAGCATTGTGGCTGGTACACAGAAAGTTTCCTGTAAATGCTGGTTGTGATTATTAAACACTTACCGAGTCCTTTACATGCATTATCTCATTTAATCCTCTTAAAAACGGAATGAACTGAGCATTTTTTAATAATGTTATTCTCTAATTAGCAAACCTGGCAGGGAAAGCCACATCAGGACTCAGAGACAAAGACAGAGACCCAAACATCAGCTGGTTTTTCCTTGCCAGGCTGGGACGAAGTTCAACCAGACCTCATCCATGCCAGCTGTGTCCTGCTGTAGAGACACAGTTTCCTCTTTAAACCTGATTGCAGGTGAGCTGGTTACAACCTGGCCTCACTTCATCCAAGGACCCAGCTCTAGGGCTTTCACAGCATCCTCAAAGTTTGAGCATCCCTCGTTCCTGCTGCTGACGGCGCCATGCGGCCACGGACTGGAGCATGCACCTGGCCCTGAACTTGCACGGGTAAGAGTCATAAACCACGACCTCCATGAGGTACGAGGGTTCCAGAATCTGTAGCTCGAGCACAACTTTGCTCACTTGCTTGATGTACGGGATTCAATCCACGTGGGCCAAACAGAGCTTCTGAGAGCTGCGTCTGGACCTGCAACACCTCAGAATCTTTCAAGTCTTTGGGAGTTTCCACCCACAGTGGAAGGTCTTTCTGTTCTGGTAGTGTCCCCATCAGGAGAGCCTCAAAACTGAACTAAGCATTTTATCTCCCTTTATAAAGAGGTGGAAAAAACAGATCTGAAAAGGTTAAACCAGAAACCCAAAGTCAAAGAACAAGGAAGTAGTGACACCGGGATTCTGGCCTGTACTGTAATCTGACTCCCGAGGCCACGCTCGTAAGCACTACACTACACCACCTCCTCCCAAGTGTCCAACTAGTGTTGCTGCTGAGGCTGTTAAATTGTATTCAAAAATCTCTACCTTCTAGTTTGACCAAAAAAAGACATCCTCAGAATGAAAACTGAAATACCATTTCCACGAAAATGAGATCTCTTAAATGAGACAAAATTTAGAGTTGTAATGGACCTCAACTCTAATTCAGTATTTTTACTACTTTTACAGTTTTATAAACAAAAGTCATCCAAGGAACTGCATATAAACAAATAAAAGCAGAAAAATTTTAGTGGAAGCAAGAGTGAGGGGCTTGGTACCATCCTCATGCAAACTTAGTCTCAACACAGGACTCTAAGGAACATACTCTGATTTCAAACCCTCATTTACAGAAAAGGAACAAGACACCCAGGCACCTTAAGTCATTTTTCAAAGTTACAGTAATACCTCAATTAATTTTAACACGACTTTTGCTGAATTTATACCAGTGATTTTCAGGTGAGTAGGAGATAAGTGTTCACTGACTGCAGAGTATGTTGAACATAATTTTATATTTGGAAAATAAAAACAAAATTTTTCATCCCATAGTCTATAAAGAGTGTAAGATTTCCCAAAAATTATTATAGGAAACAAGAAACTTTAAAAAATTAGGAAACAGCAATTCATACAGCCCCTCCTCACAAATAAATTTATTTTAGTTGATTCTACATACCTTCTTCTCCAGTGCCATATCCAGTGTCAAATCAAGATAAACACCTTGTTTTGGATTAGTAAAGTCCAGAATTTGAAATTTCTTAAGTAACTGAATAGCTTTCTCCACCTCATATATCTGCCTTGGATACAAGCGCTTTAAGTAGACATCATCCTCAGGTTCACCTTCCATAAAGGAGTATGACTTTATTTTTTCAATCTCATCTTTTTTCTCATCTGATGCCTTGCCTTTCACACCTTTTTTCGTTTTCTTTGCAGGCCTTAAAGAAAAGACAAATTCAAGATCAGTTATCTCAATACATATTCTAAGAAAAAGAATTTTTTAAAGACAATATAGGGGTGCCTGGGTGACTCAGTCAGTTAAGCATCTCCTTTCGGCTCAGGTCATGATCTCAGGGTCCTGGGATCAGGCCCTGCACCAGGCTCCCTGCTCAGCTGGGGGCCTGCTTCTCCCTCTCCTCCCCACTCATGCTCTCTCTGGCTATCTCTGTCGCTATCTTGGTCTCTCTCAAATAAATAAATAAAATCTTTACAAAAATAAAAAATAGACACTGTATATAAAGCAGAAAAAATAAAAGATAAGGTTTATTTTTTTAAGTTTATTTTAATTCAAAACCACAGACTGCTTTACAATGTTTCTAGTTGAACAAATATTAAGTGAACTTTTATACTGTTTGCAGTTGATGCAAAGTTGCATAACACATTGATGCTGCTTTCCAAAAATTTAGAGAAACAGAGGAGACAGACATGCAAACAGATTTCAATACAATGGGTAAGTACTTTGACAGAATGTCATCGGAGCTGTAGAAAAATCCAGTCTAGGAAGTTAGGGAAGTATTCTGGAGGAGATGACCTTCTAATATCAATTCTTGAAGGATAAGGAATAGTTAGCCCAAGTACATACCCAAGCGAGACAAAAACATATGACCAGTGAAAACATGTACACAAATGTTCATTGTGCAGCATTACTCATAATAGTCAAAAACTGAAAACAACCCAAATGTCCAATAACCCAGATAAACAGATACAAAAATGTGATATATCTACACCTTAAATCCTAATCAGCAGTGAAAAGGAATGAAGCACTGATATAAGCTACAATAAGTATAAAGCTTGAAAACATTATGCCAGTGAAAGAAGCCAGTCACAAAAGACCACATATTGTATGCTTCCATTTGTATGAGACATCAAGAAATAAATAAATAAATAAATAAATAAAATCTTAAAGAATGGGCAAATCCGCAGAAACTGAAAGTAGATTTAGTGATTGTCTAAGGCTGGAAGAGGAAGGTAGAAAAATGGGGTATAACTACCAATGGGCATGAGGTTTTAGGGGAAGTTAACAAAAATATTCTAAAAATGACACCGTGATGGTGGCAAAAGTGTGAATATACTAAAAACCACTAAATTGTATACTTTAAATGGGTGAGTTGTACGGTACGTATAGTGTATCTCAACAAAGCTTTTATCTTAAAAAGGAGAGCTAGCCAGGCAAAGAAACAATATAATAAAAGTACTGAGTCATGGGGCGCCTGGGTGGCTCAATGGGTTAAGGCTCTGCCTTCGGCTCAGGTCATGATCTCAGGGTCCTGGGATCGAGCCCCGCATCAGGCTCTCTGCTCTGCAGGAAGCCTGCTTCCTCCTCTCTCTCTGCCTGCCTCTCTGCCTACTTGTGATCTCTGTCAAATAAATAAATAATAATCTTTTAAAAAAAAAAACAGTACTGAGTCATGAAACAGAATACAAGTATATAAGCAGAGCTATTATAAACGCTAACTGATGAGAGCTGATGGGAGCAAACTTTTCTCTAAGGGACCAGTCAGCAAATATTTTATAGTCTCTTAGTATTTCAATTATGCCACTGTAATGTGAAAGCAGCCAGACATTAGAAAATGAATGAGTGTAGCCATGTTCCAATAAAACTTTATTTACAATAGTTTTTTCATCATAAAAAACTGTATTTATGAACAAATGGCTTAAATTTCATAATTTTCATGTCACAATTTTTTCTCTTTTTGTCCAATCACTTAAAAATATAAGAACCATGTTCATGAACTATACAAAAATAAATGGTAGAACAGATTTTCTGGCCCACTGGACGTACTTTGCTGACTCCTGAACTACAGGGCAAAATAGAAGGCAAGAAACATCAGAAGATGGGGCTGGAGAACCTACATCATAAAAGGCCTTCCCCTAGAGGCAGTGAGAAGCCACGAAACAGGGGTGACACCTGTATTTCCTGGAGAGTATTCCAGCCACAGTTAAGGGACAGAGGAGAGGGAAGCTGGACTGAAGACGAGTAAAGACCAACCCCACCCTTTCTTCTCCAGGAGACAGGACATTCTCCAGAACAGTGATGGTAACAGGCTGGAGAAGATGAGGCATTAGATATTCATAAATAGTGCAGAAAAACGAAGATGAAAAAAGACTATTTTTATACTACACGTCCTGTGTTTCTGGCTTGGGTGACCAGATATAGCGTAGTATCATTGAGACCAAAAATAAAGAAGCAAAAACGGGTTTCTTGTGAGGGAGGTGTTCAGAGATGAGTTCAGTAAGGGGCAATACGAGTGTGGGGCTGGCGGAATCACTGACCCAATCTTTACCCCCTCTCTTCATTCAAGGCCTCTGCTGAGTGACTTTGCAGCTCCTCCCATTTAAAGGGGTAGAGTGTATTTTTAGCACACTGGCCATGTGACTAGTTTGGCCACTATAAGAAAGCAAAAGTGACAGTTCCCCTGCCCTAAGCTTAGGCGGATAAGAAGCTTCATGCTTCCACTTGCATGCTTGTATTTCTGCCATTTCCAAAAGAACATGCTTGTGCCACCCCTAGAAGGAGAATAAGAGATACTGAAACAGAGTTGCCCCACAGAGCCCCAGGCTAGACAGGACAATTCACAAGTGATGCCAGACTCAGAGATGTGCAGCAAGCCCAGCCCAAGTCCTATGAGACACCCACCCTAACTGAGCTTAGATCAGCTGACCCACAGATGCTGGCAATGATAAGAGCTCTTGAGTGGTCCCGTATATATCAAAGGCTAACAAGGTGTTTACTAAATATCTAGGAAATCCATTCAACAGGTAAGATAAAAGAGCAGATAAGAATTTCAACCTAAGAAGACCGGAAAAAAAAAAAGAGCTAGAGATGATATATTTTCTCAACACTATTTCAAATCACACCTATAATCTTTTATCCAGAGAGTTTTAAATCAGTTAAGTAGTATTTCTAGAAAAAGGTTTGAATCCTGCTGTACATAAAATAATGGCTTTCCAAGGATGTTATATCTACTTGGCAAAAAGGCTTTGCAGATGTGCTTAGGGCCAAAGACTTTGAGATGCAGAATCCAGGCGGCCCATCTAATCACACAAGTCCTTGAAAGCAGACGTACTTCCCATCTACATCTGAAAGAGAAGGGAAAAGACAGAAGAAATTTGAGTGTGAAAGGGAATCTGCCATTCCTAGCTTTGAAGATGGAGGAAGGGGGCCACAAGCCCAGGAATGTGGGTAGCCTCTCAAAAGCAGGAATGGAGAAGAAACAGATTTTCCCCTGGAGCTTCTAGAGAGGAAGGAAGCCCTGCTGACACCTTGATTTTACCCCAGTGAGATCCATGAGAGATTTGACCTACAGAACTACAGGATAAAAAATGTTTGATGTTTTAAAGCACAAAGTTTGTGGTAATACGTTAACAGAAAACTAATACAGGTCCTATAAATTTATATGAAAGAAATAGATGACAGTGGGGCGCCTGGGCGGCTCAGTGGATTAAGTCTCTGCCTTCGGCTCAGGTCATGATCTCAGGGTCTTGGGATCCAGCCCCGCATTGGCTCTCCACTCGGCAGGGAGCCTGATTTCCCCACCCCCCTGCCTGCCTCTCTGCCTACTTGTGATCTGTCAAATAAATAAATTTTAAAAATCTTAAAAAAAAACAGATGACAGTAAAATAAATTTTTAAAAAAGAAACTCTAAATCCAACCCAATGTGTAATTCCATTCTCACTTTTCAGTCCTCACTGAATCCTTATTCCCACAACTACCAGCATCCTTCCAGCTAATAAGCAGTTCAACAGAACAGCACATAATGACAATGCTCATTTTTAATGGGGCGCAGGTGTCCTTCTGGACTGATGACAAGTCTAAGCAGGTGTCCAAGTGGATGGATGCAACATGCCTCAATAACTACTTTGGAAGTACTCCACAAAACTCTGCATCTTTCAGACTGGAGAAATCACAGTTTTATTTTATATTTAGTGAAAGAATAGGGAGGCCAATAAGAGAAGGAGTCTAAAGGGCATGTCTTGGTAAAATACTTCCATCTAACATGAACAAAACAAGAAAGTGTCCTAGCTATAAGCTACAGACTTACTTTCCATAAATGCTGATTTTACCACGAAATTTTTAATCGTGGCCAAACCTGTTCATTTAAATTGCAATTAATATCAAATTCCCAGGAACTAAAATATGTTTTTTAAATTAATTCATATATGAAACACCCAACAGAAGTGTAATACATAGAGTGAGTTGAGTATACAGCAATTTATTTATTTATACTTTGGTCCTTGTTTTGTCAAGTATCTGAAGTGATTTAGTAAAAATATTTTTAAGTTACAAAAGAAACACTGTTTTAGTTAAAGGGGAAAAAAGCATAATATCATTATAACAGAGATCAAATAGGACTCTTAAAACACTTTCTGGAGCACGTGGGTGGCTCAGTGGGTTAAGCCTCTGCCTTTAGCTCAGGTCATGATCTCGGGGTCCTGGGATCCAGCCCCGCATGGTGCTCTCTGCTCAGCAGGGAGCCTGCTTCCCTTCCTCTCTCTGCCTGCCTCTCTGCCTACCTGTGATCTCTATCAGGTAAATAAATAAATATTTTTTTAAAAAACACACAATTGAACAAAATCTGTCAATAATTAATTATATAGACCCACTAGCAGTTTTCCATGACTCTCAAAAAATGTCTATCTTTTCTTTTTTTAAATAGTATTTTATTTATTTATTTGACAGAGATCACAAATAGGCAGAGAGAGAGGAGGAAGCAGGCTCCCGCGGAGCAGAGAGCCTGATGTGGGGCTCGATCCCAGGACCCTGGGATCATGACCTGAGCCGAAGGCAGAGGCTTAACCCACTGAGCCACCCAGGCGCCCCCCAAAAAATGTCTATCTTTATTCATTAGAATCATATCCAGAAGATGTCGGTTTTTCATGCAATTATATAAGGCCTTATCAGGAGAGCTTAAATAATATGATTCTTGGGGAATAAAAATAAATCATACTAAAAAGGTTTTTGCCAAGGTGAGGGAAAAATACCTGGCAGTCTGAATCAAAGAGAATTTAGCTGCAGTTACCTGGGTACCCAGACCACATAGATTAAATGAGTAAAAAGAGATTATATTCAGGTAATAATCTTCCCTGTTTGTTCCCAGATGTTCCCCTGTCTCATCTGTCCCTTAACCCCAAAAGCATGAAAGGAAAAATAATTCCATGTCATACTCAAATAAAACAAACAAACAAACAAAAAATCAGTGCTATAATACAGTTCACTTCAAGACCTTTGAAGATTTGTGACCCCAGAGATCCAAGCCCCTTCAAGGCTGAAAAACCCTTTACAGTGAGGAACTGGGGGATGGAAGTGGAAGGCGCATGGTGATTCACAACTTCTGTCAAACTAAACTGAACCAAAGAGAACTAAAGAGAAAATTCCTAGGGCATGCAATCATTGACAGAATACAAACATCTGGACATCTCACTTCTCAGTATAATCCTATAAATAAAGTCACTAATATCTCTGACCCTGGTTTATTCATGAAACTAAATGCGTAAGTTCTGCTTATGCTTACAATGTGAAAGCCAAAAAGAGTAAAACCCAGTCAATAATACAAATAAATGAAAATTTAAAAAAAATAAAAACTGGAAAGAGTATTAACAGCTCGAGAGTCAGATAAAATCACAACTTTTCTTGACTGCATCACAAAGCTGAGATCACAGGGCAACCGAGTAGCATTAAATCCAAGAACAACCAGCCCGCACTCCCTCCTCCCACTCCACGTGCTCACTCAGGACACTCTCACCTGTAGCAGAGCGTAAGAGGAAGGAGGTAAGAATGTTGGAGCTACCAGAAAGTCTGGGACATCGGCACACGACAGGAGTTCACACGCAGTTTGCAGGCCCTTTCCACAGACCTCCCACAATGCTCCTGGGAAAGACTGGAGCAGCCAAGAGACTGGAAAGCCTCCCTCAAGAGTCCAGGCACAGAGATCAGCCACTGCTGCCAAAAGGCGTGCAATCCTGAAACCATGTAGGGCACAGGTAAACACCCACAGGTACAGGGAAAAGAAAGAAGGAAAAAACACCAAAACTTCTACCCTTAGGGCAGGTCAGGAAACAGTCCAGTCCTCCACCAGGACAGTAAAGCTGGGGAAGGGCCTGGACACTCTGACACAGACCAGCAGCAGACAAACACCCCAGGGCGAGGGGCCAGAAAAACTGAGAAAACCCCATCCCAAAGGCCCAGCCACACTGGGCCCACTTAAGATAAAGCTGGTTTGGAAAACAGAGAATCTCTCCTGCACCCATCTCCAGACTAGCAAGCACTAATAAGCAACAACAATCCACACTAGGGAAGGAGAAAGAGTATAGACACACACACACACACACACACACACACACATACACACAGCCCCGAGGCACAGCTGCATGGGCAAGGCAGAAAACAGAACATAAAACGGGAACGCTGAGAAATACCTTCCAGCCACCCCAGCCCCCATCCTAAGCACAAGGTAAAGTGCAGAAATTTGAAGCTGGTGGTAACCATAGCAACAACAAAACCCAGTTCAACTTCTGACTGGACTGATTCACACTGTGACAACAGGAATGTGCATTCCCGGGCATAAATACTAGGTACTTTGGTCTCAGCTGTTCTACACAAAATGTCTGGCAGTCAATACAAAATTCTGAGATACGTCAACCTGTTATTAGCAGAGAAACAGAACCAAAGTCAGAGATGACTAACGTGGACTTTTTTTTAATCCGTATCGGCCACTGGCAAACCATGAGTATGTGCGCACATGGACAGAGAGAAGAGAGAAGCAGGAACAAGCCTCTCTCAGGGCGCCTGGGTGGCTCAGTCAGTAAGCGTCTGCCTTTGGCTCAGGTTGTGATCCCGGGGTCCTGGGATCAGGCCCCACATTGGGCTCCCTGCTCAGCAAGAAGCCTGCTTCTCCCTCTCCCACTCCTCCTGCTTGAGTTCCTGCTCTCACTGTCTCTCTCTGTCAAATGAAATCTTTAAAGAAAAAAAAAAAAAGAAAAAAAGAACAAGCCTCTCTACCCTGTCTCAGATCCTGGTAAAAAAAAAATTTGCCGTATAAAAAGTATTTTTTAGTATATTATAAAATCAGTACATTAAAAAATTAAAACTACAGGGGCACCTGGGTGGCACAGTTGGTTAAGCATCTGACTCTTGGTTTCAGGTCCCGTTGTGATCTCTGAATCATGAGATCAAGCCCCATATTAGGCTCTACACTCAGCACAGAGTCTGCTTGGGATTCTCTCTCCCCTGTCCCTCTGTCCCTTCCCCCAGCATGCATGCACGCTTGGACACTGTCTCTTGCTAATAAATAAATAAATAAATAATCTTTGAAAAATTTAAAACCACAACTAAAATTATGAATACTATCATTCTCATCAAGCTACTGAATAACTCTCATTGTCAGACATGAAAAAAAAATTGTAAAATGACTTTTCAGGTTTTTTTAAGTATGCATATTTCTTATACTATCCTTTTTAGGTAAGTGAAGTTGCTTTTAAAGTTGCACTTGAACAGAACATGGGTAAGACATAAAGTGAAAAATTTATATTCAATAAAAGAAACATTGAAAGATAAAATGTTCTCAAAGTAATGAATATCCCTAAAAATATTTTCAAAAATCAGGAAAAAAGGGGCGCCTGGGTGGCTCCGTGGGTTAAAGCCTCTGCCTTCAGCTCAGGTCATGATCCTAGGGTCCTGGGATCGAGTCCCGCATTGGGCTCTCTGCTCAGCAGGGAGCCTGCTTCCTCCTCTCTCTCTGCCTGCCTCTCTGCCTGCCTGTGATCTCTGTCAAATGAATAAATAAAATCTTTAAAAAACAAAATCAGGAAAAAAGATAAATATTCCAACAGAAAAATAGGCAAAAGATATAAATTAGAAATAGGATGAAGAAACAAATAAAGACTGATGATAAACAAAGTTTCATTGCTGGATGGGAATGGGAATGTAAACTGGTACAACCAATACTCCTCCAACTTCTCAAGAACAAAAAAAAATCCAGGGACACCTGGATGGCTCAGTGGGTTAAGCCTCTCCAGGTCACGATCTCAGGGTCCTGGGATCAAGACCCACGTCGGGCTCTCTGCTCAGCAGGGAGCCTGGTTCCTCCTCTCTCTGTGTCTGCCTCTCTGCCTACTTGTGATCTCTAACAAATAAACAAATACAATCTTAAAAAATCAATCAATCAATCAATCAATAAAAAGAATCCAGATACTATAACACTCAAAGGAAGGTTCCTTTCTATTTACATTTCTGCACCTCCTCTTCCTTCTAGATTCAAGCCACAGCGGACTGTATTTCGTCCGTATCATTCACTCTCATGCTTCTGTATTACTCAAATACTTTTCGCTCAATCCCCCTGAAAAATTCCATCTTTTAGGACCCAGCTCAAATACTTCTTATCATATCCTCTTTCAGGCGGAATTAATTTACATTTCATCTGTGATCCCACAGAACTTGGTCCATTTCTCCACCATAACAGTTAAAATATAAAGTTATAATGCAGATATATGCTTATTTACTATATATAAAGCACTCTTACTAATCAACAACAAAGAACTGGAATAGTACATGAACAACAATTCACAATAAACAGTGCTCGCTTCAGCAATACATATACTAAAGCTGAAATAATAGAGAGAAAAACTGGCAGTTAACAAAATTACATGGCTCTTAAACACATGAAAAGATATAAATTAAAACTTGATGATACCATTTATTACCTATCAAACTGGCAAAGTTCAAAAACTTTAACTATACTGTATATGGAAAAGTATACATTCTAATACAATTCACTGATAAGGACATAAATGGGCAATATCTCTATAAAGGTAATTTACTATTACCTATTACCAATCAAAACTACAAATGCACACATCTTTTGATTCAAAAATTCTATTTCTAAGAGTTTATACTACAAATACATTCTAATATTTGACAAGATCTATGTACATGATTATTCATATGTTATAGCAAAAGACTGAAAAGATAAACATGGGCCAGAGGGGGAAATAGGGAAGTGGTTTAATGAATTATGGTATATCCACACAATGAAATATTATGTGCGTGCTCGTTGTAGCATTATTTACAATACCAAAACATGGAAAAAACCTAAGTGTCCATCAACAAATCAATGGATAAAGAAAATATGGTACATTTATACAATGAAACAGTATTCAGTCATAAAAAAAAGAACAAAATGAGACAGCATGGATGGACCTTAAAGGCACTATGCTCAGTGAAATAAGTCAGAGAATAATAAATGCCATACAATCTCACTAATACATGAAATACTTAAAAAAAATAAATGCCATACAATCTCACTAATACATGAAATACTTAAAAAAAAAAAAAAAAAAGAGAGAGAATTCAGATAGGGACAGACTGGTGGTTACCAGAGGTAGGGGTGGGGATGGGTGAAATGGGTGAAAGTGGTCAAAAGCACAAAATTCCAGTTATAAAACTAACCATGGGATGTAATGTACAGCATAGTGACTACAATTAATATTACTGCATTGCCTCTCTGAAAATTACTGAAAAGCTAAGTATTCAAAAGTTCTCATCACAAGAAAACAAACTGTAGCTCTATACAGTGATAGATATTAACCAGACTTACCATAGTAAGCATTTCCCAAAACATAAAAATACTGAATTTTTAGATTGTACATCTGACACTAATATATATCAATTATATCTCAATTAAAAAAAAACAACTAGAGAGCTCCCTCTGAAACAATCTCCCAAGATATATTAAGTAAAAAGCAAGGAAGCAAGATGTAGAACAGCATAGAGAGTTAAATAAGAAACAACAGTTCTGACATTAAATGTGTGGGTTTTTTTCCCACACCAACCAATTACCTGATATAAGCTGAGTATCCAACAACTGAAGACAGTTCTGATACTCTCTACCTGGATGTAGCATCAGATCCCACAAATCAAGGACTGAGTTCCTAAGACTGCCCCCACTTTGGATGCCAACTGCAATTCAAGGCCTCTGGTATTTCTGGCCCAGTAGCTGCAAATCAAGGGGTCCTGTGACCCCCTCCACAGACTTCGTAACTTGCCAGCATAACTCAGAACTCAGAGAAACACCTACTTAACATTTACCAGTTCACTATATAATAAAAGATACGATAAAGGATACAGATGAATAGGTACATAGGGCAAGGTCCAGAAGAGTCTGGAGTACAAGAGTTTCTGTCCCCGTTGGGTCTGGGTATACCATACTTTGGGCACATATATACGTTCACCAATCCAGAAATTTTTAGAACCTCACAGGACAGGGAATGTTATGAAGGCATCATCAACTGTGAACTCAATCTCTAGCTCCTCTCTCTTCTCTGGATGACGGGTGGGGCCGAAAGCTCCTAATCATGGCTTGGTCTTTCGGGTGACCAGCCTCCCTCTAGAAGCCCACCAAGAGTTTCTTATTAAAACAAAAGATGGTCCTGTTACCCAGAAAATTACAAGCGTTTTAGGAACTCTGTATCAGGAACTGGGTCAAAGACCAAATATTAGAATAACAGATGCTCCTAGCATCCCTATCCTCAGAAGATTATAGGAGTTTTAGGAGCTCTCTATTAGGAACTGGAAGCAGAGACCAGTACAAATACTTCTTATTATGTCACAAAGCCCTCACTCCAACACTTACTATCTTGTGTACCTAGGCAAGTTAATGTTTCAATGTCATGCTTTTCAACTCAAAAAAAGAACATAATAACAACAGCTTCCACATAAAATAACCGTGGAGAGACTAAATTAGTCATTGAATGTCAGTGTTCAATAAATGTTAAGTATTACTATAGTAAGTCATATTTTCCTTTACAACTGCAAAGGGTCCAAAAAGCAGAGATAATAAACTTGCACAACTGTATGTCCATGTACACCTTTAAGAGACAAAGCATAATGTGTTTTCATCAAAACTTTAAATAAAAGCAAAGAAAATTAATTAAAAAAATACTTACTTTGTAGCAGCAGCAAAATGTCTGGTGGACCCGTGAACACATACAGAACAAGGATAAAGAGCTGTCTGATAAGCCATCTTGAAAAGACTATGCTTTTGATGATGTATCAAGACTTGAAAGAAAAAAAAAAGTAAAATATTAATATTAACCATTACGTCCATAATTTTACATCCTTAATGAATGTTTTCCAAAACAAAAACCGTCACTCTCAACCATTCTTTAAAACGTATAACAGCAACGGTGCCTGGGTGGCCCCGTCAGTTAAGCATCCAACTCTTGGTTTCAGCTCAGACCGGGATCTCAGGTCAGGGGATCAAGTGCAGCATCCGTCTCCGTGCTCAGGGTGGGGTCGGCTAGGGACACTCTCCCTCACGCTCTGCCCCTCCCGCTTATGCTCTTTCTCTCTCAAATAAATAAATAAATAAATCTTAAAAACAAAAAAGTGTAAGAGTAGAAAGTGCAATTCTTGAAACTAAAGCCAATTAAACAACTAACTGAAAAATCCTGTCTTCATTTATTTTCTTTTAGATTTTCTTTTTAAGTAATCTCTACACCCAACGTGGGGCTTAAATTTACAACCCCAAGGTCGAAAGTCACATGCTCTACCAACTGAGTCTATCAGGCACCCGTGTTCTCACTTATTTTTACCTTAATCCAGGTTCAGGTTCAACAGAGTATGTTAGCTCTACTATTATGGAATACATATACGTAACCTGAATTCCTTTTTAATAATTTACATTTTATTCCAGAACTGCCTCAGGTACTCCTGAAGAACAGCAAAGTGGAGGGAACTGCTTTACCAGATAGCAACTTGTTTTGAAGCTATGGTAATTAAGACACTTGGCTATTGGCACAAGTATGGAAAGACAAACTAATAAAACAGAAGCAGCCCAGCAACAAACCCATACACATGTGGATATCTGAAATGTGACAAATGTTATTACAAATCACTGTGCAAATAATTCAATTAAGTGGTGTTAAGGAAAGGGATTATCCATAGGGAAAAGAGCATGTTTAGATCCCTCTCACACCACACACTCAAATCTAGGCGGACTAAGGATTTACATCTGAACGGCAAAACTAAAGGCTTTCAGAACGGAAAATGACTGTTTAGGAGGGAACAATTTCACAAACAAAACCCAAAAGCACTAGCCAAAAAAGTAACTTATTAGTGTGAAGAACATCTATTAAAGAAAGTGAAAGACAAGCAAAAAACTGGGAGAACAGAATAGCAACCTATATAACAAAGGATGATTATCCAGCATATGTAAGATAAATCCAAAAAATAAACAAAAGAGATGAACAAGCTTCTAATTTAAAAGAAAATACAAATGATATATGAATGTATGGGAAAATGCACAATCTTATTAGTAATCAGGTAAATATTAAACCACAATAAAATATCATTCCACAATGCTATTTAAAGAGTAGTCTGTTGGCCTGTAAATTAAAATTACACCAGTATGTAAATCAACCACATCACTAAGTATATTATTCACTATAGCTGACAATATTTTTTTCACAAGACTTCTTCAGTAAAGCAAGCAGTGCTTTGATTAAATTGTGGAAGGTAACAGTTTCTAGATCCAATCATTTAAGCAGCAGTGTTTTACACACATTGGATTGGCAACTTTTTAGAAAAAGTCTGGGATTGCTGAAAATGTTAAGTAAGGGTAAATTTTATACATAATAAATAAGAGTATGAATTGGAATACCACTTTGGAAAAAAATATGGCATAATTCAATGAGCTGGGCATACACATATCAATGATGCAGTAATTCCACTTCTGGGAATATGCCCTAGAGAAACTCCTGCACATGTGTACTAAGAGACATGCACAAAAATAACAACATCATAACATCAGGAGAATTCTGGGGAAGGTGGCAAAGTAAGAGGACCATAAGCTCACCTCATCCCAGGAACACAACTAGGTAACAGCCAATTCAATATAAATAACCCAGAAAATGACCCAAAGTCTGGCAGAACAGACTCCACAACCAAATGTAGAGAAAAAGCCACTTACGGTAGGAAGGACTGGGAGCTAAATGGATCTGCAGGACTGTCCAGAGAAGGGACAGGCACCATGGGCACAGAAAGTGGAGAGAAACAGACTCTCACACCAGGGAGCCCACACAGGGAAGACCAATCCCCATAACATTCGGCTTTGAAAACCAGGAGAGGGGCGCCTGGGTGGCTCAGTGGGTTAAAGCCTCTGCCTTCAGCTCAGGTCATGATCCCAGGGTCCTGGGATTGAGCCCCACATCGGGCTCTCTGCTCAGCAGGGAGCCTGCTTCCCCCTCTCTGCCTACTTGTAATCTCTGTCAAATAAATAAATAAAATCTTAAAAAAAAAAGAAAAAAGGAAAGAAAAGAAAACCAGGGGAGCTGAATTTTAGGAGTTCTTACAATCAGCAAGGCTTAGCACCTGGAACTTTAAAAATCAGCAGGCTCGGGCACCTGGGTGGCTCAGTGGGTTAAGCCACTGCCTTCGGCTCAGGTCATGATCTCGGGGTCCCGGGATCAAGTCCCGCGAAGGGCTCTCTGCTCAGCAAGGAGCCTGCTTTCTCCTCTCTCTCTCTCTCTCTCTGCCTGCCTCTCTGCCTACTTGGGATCTCTCTCTGTCAAATAAATAAAATCTTAAAAAAAAAAATTAGCAGGCTCATGGGAGAGACAGGAGGGAGAGATAGGAGGGAATCAGAAGGGCAAGAGAAACTGAGTCCTCCTGATTAAAGAGACAGCAAAACAAACAGCCTCCGTGCAGATACAGCACAGAAGCAGCAGTTTGAAAAATGCCTGGGGTGTACGAGAGGGTGGTTTGTTTGAATAAACAAATCTCAGACCATATGCTGGAGAGGTAGGGATCTTTGGGAGACTTCTCCAGGAACAAAATTACTCGCAGGCACCATTTGCATGCCTCACCCACAGTATAAACACACCAACACCTTTGGGAACCCGAGCAGCACCAACACTTGCTACCTAACCTGCTAACCGTGCACCCAGCCCCTGTTCTCCCGCTGACACGCCCCCTCCATCCACACCTCTGATCCAGGTCTCCTCAATCTGGCTAACACTACGCATCCTGACCCAGAGCACTTCTGCAGATCTGACCCTTCCAACACAACCTTCCTCAGTCTCTGGTGCTGGAGGTCCAGTCCTCTCAACTTGGACCTTGCTGGCACCAAGCACCCTGCCCCCACACTCAGCTACAGTTAGGTGCTACTGCATCTCTAGCAAACATCTGGTCTGGCTCAACTTAAGCCTAAAGTGTACCCAGACTGGCCCAATAACAACACAGAGACCCAACCCTGCCCACAAGAGGCAAAGAGAGCCATTGCAGATGACTGGAATGAAGGCAAACGTGGCTCAGCCACAAAATCAGGGCACATGCAACACTCAGAGGAGACATGCCTGAAGTGCCAAGTTCTGATGAACACGGGACATTGCATTGTAGCACACGACAGGACTGGCTCTTCATTAAGGCCACCACTTTCAAGAACAAAAGACATAGTTGACTTTTCTAACAGAAGAAAACAGACACAGAGAGACAAAATGAGCAAAGAGATAAATATGTCCCAAATGAAAGAAAAGGACAAAATCATAGCAAGAGAACTAAATAAAATGGAGATAAATAATACTGGTAGAAGTACTGGTAGATAAATAAAACTGGTAGAAAATGTAAAGTAATGGTCATAAAGATAACTCACTGGACTTAAGAAAAGACTAGAGAATCTGAGTAAGGCCCTTAAGGAAAGGATGGAAAGCATAAAATAAAGCCAATCAAAGATGAAGAACTCAAACTGAAATAGAAAACACACTAAATGGAATACATAGTCGTGACCTGGAGGAAAGAATAATGGAAACCAATCAAGCTAAATAAGAGAAAGAAAAATAATAATAAATATGAAAATAGACTTAGGGAACTCAAAATACCATCAAGCATAATAACATTCACATTACAGAGATCCCAGAAGAAGAAGAGAAAGAAAAGAGGTTAGAAAATTTACTTGAAAAAATAAGAGCCCCAAATTTCTAAATCTAGGGGGAAAAAAACAAAAAACAAAAACCAAAAAAACCCCACAGAAACCCAGATCCAGGATGTACACAGATTCTCCAGCAAAATCAAACTAAGGGAGGTCACACCAAAACACACACCAACCAAAAAGTAGTTACTAAGAAAAAGTTTTAAAAGAAGCAACAGAAAAGTTACACACAAGGGGAGGCTTTCAGCAGATTTTTCAGCACAAACTTTGCAGGTCAAAATATACTCAAAGAGCTGAAAGAAAAAACCTGCAGCCAAGAAGACTATATCCAGCAAAGCAATCATTCAAAATAGAGGGAGAGACAGTTTCCCAGGCAAACAAAAGTTAAACGAAGTCATGACCACTAAACCAGCCCAACAGGAATGTTAATGGGGACTCTGTGTGAAAGCGAAAGACCATAAAAGTAGGAAGCACAAAAGCTGCGAAAATAAATAGTCTATAAAAATAAGTCAAGGGATTCACAAAAGATGTGAAGTGTGACAACGCACACCTATAACATGGGAGGGGAAGGGCAAAGAACGGATTCAAAGTTAAGCAACCATCAACTTAATTTAGGCTGTTATATGCATAAGATGTCATATACAAACCCCATGTAACCACAAATCAAAAACCAGTTACAGCTATGCAAAAGGAAAAAGAAAAAGGAATCCAAGTATATCACTAAAGAAAACCAACAAACCGTAAGAGAAAAGAGGAAGAGAAGAAACAGAAAATCCCAAAAACAGCCATACAACAAGTGACGAATGGCAATAAGTATAAACCTATCAATAATTACTTTGAATAAATGTACTACATACTCTAGTCAAAAGACAAAGAGTGGGAGAGGAGTCAAGATGGTGGAGAAGTAGCAGGCTGAGACTACTTCAGCTAGCAGGAGATCAGCTAGATAGCTTATCTAAAGACTGCAAACACCTGCAAATCCATCAGCAGATTGAAGAGAAGAAGAACAGCAATTCTGGAAAAACAACCACTTTCTGAAAGGTAGGACCGGCGGAGAAGTGAATCCAAAGTGACGGGAAGATAGACCCCGGGGGGGAGGGGCCGGCTCCCGGCAAGCAGCGAGCAAACGGAGCACAAAATCAGACTTTTAAAATCTGTTCCACTGAGGGACATCGCTCCAGAGGCTAAACCAGGGCGAGCCCACGTGGGGTCAGCGTGGCCTCAGGTCCCGCAGGGTCACAGAAGGATCGGGGGTGTCTGAGTGTCGCAGAGTTTGCGGGTATTGGAACGGGAAAGCCGGCTACAGAGACAGAGCCGACAGTAAGCTCGCAGCTCGGGGTGACCTTGAACCAGCCACAGGCTCGGTGAGCTCGGAGTGAGGCCGGAGGTCAGGCAGACGGGAGTAACTGGGCGCTGTTCTCTGAGGGCGCACTGAGGAGTGGGGCCCCGGGCTCTCGGCTCCTCCAGGCCAGAGACCAGGAGGCCGCCATCTGTATTCCCGTCCTCCGGAACTCTACGGAAAGCGCTCAGGGAACAAAAGGTCCTGAAAGCAAACCCGAGCGGATTACTCAGCCCGGCCCCTGGTAAGGGCGGTGCAATTCCGCCTGGGGAAAGACACTTGAGAATCACTACAACAGGCCCCTCCCCCAGAAGATCAACAAGAAATCCAGCCAAGACCAAGTTCATCTACCAAGGAGTGCAGTTTCAATACCAAGGAGAGCAGCAGAATTCCAGAGGAGGAGAAAGCAAAGCACGGAACTCATGGCTTTCTCCCTGTGATTTTTTTTAGTCTTGCAGTTAATTTAATGTTTTTCTTTTTCATTTTTTTTTTCTCCTTCTGGTAAAATTTTTTTTTAACTTTTACCCTTTTCTTTTTTAACCTTTTTTAACTACTTTGTCGAATATATATTTTTTCTTTTTTATATTTTTCTTTATTCATTTTCTTTTTAATTCTTTTCTTTTTTTTTCTTTTTTTTTTTCTTTCTTCCTTTTTGAACCTCTTTTTATCCCCTTTCTCCCTCCTCACGATTTGGGATCTCATCTGATTTGGTTAAAGCATATTTTCCTGGGGTTGTTGCCACCCTTTTAGTATTTCACTTGCTCCTTCATATACTCTTATCTGGACAAAATGACAAGATGGAAAAATTCACCACAAAAAAAAAGAACAAGAGACAGTACTGAAGGCTAGGGACCTAAACAATACAGACATTGGTAATATGACAGATGTAGAGTTCAGAATGATGATTCTCAAGGTTCTAGCCAGGCTTAAAAAAGGCATAGAAGATATTAGAGAAATGCTCTCTGGAGAGATAAAAGCCCTTTCTGGAGAAATAAAAGAACTAAAATCTAACCAAGTTGAAATCAAAAAAGCTATTAATGAGGTGCAATCAAAAATGGAGGCTCTCACTGCTAGGATAAATGAGGCAGAAGAAAGAATTAGTGATATAGAAGACCAAATGACAGAAAATAAAGAAGCTGAGCAAAAGAGGGACAAACAGCTACTGGACCACGAGGGGAGAATTCGAGAGATAAGTGACACCATAAGATGAAACATTAGAATAATTGGGATTCCAGAAGAAGAAGAAAGAGAGAGGGGGGCAGAAGGTATACTGGAGAGAATTATTGGGGAGAATTTCCCCAATATGGCAAAGGGAACGAGCATCAAAATTCAGGAGGTTCTTGGGCGCCTGAGTGGCTCAGTGGGTTAAGCCGCTGCCTTCGGCTCAGGTCATGATCTCAGGGTCCTGGGATCGAGTCCCACATCGGGCTCTCTGCTCAGCAGGGAGCCTGCTTCCTTCTCTCTCTCTCTGCCTGCCTCTCAGTGTACTTGTAATTTCTCTCTGTCAAATAAATAAATAAAATCTTTAAAAAAAAAAAAAAAAAAAAAAAAATTCAGGAGGTTCAGAGAACGCCCCTCAAAATCAGTAAGAATAGGCCCACACTCCGTCACCGAATAGTAAAATTTACAAGTCTCAGTGACAAAGAGAAAATCCTGAAAGCAGCCCGGGAAAAGAAGTCTGTAACATACAATGGTAAAAATATTAGATTGGCAGCTGACTTATCCACAGAGACCTGGCAGGCCAGAAAGAGCTGGCATGATATTTTCAGAGCACTAAACGAGAAGAACATGCAGCCAAGAATACTATATCCAGCTAGGCTATCATTGAAAATAGAAGGAGAGATTAAAAGCTTCCAGGACAAACAAAAACTGAAAGAATTTGCAAACACTAAACCAGCTCTACAGGAAATCTTGAAAGGGGTCCTCTAAGCAAAGAGAGAGCCTACAAGTGGTAGATCAGAAAGGAACAGAGACCAGATACAGTAACAGTCACCTTACAGGCAATACAATGGCACTAAATTCATATCTCTCAATAGTTACCCTGAATGTTAATGGGCTAAATGCCCCTGTCAAAAGACACAGGGTATCAGAATGGATAAAAAAACAAAACCCATCTATATGTTGCCTCCAAGAAACTCATTTTAAGCCCAAAGACACCTCCAGATTTAAAGTGAGGGGGTGGAAAAGAATTTACCATGTAATGGACATCAGAAGAAAGCAGGAGTGGCAATCCTTATATCAGAACAATTAGATTTTAAGCCAAAGACTATAATAAGAGATGAGGAAGGACACTATATCATACTCAAAGGGTCTGTCCAACAAGAAGATCTAACAATTTTAAATATCTATGCCCCCAACGTGGGAGCAGCCAACTATATAAATCAATTAATAACAAAATCAAAGAAACACATCAACAATAATACAATAATAGTAGGGGACTTTAACACTCCCCTCACTGAAATGGACAGATCATCCAAGCAAAAGATCAGCAAGGAAATAAAGGCCCTAAACAATACACTGGACCAGATGGACATCACAGATATATTCAAAATATTTCATCCCAAAGCAACCGAATACACATTCTTCTCTAGTGCACATGGAATATTCTCCAGAATAGATCACATCCTCGGTCCTAAATCAGGACTCAACCGGTATCCAAAGTTTGGGATCATTCCCTGCATATTTTCAGACCACAATGCTCTAAAGCTAGAACTCAACCACAAAAGGAAGTTTGGAAAGAACCCAAATACATGGAGACTAAACAACATCCTTCTAAAGAATGAATGGGTCAACCGGGAAATTAAAGAAGAATTGAAAAAATTCATGGAAACAAATGATAATGAAAATACAACGGTTCAAAATCTGTGGGACACAACAAAGGCAGTCCTGAGAGGAAAATATATAGCGGTACAAGCCTTTCTCAAGAAACAAGAAAGGTCTCAGGTACACAACCTAACCCTACACCTAAAGAAGCTGGAGAAAGAACAAGAAAGAAACCCTAAGCCCAGCAGGAGAGGAGAAATCATAGAGATCAGAGCAGAAATCAATGAAATAGAAACAAAAAAAAAAAAAACAATAGAACAAATCAACGAAACTAGGAGCTGGTTCTTTGAAAGAATTAATAAAATTGATAAACCCTTGGCCAGAATTATCAAAAAGAAAAGAGAAAGGACCCAAATAAATAAAATCATGAATGAAAGAGGAGAGATCACAACTAACACCAAAGAAATACAAACTATTATAAGAACATACTATGAGCAACTCTACGCCAACAAATTTGACAATCTGGAAGAAATGGATGCATTCCTAGAAACATATAAACTACCACAACTGAACCAGGAAGAAATAGAAAGCCTGAACAGACCCATAACCAGTAAGGAGATTGAAACAGTCATTAAAAATCTCCAAACAGGGGCGCCTGGGTGGCTCAGTGGGTTAAAGCCTCTGCCTTCGGCTCAGGTCATGATCCCACGGTCCTGGGATCGAGCCCCGCATCGGGCTGTCTGCTCCGTGGTACAGCCTGCTTCCTCCTCTCTCTCTCTCTGCCTGCCTCTCTGCCTACTTGTGATCTCTGTCTGTCAAATAAATAAATAAAATCTTAAAAAAAAAAAAAATCTCCAAACAAACAAAAGCCCAGGGCCAGACGGCTTCCCGGGGGAATTCTACCAAACATTTAAAGAAGAACTAATTCCTATTCTCCTGAAACCGTTCCAAAAAATAGAAATGGGAGGAAAACTTCCAAACTCATTTTATGAGGCCAGCATCACCTTGATCCCAAAACCAGACAAGGATCCCATCAAAAAAGAGAGCTATAGACCAATATCCTTGATGAACACAGATGCGAAAATTCTCACCAAAATACTAGCCAATAGGATTCAACAGTACATTAAAAGGATTATTCACCACGACCAAGTGGGATTTATTCCAGGGCTGCAAGGTTGGTTCAACATCCGCAAATCAGTCAATGTGATACAACACATCAATAAAAGAAAGAACAAGAACCATAGGATACTCTCCATAGATGCTGAAAAAGCATTTGACAAAGTACAGCATCCCTTCCTGATCAAAACTCTTCAAAGTGTAGGGATAGAGGGCACATACCTCAATATCATCAAAGCCATCTATGAAAAACCCACCGCAAATATCATTCTCAATGGAGAAAAACTGAAAGCTTTTCCGCTAAGGTCAGGAACACGGCAGGGATGTCCATTATCACCACTGCTATACAACATAGTACTAGAGGTCCTAGCCTCAGCAATCAGACAACAAAAGGAAATTAAAGGCATCCAAATCAGCAAAGAAGAAGTCAAATTATCACTCTTCGCAGATGATATGATACTATATGTGGAAAACCCAAAAGACTCCACTCCAAAACTGCTAGAACTTATACAGGAATTCAGTAAAGTGTCAGGATATAAAATCAATGCACAGAAATCAGTTGCATTTCTCTACACCAACAGCAAGACAGAAGAAAGAGAAATTAAGGAGTCAATCCCATTTACAATTGCACCCAAAACCATAAGATACCTAGGAATAAACCTAACCAAAGAGGCACAGAATCTATACTCAGAAAACTATAAAGTACTCATGAAAGAAATTGAGGAAGACACAAAGAAATGGAAAAATGTTCCATGCTCCTGGATTGGAAGAACAAATTTTGTGAAAATGTCTATGCTACCTAAAGCAATCTACACATTTAATGCAATTCCTATCAAAGTACCATCCATCTTTTTCAAAGAAATGGAACAAATAATTCTAAAATTTATATGGAACCAGAAAAGACCTCGAATAGCCAAAGGGATATTGAAAAAGAAAGCCAACGTTGGTGGCATCACAATTCCGGACTTCAAGCTCTATTACAAAGCTGTCATCATCAAGACAGCATGGTACTGGCACAAAAACAGACACATAGATCAATGGAACAGAATAGAGAGCCCAGAAATAGACCCTCAACTCTACAGTCAACTAATCTTCGACAAAGCAGGAAAGAATGTCCAATGGAAAAAAGACAGCCTCTTCAATAAATGGTGCTGGGAAAATTGGACAGCCACATGCAGAAAAATGAAATTGGACCATTTCCTTACACCACACACCAAAATAAGCTCAAAATGGATAAAGGACCTCAATGTGCGAAAGGAATCCATCAAAATCCTTGAGGAGAACACAGGCAGCAACCTCTTCGACCTCAGCCGCAGCAATATCTTCCTAGGAACAACGCCAAAGGCAAGGGAAGCAAGGGCAAAAATGAACTATTGGGATTTCATCAAGATCAAAAGCTTTTGCACAGCAAAGGAAACAGTTAACAAAATCAAAAGACAACTGACAGAATGGGAGAAGATATTTGCAAACGACATATCAGATAAAGGACTAGTGTCCAGAATCTATAAAGAACTTAGCAAACTCAACACCCAAAGAACAAATAATCCAATCAAGAAATGGGCAGAGGACATGAACAGACATTTCTGCAAAGAAGACATCCAGATGGCCAACAGACACATGAAAAAGTGCTCCATATCACTCGGCATCAGGGAAATACAAATCAAAACCACAATGAGATACCACCTCACACCAGTCAGAATCGCTAAAATCAACAAGTCAGGAAAGGACAGATGCTGGTGAGGATGCGGAGAAAGGGGAACCCTCCTACACTGTTGGTGGGAATGCAAGCTGGTGCAGCCACTCTGGAAAACAGCATGGAGGTTCCTCAAAATGTTGAAAATAGAACTGCCCTATGACCCAGCAACTGCACTACTGGGTATTTACCCTAAAGATACAAACGTAGTGATATGATGATTCGGGGGCACATGCACCCGAATGTTTATAGCAGCAATGTCCACAATAGCCAAACTATGGAAAGAACCTAGATGTCCGGGACGCCTGTGTGGCTCAGTAGTTTGGGCTGCTGCCTTCGGCTCGGGTCATGATCTCAGGGTCCTGGGATCGAGCCCCGCATCGGACTCTCTGCTCCTCAGGAAGCCTGCTTCCCTCTCTCTCTCTCTCTCTCTCTGCCTGCCTCTCTGCCTACTTGTGATCTCTGTCTGTGAAATAAATAAATAAAATCTTAAAAAAAAAAAAAGAACCTAGATGTCCATCAACAGATGAATGGATCAAGAAGATGTGGTATATATACACAATGGAATACTATGCAGTCATCAAAAGAAATGAAATCTTGCCATTTGTGACAACATGGATGGAACTAGAGCGTATCATGCTTAGCAAAATAAGTCAAGCAGAGAAAGACAACTATCATATGATCTCCCTGATATGAGGAAGTGGTGATGCAACATGGGGGCTTAAGTGGGTAGGAGAAGAATCAATGAAGCAAGATGGAATTGGGAGGGAGACAAACCATAAGTGACTCTTAATCTCACAAAACAAACTGAGGATTGCTGGGGGGAGGGGGGTTGGGAGAAGGGGGTGGGATTATGGACAATGGGGAGGGTATGTGCTTTGGTGAGTGCTGTGAAGTGTGTAAACCTCGTGATTCACAGACCTGTACCCCTGGGGATAAAAATATATGTTTATAAAAAATAAAAAATTAAAAAAAAAAAAAGACAAAGAGTAAAACAAATGGACAGAAAAGTAACATCCAGGGGCGCCTGGGGGGCTCAGTGGGTTAAAGCCTCTGCTTTCGGCTCAGGTCATGATCTCAGGGTCCTGGGATCGAGCCCCACATCGGGCTCTCTGCTCAGCAGGGAGCCTGCTTCCCTTCTTCTCTCTCTGTGGGTCTCTCTGCCTACTTGTGATCTCTGTCAGGTAAATAGATAAAAACTTAAAAAAAAAAAAAAAGCAACATCCATCTATATGCTGCCTGTAAAAGACTCATTTCAGACCTAAAGACACATGCAGACTGAGATGCCTGCCTGGCTCAGTCAGTAAAGTATGAGACTTTTGATCTCAGGGCTGAGCTCAAACCCCACATTGGGGTAGAGTTTACTTAAAAAAAAAAAAAAAGACATATGCAGATTGAAAGTGAAGGGATGGAAAAGCATTTATCATGCAACTGGAAGTGAAAAGAAAGCCACGGAAGCAATATTTATAATCGACAAAATAGACTTTAAAACAAAGACTGTAACAAGAGAAAAAGAAGGACACTATATAATCATAAAAGGAAAAACAAAACAAGAAGATATAATAATATAAATATTTATGCACCCAACATGGGGGACCCAATACATAAAGCAGCTGATAACAAAGGAAGTAATCAATAGTAATACAATAATAGTAGGAGACTTTAGCACCCCACTTCTATTAATGGATGGATCATACAAACAGAAAATCAACAGGGAAACAGTAGTTTCGAATGACACACTGGGCAAGATCTACCTAATAGATGTATTCTGGACATTCCATCCCCAAACAGAAGAATACACGTTCTTCTCAACTGCATAGGAAACATCCTACAGAACAAATCACATATTAGGTCACAAAACAAGTCTCAACAAATTCAAGAAGATCAAAGTCATCCCATGCATCTTTTCTGACTACAACACTACAAAACTAGAAGAAATCAACGACAAGAAAAAATCTGGAAAAAACACAAATACATGAAGGTTAAATAACATGCTACTAAACAGTGAATGGGTCACCAAGAAATCAAAGAGGGAATCAAAGAATACATTCAGACAAATGACAATGAAAACACAGTGGTCAAAATCTTTGTGAGGCAGCAAAAGCTGTTCTAAGAGGAAAGTTCCAGCAATACAGACCTACCTCAAACCAGCAAGGAAAACCTCAAATAAACAACCTAACCTTACACCTAAAGGAGCTAGAAAGAGAACAAACAAAACCCCAAACCAGTAGAAGGAAGGAAATAATAAAAACTAAGGCAGAAATAAATGAAACTAAAAACAAACAAACTGTAGAACAGATCAATGAAACCAGGAACCGGTTCTTTGAAGAGATCGATGAAATTAATAAACCATGAGCCAGACTCATCTAAAGACAGAGAGACAAGACAGAGAGGCAGAGAAAGACAGAGAAAGGACTCAAATTAAAAAAGAAAAAATCAGAAATAGAAGAGGAGAAAACAACTATAGCACAGAAATACAAAGCATTATAAGAGAATATTATGAAAAATTATGCCAACAAATTGGACAACCTGAAAGAAATGGGTAAATTCCTAGAAACATATAATCTACTAAAACTGCAGAAAGAAATAGAAAACAAAGGAAAGAAATAAAAAACGAACAAATCAATCACCTGCAATGAAAATGAATCAGTAATCAAAAGTCTAACCAACAAACAAAAGTCCAGGACCAGATGGCTTCACAGATAAATTCTACCAAACATTTAAAGAAGAGTTCCAGGGCACCTGGGAGGCTCAGTCGTTAAGTGTCTGCCTTCGGCTCAGGTCATGATCCCCAGGTCCTTGGATGAAACCCCACGTCAGGCTCCCTGTTGGCGGGAAGCCTGGTTTTCCCTCTCCCACTTCCCCTGCTTGTGTTCCCTCTCTTGCTGTCTCTCTGTCAATTAAATAAATAAATAAGATCTTTAGAACAAAAATAAATAAAGAAGAGTTATGTATTCTTCTCAAACTATTCCAAAAAAAAAAAAAGAGAGAGAGAGAGAGAAAGAAGGAAAGCTTCTAAATTCATTTTATGAGGCCAAGATAAAGACACTACAAAGAAAAGAACTAAAGGTCAGTATCTCTGAACACAGATGCAAAAATCCTCAATAAAATATTAGTAAAATCAATTCAATAATAAATTTAAAAACTCATTTACCATGATCAAGAGGGATTTATTCCTGTGATGCAAGGTGGCTCAATATTCTCAAATCAATCAATGTGATAATCACATCAATAAGAAAGAATGAAAAACACAGTATCATTTCAAAAGATGCAAAAAAAAGATTTGACAAAGTATAACATCCCTTCAAGATAAAAACCCTCAACAAAGTAGATTCAGAGAGAACACACCTCAACATAATAAATGCCATATATGAAAAACACACAGCTAACATCATCCTCAATGAGGAAAAATAGAGCTTTTCCCCTAAGATCAGGAAAAAGACAAGGATGTTCACTCTCATGATGTCTATGCAACATAGTCCTAGAAGTCCTGGTCACAGCAATCAGACAGCGAAAAGAAATAAAAGGATCCACATCTGTAAGGAAGAAGTCATACTTTCATTATTTGCAAATAACATGATACTATATTAAAAAAAAAAAAACCAGGAAAGGCTCCAATAAAAAACTACTATAATTGATAAATGAATTCAGTAAGGTTGCAGGGCACAAAATCAATACACAGGAATCCACTGCATTTCTTCATATTAATAATGACATAGCAGAAAGAGAAAATTTTAAAAAATCCCATTTACAATTGCACCAAAAATAATAAAATATGAAGGAATAAACTTGACCTAGGAGGTGAAAGACATGTACTCTGAAAACTATAAAAATCTAAAGAAAGAAGTTGAGGATGACACAAACAAATGGAAAGATACTCTATACTCATGTGTTGGAAGAACAAATATTGTTAAAATGTCCATACTACCCAAAGCAATCAACAGATTTAATGCAATCCCTATCAAAATATCAACAGCATTTTTCACATAACTAGAACAGATAATCCTGAAATTTGTTTGGAACCACAGAAGGCCCTAATAGCCAAAGCAATCTTGAAAAAGAAAAACAAAACTGGCAGTATCACAATGTCACATTTCAAGATCTACTATAAATCTGCGGCAATCAAAATAATACGATACTGGCACAAAAACAGACACATAGCTCTATGGAACAGAACAGAAAGCCCAGAAATAAACCCATAATTATATGGTCAATTAATCTTTGACAAAGGAGGTAAGAATATGCAATGGGAAAAAGACAATCTCTTCAAAATTACGATGCTGGGAAAACTGGACATGCAAAAGAATGAAACTGGACCACTACCTTACACCCTACACAAAAATAAATTCAAAATGAGTAAAAACCTCAATGTGAGGAGTATCTGGGTGGCTCAATTGGTTGAGCATCCAACTCTGGGTTTCAGCTCAGGTCATGATCTCATGGTCATGGGATTAAGCCCCACGTCAGGCTCCACACTGAGAGGGGAGTCCCCCTGAGAGTCTCTCTCTCCTCTCCTGCTCCCACTGCCTCTCTCCCTGCTTGCATTCTCTCTCCAAAATAAATAAATACATCTTAAAAAAAACACACACACACACAAAAAACCACTAAATGTGAGACCAGAAACTATAAAAATCTTAGCAGAGAGAACAGGCAGTAGTTTCTTTGACATCAGCTGTAGCAATACTTTTTGAGATATATTGCCTTAGGCAAGGGATACAAAAGCAAAAATAAACTATAGAGATAGAGACTACATCAAAATAAAACCCTTCTGCACAGCGAAGGAAACAACAAAACTAAAAGATGACCTACTGAATGGGAGCAGATATTTTCAAATGACATATCCAGTAAAGAGTTAGTATCCAAAATATATAAAGAACTTACACAACTACACACACACACACACAAACATAATAATAATATATCAATTAAAAAATGGGTAGAACTAATGTTCACAGCAGCAATGGCCATGGTCGCCAAACTGTGGAAAGAACCAAGATGCCCTTCAACGGACGAAATGGATAAGGAAGATGTGGTCCATATACACTATGGAGTATGATGCCTCCATCAGAAAGGACGAACACCCAACTTTTGTAGCAACATGGACGGGACTGGAAGAGATGATGCTGAGTGAAATAAGTCAAGCAGATAGAGTCAAGTATCATATGGTTTTACTTACTTGTGGAGCATAAGGAATAACACGGAGGACATGGGGGATAGAGAGGAAAAGTGAGTTGGGAGAAATCGGGGGGGGGGGGGGAGACGAACCATGAGAGACTGTGGACTCTGAGAAACAAACTGATGGTTTTGGAGGGGGTGGGGTGGGGAGTTGGGTGAGCTTGATGGTGGGTATTATGAGCACTGGGTGAGGTGCATAAACATTGAATTTTGGAACACTGGAAAGAAATAAAATAAAATGGAAAAAAAAATTGGTAGAAGACATGAACAGACATTTCTCCAAAAAAGACATACAAATGTCCAACAGACACAAGAAAAGATGCTCAATGTCACTCATCATCAGCAAAAAGCAAACTGAAACGATAATGAAATAACACCTCACACCTGTCGGAATAGCTAAAATCCGTAACACAAGAAAGAAGTGTTGGCAAGGATATAAAGACAAAGGAAACCTCAAGCGCTACTAGTGATTGTAAACTGGTGTAGCGCTGTGGAAGACCATGTGGAGGTGCCTCAAAACATTAAAAATAGAAACAAATTTAAAAATAGAATTATCATATAATCCACTAATTTTACTACTGGGTATTTTCACATAGAGTATGAAAACACTAATTCAAAAAGATACATGCATCGCTATCTTTACTGCAGCATTATTTACAAGAGCCAAATTCTGGAAGTAGCCCAAGTGTCCATCAAACAATCAATGGATAAAAAAGATCTGGGATGTGTGTGTGTGTGTGTGTGTGTGTGTGTGTGTGTATACATACAATGAAATATTATTCAGCTATAAAAAAGAATGAAATCTTGACATTTGCAACAACATGGATGGATCTAAAAATTGTAATGACAAGTAAAATAAGTCAGCCAGAGAAAGACAAATACCATAGGTTGTCACCCATATAGAACTTAAGAAACAAAACAAATGAACAAAGGAAAAAAGAGATAAACCAAAAAAAACAAAAACAAAAAACAACAAAAAACAAAACCAGACTCTTAACTATAGAGAATAAACAGATGGTTACCAGAGGGGACGTAGGTGGCGGGCTGGCTAAAATAGGTGATGGGGATTAGGAGTACACTCATCATCACAACCACTGAGTAATATACAGAATTGCTGGATTACTGCATTATACACCTGAAACAGTAATATAACACTATATGTCACCTGTACTGGAATTAAAATAAATCATCATCATCATCACCACCACAACATTTTTGTAATGGCAAAACTGCAGAAAAGAACCCAAGCAGTTATCTACAGTAGAATGGATAAACTGTGGTAATTCCTATAATGGAAAACTAGAGAAGTGTAAAAAAATGACTCAACTATGTGTTATATGGATGAATTTCACAAACATAATTTTGATATAAAAAAAAAGTAAGTGGCAGAAGAATTCATTTGGTATTATTTAAAGTTCAAAAACATGCACAACTAATCAATTTTGTATTTATGGATATATATATATATTTGTATGCATGTGTGTACATTAAAACTATTTAGAAAACAAGGGAGGGATAAAACAAATTCAGGGAAAGTGCTTACAACTGGGGAAGAAGCACATAAAGAAAAAGGCACTTGGGCATCTGAAGAATTGATAATGTTCTATGTCTTTAAGATTAATAGTGAGTATTCAGAATTTCACAATTTCTATATATTATATTCTTTTGCATGCAGAAATACAAAGAAAATGTCTTTATTTAAAGAATCTCAAAAGAAAACACTAAAATAAAGTCTTTGGGATGCCTGGGTGGCTCAGCCAGCTGCGCGTCGGCCTTCATCTCAGGTCCTGATGGAGCATCTGGCTCCTTGCTCAGCAGGAAGCCTGCTTCTCCCTCTGCCTGCCGCTCCCCTGCGTGTGTGCGCTCTCTCTCTCTCTCTGACAAATAGATAAATAACATCTTCAAAAATAAAGTCTTCCTCCCACCACTAGCCCCCCACAGCCCCCATCCCATGTTAGCAATTTCTTGTGCATCTTTGTAGATATATTTTTTCCCTCCTCTTTAATAAAATGGTAGAACATTCTACTCACTATTCTATACACCTTGCTTTCTCACTTAAAGGTAGTTGGGTCCATTTTCTCACACACACACACACACACACACACACACAGATATACACATATTTACGTGAGATGTACATACATAATTTCATGTAGGCCTTTCATTCATAAGTTTGTATATATATATATATTACAGTGATAATTTCCTACCAGTTCATAAAGACTTACCTTCTTACAGCTGCAAAGTACTCCACTGTGTGGTTATTTAATTTACCTAATCACTGACCAACCATTAGGTCACTTATATTTTGCTATTTTAAACAGTGCTGTGTTAAATAACCTGGTGTAAACCTCATTTTGTACATGTACAAATGTATTTACAAAATAAATTTCAAGTAAACTTGCTGAGTCAAAAGACATGAACATTTGTAATTTTGATAAAGACTGCTTTCTATAATGACAGTGCCATACACATTTCAACTGGCAATGAAAAGGTAGCTTATTTCCACACATTTATGCCAACACAGTAAGTTACCAAACATTTTGGTCTTTGCCAATCTAGTAAATGAAAGACAGTATGGAGAACTGTCTTACTTTGCATTTTTCTTACACATTAGAGTAAGTGTCCACATTTTTGGCCCTCTATATTGTCTTTTCTGTTGAACAGACTTCAACTCAATTTTTTTAGTACTCTACAACTAGAATTTCACATAAAATGACTTAAAATCTAATCTTAAAATCCATTCATTGTATAAAACCATGCAACAACCCATAATATGAGAATTATAAATGACTTAAAATCTAATCTTAAAATCCATTCATTGTATAAAACCATGCAACAACCCATAATATGAGAATTATAATACTCGTCTACACATCAAGTGAATCCATTTCATTAGTTAAGTTTCCAAATGCATAGCACTGTGCATGCAGAATGGTACAAATTCCTTACTGAGGTCCACCAGGTTTTCTCTGAGGGGGGCCCCGCCTATCACTCAACAGCACTTTCCTACTTGTTCACTAGGATCCTACTTTCTGACCCTTGAATCCCTCAAGTTAATTCCTGCCTCTGTGCCACTGCATTTAAAGTTACATTTGACTGGGATGCACCATCTCGGTATCTTCCCTTAGCTACTCCTACTTACCATCAGTTCAAACACCATCAAAGCCACATGCCTAACAACATAACTTCATCCTTCATATACCAAGAGAAAGTTGAAACGCAAGATAAACATCACAACTGAATTCTATGAATTCAGGAATAACATTTGGGGCAGTGTAGGAGACCTGTTTAATGTCGGGAACTCTTTATGGTACAATAACCACACGGGGCTTTAACAGCTAATGAAGAAGAGGGCGCCCTCAAAAATCTCAAATCCAGTGGGCTGTGCCTGTATGCAAAAATTTAAGAGGAGACCCTCCATGTTTTCAAAGAAGCTAGCTACCTTCAAAAAAATTACACACAGTAAATGAAGGAACAGCAATAACGTTTCAAGATTTGGCAAACACTTCCAAACAATAAACAATAGTTCTAGTTGTACTAAACAAGAACCCTACAACCTTGGTAAGATCCTCAAATAATAATTTTCTTGAATACATCAACTGCAAACTACTATAAAACAATCAACCACTATTTTTTTTAGATTTTTTATTTATTTATTTGACAGACAGATATCACAACTAGGCAGAGGGGCAGGCAGAGAGAGAGAAGGAAACAGGCTCCCTGCTGAGCAGAGAGCCCAACCTGGGACTCGATCCCAGGACCCGAGCCGAAGGCAGAGGCTTTAACCCACTGAGCCACCCAAGCGCCCCAACAATCAACCACTATTATTTAAAATCCCAAATCATGACAACCAGAAATTATACTTTTCAAGAGAAAGCTATGAAACTGTGATACACTAATAAAAACCAAATTACAAAAATACCAATATAGCTGACCCCTGCACAACATGGGTTTGAACTGTGTGGGTCCAGTTATACAGAGATTTTTTTTTTCAATAAAGACAGTTCAGTATTGTAAATGTATTTTCTCTGCCTTATGATTTTCTTAATAACATTTTTCTCTATCTTACTTTATTGTAAGAATACAGTATATAATACACAGAACATACAAAATAAGTGTTTATCAACTGTTATCAGCAAGGCCTCTATCAACATTAGGCTATTGGTAGTTCTGTATTGGAGGAGTCAAAATTAAGGCAGAGAGTGGGGAGGGAGGGTGTGCGACAGTCATCATGGTCTGTCCTTGTTCCCTGGCTGGGGGTTAGCCTCAATAAAGAAACAAAAAAAATTATTATGCAGATTTTCAACTGCCTGGGGTCGGGGGGTGCACCCATCCATTCACCCTAATCCCTACACTGTTCATGGGTCAACTATATTCAAATAGCACAGGTAGACCGTATCTGTATTTCAATCCCTCTGCGGTCACTTTGTCTACCTGCATTATCACACCCCTTTAACACACTTCTTCTCCCTTCACTTTTTGCAGATAACCTCACTCGCTACGTCAGAGAGAAGAGAATTACTCAACGACTAAGGAACCTTCCCGCATCTGTACTGGTTCTCAAAAGTCAGTCCCAGCCCCACCCCAACCGCTTGGCAGTGATGGGAATGACTTCATCTCCTTTCCTCGCTGTTTCCTGTATCTGATACTGAAAGATTAGAGCTCCACAATCCTCAGTTTCCCTCGGAGATCTTACCATCGAGTCCTTCCCTTCCCATACACCCGTCACAGTCCAGGCCATCCTCACCTACCACAAGGATTACGGCAACAGATTCCAGACCCTTCGATATTCCCCTCTTGGTCTACTCCACTTCTTTTCCACCTACTAGTAAGAGGGGTCATTTAAAAATGAAAATATCATCACATCCTTAAAACACCTGGATGGCTTCCCCGTGTTCTTTGGAGAACTTCCTGACAAGGTCCTCCATGAGGTACTTCTAACCTATAGTGAACTGGATCTAACACGACTCTTTCTCACGCTTGCTGTACTTCAAATACACTGGCCTCCCTTCAGCTTTTTTTTTTTTCCTAAGATTTTATTTCAGACACAGAGACGAGAGAACGTGTGTGTGGGTGCACAGACGCGCGCGCACACACGTGGCGGGGCGGGGGGTGGGGGGCAGAGGGAGAGGCAGGCTCTGGGCTGAGCAGGGAGCCCAGGCGGGGCTCAATTCCAGGACTCTGGGATCATCACCAGAGCCGAAGGGAGACACTTAACTGACTGGGTCACCCAGGCGCCCCATCCTTTCCGTTTCTTAAACACGCTGTAATTTTTTAAGATTGTATTTATTTATTTGACAGACAGAGGTCACAAGTAGGCAGAGAGGCAGACAGAGAGAGGGGGGGAAAGCAGGCTCCCTGCCAAGCAGAGAGCTCGATGCGGGGCTCGATCCCAGGACCCTGAGATCCTGACCTGAGCCGAAGGCAGAGGCTTAACCAACTGAGCCACCCAGGAGCCCCAACACGCTGTAATTTATTAACCACTTTGGTATTTCAAATATAATCTTCCCTCCATCTGTAACATTCTCCCCATCACCTTCTACTCCCCCTTCAGTAGCTAATTCCTAATTAGCCAATGATCTTTCAGGGACTCTGTTAAACTACTTCTTCAGAAGTTTTCCCTGAAGACTCAGGACAGACTAGGTCTCTCACAAACACTCTTACAGCGCCCTGTACTTGTCCCTCACATCACTTCGAACAACTGTAATTAAAGAAAATAATTAACCAGTTCATGCCTGCACCTCATAAAAGATAAGCATCACGGGAAGGGAACGTGTACAGCTTATTCACCATCACTGAATGGAGGAAGGAAATTTGAATAAATGAAAGCAAAAACTGCATTTGAATTACTTTAAGTATTATTAGTTACAATACATGGCAGAGGGGTGGCATTGCGATGTAGATCCACTGATTTATTCATTCTTCTGCACAATATGCCAACGAAACGTGCTAGCACCACTTTAAACATTTAGTGAACAAACAGACAAAAATCCCTGTCCCTGTGGAGCTTACGTCCCAGTGAAGGGAGACAACACTAATAAACACAAAATGGTAATGATGGGGGGGACCCAGTGGTTAAAATGGAGAGTCAAGGGGAAAGTGGGCTGCACTTTTAAGTAAGATTGTTAAGGTAGGCTTCATCAAAAAGTGACACCTGAGCAAAGACTTGAAAGAAATGAGAGAATCAGTCACACAAAGACCTAGAAAAAGGGTCTTGAACGCTCATCCCATCTGGCGAAAGTCTTCCCAAGGCAGACATGTTCCTGGTGTTGATCAGGGAACAAGGAAGCCAGTGTGGCTAGAGCACACAAAGAGAGGGGGAGGGTAGCCAGAAATGAGGTCAGGGAGGTAAACTGGGTAAGGGCGGGACAGGGCGACAAGGCAGGCACAAGATGATATGAAGACCCTAGGCCAGTGCTGTCCAATGGAAGTAGAATATAAACCACATATATAATTTTAAATTTTCTAAGAGCCACATTTAAAAAAGGTAAAAAAGAAACCAGTGAAATTAATGAAGATTAACACATATTACAGCTAATATCCCAAAATATGATCATTTCAACATGTTACCAATATAAAAAATTCAGGTATTTTACTTTTTTGGGTACTAAGTCCTTAAAAATCTAATGTGTATTTCACACATTCAGTTCAGACTAACCACTTCTGAAGCGCTCAACAGCAGGTAACAATAAAGACAGCACAACCATAGGCCATTTTAAGGACTAAGCAACATGGGGAGGCCTCGCAGAGCTTCAAGCGTAAGAGTAACAGGACTTGGGTTCTTAAAGGACCAACTTTACTTGTGGAGCAGAGACTGAAATCCAGGTAAGGAAGAGTAACGGCATACGAGGCAGCTGCTGTAGTGTGGCGAGAAGTTAGATTGTGGATTTATTCCAAGGGTAAAACCAATGGGATCTGTCAACTAATTAATGGGAAGTGTGGGGAAGGGAGGGGGACTTGAGGATGTCGGAGGTTTGGGCCCAGACCACGGAAGAAGTTCCCATCCAATGCGAGGGGGCGAGCACGCTGCGGGACTCCGATTTTAGACCGAGGCGAAGTGCGGCGGAGATACGCAAGTGCAGATCGAGAATCCGCAGACCAGCCCAAGAGTCCAAACTTCAAGAGGTCCGAGCTCTAATAATGAATCGCAGACAGGAAACAGCCAAGCCCGAAGACGAGGGTGACATCAGCAGAGGAGCGGATCTATACAGAAAAGACACAACGATGGAAGACGGGACCCGGCCCCAGAGGCACTGCGAGGTGAGAGGCTGGGGGGGAGGAGGAACAGCAAAGTGATGAGACGCGACGGCATCAGGAGAGAGAGGAATCCTAGAAACCAAGAGAAAACAGGGCAAGGAGAGAATGATCTTCAGTCGTGGCCGGTTTATCTGAGTGTCTAACAGACGCGAGTTCTCTCCCAGGAAGAGCACCGCCCGAGTCGCTCCGGTAAAGACACACGTTCCGGCGTCACCGGGTCGTAAACGACTCGGCCACTCGGAGAACTCCGTCTTCACAGCAGGCGCTCCTGCACGAAGCGCAAAGAGAAACTAGGACGTCGTTAAAGAGTAAATAAGTAATCATCAGTCGATCGGTCGATCCATCCCAGGCCTGGAGCGCGGCTTCCGTGCGGCCCGCCCTGACCGGCCCCGGAGGCTCCTGCGGTGTCCGCGGGTCACTCGTTCCTCCGCCAACAGGCGTGACGCTGGCTGCGCCCCCGCGCGACGGGCCGCCCCAGCGAAGCCGCGGTACGGGTCACGTTTCCCGAACACGACCAGCGGCTCACGGAGCGCGGGGAAAACTGCCCGTAACCGAAGCAGCGCCGCCGTCCTGCACCGCCGGGTCGGCCACGGCGGGAAAGCGCCGCGCACCGCGCCCCCGCACCGCGTCCCCGCACCGCGCCCCCGCACCGCCAATGCGGCGCCGAAGCCCACCACGTCCGCGCCTTCTGAGAATCCGAATGGCTTGGAAGGAAACACGGGGGGATCCGGAGGGGGACGACCGTAAGCGGCTCCTCACGTCACAAAACCGACGGAGGGAGGCCGGGGGCGGGGAGGGTCATGGACGGGGCGGGGGGTCGTGTGCGACGCTGAGTGCGCAAACCGGCGATGCACAGACCCGCGCCCCTGGGCTAACAATACATTCTGTGGTAATGAAAACTGTTATTTAAAAGAAAAGAAGAACTCGAGTCGCCGGCCCCGACGTGCTCCCACGGCGCGAACCACCTGGAACAGGCTGGACTGACGGACGCGCGTCGCTAAGCGCAGCTCCTCCTGCGCACGGAGCTCCCCCGCGGCTCACAGCCCGCTGGGGACCCAGCCGCGCCCTCGCCGCGTCCCCGAGCGTGGCCGGGGGCTGGCCGGGCACACGCCTCCCACGACTCCCCTACGAAGGACAGCGCCAGGAGAAGGGAAGGATCCGTAGGTCGCTTTTAAGTAACAACCGTCTGGAGAACCCAGAGCCCTGAGAAGCGTTTCGAGCCCCCAGTGCAGACCGTGCTAGGAGCGTCCGGCTGACCGCCGCAGCCCCCGTACCGGAGCCGCGGTCCCTGCTAAGCCCAGATAACGCCCCGCTTTACCTCTACCGAGGCCTCTCACGGCGGCCGCCATGTTGGCCATTCCGGATGGTGTGGACGAAATTCGTCCTACGCTTCCACTTGGAAGGATCTAAAAAGGGTTCCTCTCCGGAATTGGCCGAGGGGGAAGGATTAGAAAGAGCAAGAGGAAAAGGGGCGGGGACAGAGGTGGGCGTTCAAGCCGGCCCGGAACCGCGCGGCGGCGGGCGCCGGGCCCCCGTGGCGGTGCTCCCGTCCGTCTTCCGTGCTGGGACCTGCGCTCCGCGGTTCCGGGACGGCCGCTCAACCCAGCCTCGGAGGAACCCGCGCTTCGGGGAGATGCGGTCGCGGGGCGGTGCCGTTTACTTCTTTCCCGCGCCCTCAGCCGCGCTCAGCCCGGTGCGGTTACGGCACCGAGAGAGCCCGGGGAGGCGCGAGAACCAAAGCCGGAGAGCATCACCGACTTCAGTCGTCCGGTTCCCAGCCTCGTGAGTCGCCGGAGTTTGCGGGACCGCGCGAGGCGCCGCGCTCCACACACGCCTCCCGTCAGCTCGCGGCCGCGCTCCACACACGCCTCCCGTCAGCTCGCGGCCGCGCTCCACACACGCTTCCCGTCAGCTGGCGGCCGCGCTCCACACACGCCTCCCGTCAGCTCGCGGCCGCGCTCCACACACGCCTGCTGTCAGCTCGCGGCCGCGCTCCACACACGCCTCCCGTCAGCTCGCGGCCGCGCTCCACACACGCTTCCCGTCAGCTCGCGGCCGCGCTCCACACACGCCTGCTGTCAGCTCGCGGCCGCGCTCCACACACGCCTCCCGTCAGCTCGCGGCCGCGCTCCACACACGCCTGCTGTCAGCTCGCGGCCGCGCTCCACACACGCCTCCCGTCAGCTCGCGGCCGCGCTCCACACACGCTTCCCGTCAGCTCGCGGCCGCGCTCCACACACGCCTCCCGTCAGCTCGCGGCCGCGCTCCACACACGCCTCCCGTCAGCTCGCGGCCGCGCTCCACACACGCCTGCTGTCAGCTCGCGGCCGCGCTCCACACACGCTTCCCGTCAGCTCGCGGCCGCGCTCCACACACGCTTCCCGTCAGCTCGCGGCCGCGCTCCACACACGCCTGCTGTCAGCTCGCGGCCGCGCTCCACACACGCTTCCCGTCAGCTCGCGGCCGCGCTCCACACACGCCTCCCGTCAGCTCGCGGCCGCGCTCCACACACGCCTGCTGTCAGCTCGCGGCCGCGCTCCACACACGCCTCCCGTCAGCTCGCGGCCGCGCTCCACACACGCTTCCCGTCAGCTCGCGGCCGCGCTCCACACACGCCTCCTGTCAGCTCGCGGCCGCGCTCCACACACGCTTCCTGTCAGCTCGCGGCCGCGCTCCACACACGCTTCCTGTCAGCTCGCGGCCGCGGGACTTCGGTCGCGGGAGCGCGGGTCTGGGCAGCGACGCGCCGGGGGTCGGGACGAAGACCAACTCCGTGTCTTCCCCGGACGCCGCCGCCGTGTCCGCGTCCCGTCGCCTGAAACCCCGGATCGCGGGTGACGCCGCTGCCCGCTTTCCCTGACGCCGTCCGCGGCCGTCTGGAGCCGCCCGCGGGCCGCAAGCCGGGCCCTCCGAGGTGCGGGCGGGTGTGCGGGTGCGGGTGCGCGGACAGACAGACACACCGACACACACAGACAGACACAGACACACCGACACACACACACGGACACAGACACAGAGACACACGGACACACACACACGGACACAGACACACAGACAGACACAGAGAGACACACGGACACACACACGGACACACACACACGGACAAAGACACAGACAGACACACGGACACAAACAGACACACGGACACACACACGGACACACAGACACAGAGAGACACACCGACACACACATACGGACACACGGACACACAGACACAGAGAGACACACCGACACACACACACGGACACACACACACACACACAGGAGCTGCCTTCACCGGGAAGCTGCCGTGAGGAGCGGGACTGGATCACAGCAGGAGTTTCCCGGCCGCCAGTCCACGTGCTTGTGCCCACCGCGCGCGGAGGAAACGCTGTGATTTCGTTCCCGCGCCCATTTATGACTGTTACACACACACACACTCACACTCACGCACACTCAGAGAACTTGAATCTACCTTTAACACTTTCTCCCTTTTCTCACGAACTCGGGGCTCTGCCGGGGGTCAAGCCGCACCCGGTGGCGCTGATGCGGCAAAACCAACACGGTCGTTGCTCTCATGAGGTTGAAAGACGAGTTTCATGGGACCCCGGGGTGGCCCAGGTCGTGATCCTGGAACACTACGATGAGCCCCACAGGGGGCTTCTAGCTCAGCGGGGCGCCTGCTCCCCCTCCGTCTGCCACTCCCCTGCTTGTGCCCTCGCGCGCTCTCTCCGGCAAGTAAATACATAAACTCTTTATTTAAAAAAAAAAAAATCTAATTTCATTTGAGGCTAAATTCAAGATTTGGGGCAAGTTCACCAAATCCATTTCCAGACAAAAAAGGGGATTAAAGGTGCTTTTCCTTAGCCTCTGCAACTCTCCTTTTCTGTGCGCAGGGTCATCTGGCCGGTCTGTGTGCTCCGGTGTGCCTCAGGTGAGAAGGAGGTACCGTGAACACCTCATCCTGGGATTCGGAGCAGCGTGTCCGAGCAGCCGCGTTAAAGCAGTAGAGGTGCAACCTCTCCCGTTGCCCACTTGGACCCCCAGAACTGGACGGCATCCATCACATGGGATCCAGAATCCAGTTATTGCTGAATAACAATGTTAGGGTCCGTGATCAAAGGAACGAGACTGATACAAAGCGAAGGTCAAACAAAACTTTATTTCGCGCCAAGCATCAAGAATCAAACTGACCGGTCAGGGCTGTCTCTTACGAAATGGCGAGGACGATGATCCCGACAAGGTCACTCCCAAGAAGGCCGCTCCGGACGAGGCTGCTCTAGATGAGGCTGCTCCGCAGATGAGGCCGCTCCATGATCGGAGCCGCTCCCAAGAAGAGGCCACTCCCAAGATGAGGCCGCTGCTCCATGAGGTTGCTCCCCAGACAAGGCCGCTCCCAAGAAGACGCCACTCTGGACAAGACCGCTTCCCGGACGAGGCCGCTCCCGACGACAAAGAGGTAATGATGACAGCGACGATGACAAGGAGGACAACCCGGATGACACAGACTCTGCTCCCCACGATGCTACTCTGACAAGGCTGCCACCCAGAGGAAGCCACCACTGCGGACAAGGCTGCTTGTGGCTCGGGGTGGCAAGGCATTTTGCAGCAAGGCTGCTGGTGGCTAGGGGCCGTTGGCATCTCTGGACCGCTGGCATCCAGGGGCTGCAGGCATCAGGACCGCTGACTGCTGGGCCGCTGGACTGCTGGTGTCTCGGCACTGCTGACGTCTAGGGGCTGCAGGCGTGGGGCCGCTGACCACTGGACTGCTGGACCACTGGTATCTCGGGACCGCTGACCGCTGGGCCGCTGGACCACTGGGGTCTCAGGGCCGCAGGCATCGAGGGACCGCTGACAGCTGGACCACTGGGGTCTCAGGGCCGCAGGCATCGAGGGACCTCTGACAGCTGGACCGCTGGTGTCTGGGTAGCTCGGGGCTGCTGGAAGCTGCACGCGGCTGAAGGCTGCAGGTGGCTCAGGGCTGCCAGAGGCGGGGCCTCAGGCGGCTTGAAGCTGCAGGTGGCTGGAGGCTGCAGGCGGCTGCTCAGGACCCCTGGAGGCAGGACCCCCCCCCCAAGGCGTCTGGAAGCTGCAGGCGTTTGGAGGCTGCAGGCGGGGCTCGGGGCCGCTGGAGGCGGGGCCGCAGGCGGCTGGAAGCTGCAGGCGCAGGGACTGCCGTTGGTGGGACTGCTCGCAGCGGTTATAGCTCTTACAAAAGCTGTTATAGCTCCTCCACCCCGCGACTCTTCGCTCCCCTCGACTCTTCTTTTGCTCCTGTCGACTCTTCTGCTCCCTCGACTCTTCTGCTCCCGTGCAGCTCTCCTCATTCTTCTGCTCCCGTTGCAGCTCTCCTCCTCCTCTGCTAGCCTCGCAGCAACCTTTATGCAGTTGGTTGAGTCCCACCCCTATACAGGTGGCCAATCGGATCTCAATCCACCCTAGTGGATATACACATGCTACACCGATTGGACATCTCCACCTGGCCTGCCCCACCCCTACATCGGGGTCCACAAGCAAGTTCCTCTGGGAGGGGCAGGCCCTTACAAACAACATGTCAAAAGGTTCTTTAGTTTGAGACTTAATTAAAAACTACAAAATCCACACTCTGAAATGGAAACTCTTCAGCCTCTAAATATTTAATACATAATGAAGTTCTCACCAAAGACAGGCAGTAGAGCTTTCGGTTAAGCAGTGGTGCTCTGGAACCAGACGTTCTGGGTCTGAACCTCAGCATCGTCACTTACCAGCTAAGTGACCTAGGGCAAGTTACTATACACCTCTTTGGGCCTCGGTTTTCTTACCTGGGATACAGGACTGATGAGATAATTTGTTGAGGTACTCACTATAGTACCTGGCACGTAGTAAACACTCATTAAATGTTACAGTTTGTCATTAGTGAGGAACCAGTGGGAGCCCTTAACCAGAAAGGCAAAATCAATATGCTGTCCAGTTACCTTTTCTTCATTATCTGCTTATTTCTTAATTTAGTACATGCTGATACACGTAGGATTCATGTGCTACGATGTCACATTCTTCATACCAGAACTTTTATTAGCAGAAAGTCTTTAGGCTGTGTTCATGCACTTCCTTAAAGTTCACTTTAAACACAACTTTTCCCAGTTGATTTCTAGGAAGTTATACTCTCCAGGAGTCTTGGCAACATGCCAGCTGCCGCCTGCTTGGCTAACTTCCCTGGGAAAAGCTTCTAAATATTTGCCTAGCCCTGTAGTTCCCTTGATCTGTGCTCTCTGCTTTCTTCAACCATCTTTCAGTTGTTCTGGAAACTCCTTTGCAAGAAGAGTCAGTTCCCATTTTGGGTTCAAGTTGAAAGTGGATTCTCATATTGGACAAAAATAAGGAACTCGATGACATTTCCTACTTCAATGGTATGCATCAGAGTCACCCAGAAGGCTTGTTAAAACAGATTGCTGGGCTCTATACCCCCGAGTTTCTGATCCAGTAGGCCTGGGTGTGGCCCGTGAATTTGTATTTATAATGGGTTCTCAGGTGATGCTGAAAACTGGTGTAGTTGTCCAGAGACCACACTTTAAAAATCACTCCCTATGTAATACCCTGAAACGTTTGCATCCATACCTATCATTAACTTGGAGTTGTTTTGTTTAACAATTTTATACTCAATATAATATAGGCAATAAAACCATTAACTCCCATATGTTTTATGTCTCTAGGACCAGAATCTACCTACCTTATCTTCTCCTCCATAAGAAACTGCTATTCCATATGTGGGTTTCTGCTCTAAATCTGTCCAGCTGCCAGCTGGGAGATTTTCTGGTCTCTGCCCATTTGTCTATATGGATTTTAAGTATCATCACTAAGTCCTTGATTGCCTTCCCTCTTTGTGCTTACTGTAGACTCGGATTACTTTTTTAATACAGAAACATCTATCTAGAATAACAATTTCTTAGTCATAAGGTAGAAAATCTGGTGAGAAATTAGAACTCATTTTGTCTTGCTCCACACCCAGCCAATATGGGAGTTACTGTGTCCCACAACCCCCGGGAGGCTATTTTAACTCAGGATTGAACTAGGAGATTCAGAGCTTTCCAGTGGAATGTTGGTGAATGTCTAACACCTGGCGCTACATAAAATCAACCAACTCACAGAATTTTGACCCCTTAGCACTTGGTTCTTTTATGGCTAGAGCATACTACTGGAAATTTCCTGATAAAAACCTTTGGTAACTTAAAAGACCTAAACCAGATCAACTTACCCTAGAGCCACACTTCTCAAACCTCAATGTGAATACAGATCACATGGGAATCTTATTAAAATGTAAATTCTAATTTAGTAGTCTGGGATGGAGCCTGAGTTTCTGATTTCCAACAAGCTCCTAAGCAGTGTTAATGCGGTTGGTCCATGAACCATGCTTTGAATTACAAATTCCTAGAACACATCCTAGAATAAAATTCATATTTGTATCATTAGTCTCAAACAGAATCTTTTGACTAGGCTCCCTCTTCTTAATACACAGAATGCTGATGATTCACAGACCTGTACCCTTGGGGCAAATAATACATTGTATGTTCATTTTACAAAATGCCTTCTTACAAGAAAAAAAATACACAGAATAAACTGAAGTGGATTCCCAAATTTCTGGGTATAAACTCCATGACCTTCATCTCTCAGTAGTGAAACCAGAAATATCAATAACTCCCTGCCCCACCCACATCTGTTTCTGGTGGAAACTTCCCCTCCCACATAAATAAAATTCCCCAACCCCAGCTATCTGGACCGGTTGAAGCTATCTGACCCAAGGAATGTCCATCTATACTGTAGAGAGTGATCTAGCTAGAAAAAAACTAGGACAATTCTTTTTCTCTTAAAACTGGAATTGGGGAAAATGAAAGACTGAAACATTCAGGTAGGAGAACCTGAGTAAGGTCATGAGTAGATTCAAGGCTAGAGAAGCTCTGAAAGACAAGCTGAAATGATCAGTGAGCAGACATGGCGTAGGCACAGAGTTGCGTGAAGCCAGTCGGTTTCAAGAAGAGACCGGAAGGAGGTTGTGGAGGAAGACGGTCATCCTGCAGAAGAGACCAGCCGGCCTCGGAGAGAAAGAGAGCAGATGCAGCTTCAGTTCCTATTACAGGTTCTGTCAAGTCTGCTGTATCCCTATCACTCTCCGGCCTTCTTATGAGATCCCTATCTACCATATATCCCCACAAAAACCTCTGCTTGCTTGAGCTAGTACCAGCCAACTTCTGTATGTTCTAAACAAACAACCAAAACAAGGGCACCTGGATGGCTCAGTGGGTTAAGCCTCGCCTTCGGCTCAGGTCATGATCTCAGGGTCCTGGGATCAGGCGCCGCATCGGGCTCTCTGCTTAGAGGGGAGCCTGCTTCTTCCTCTCTCTCTGCCTGCCTCTCTGCCCACTTGTGACCTCTCTGTCAAATAAATTTAAAAACCTTAAAAAAAAACTAATTAAAATCATGGAACTCCAGTTATTCTGGTCATGATGCATGAATTGGCAGTCTCTACCAGAATTAGTGGCAGAGCCTTAACCATGGAATCTCAGAGTTTGAAAAGCTTCTGAGGTTTTCTATCTACCTGATGAATTAATCCCTATCTATAATTCTCTGCTTAAATTTATGGTGGCAAAATCTTGAATATTCTGCAAGGTAGTTCACTCCATTTTTGGATAACTCTAATTGTTAAGGCTGTTCCCTATATTAGAGCTGAAATCATCTTCCCTCTAACTTGGACCCACTTGAACCCTTTGGGTCATTCCATTTCCAATTCCATTTCCACATGGCAAGTCTGCTCCCTGGTGTTCAGTGACGCTGTCATGCCACTGACGTCTTCTCCTCACTTAGCTGAGTTCATATTAGATGTTCACTTAAATGCTCATATTCTTACCCACCCACAGTTCCTCTCTTCCATGGCATGGCGATGAAAACTTCTCATGTTCCTCGGAGGCTTACCAAGGATATATTCTAGATGCCCTGTGTCTCTCTTAAAATGTAATCCCGCAATGGAACAAAACACTCCAGAGGAGAAAGGAGTATTACTCCTGGAAAAATCAACACAACCTAAAACTGCAGCAACTTCTAATGGCTTCACTTAGGACACTGTAACTCCTTTGCTTCTCCTCAGTACTTCTTCAGTTATGACAAAAAACATACCACAAGTATCCCAGATTTGAGCCAAACCAAAAAGATGAACTTTTTGCTTTAAGATTTTTTTTTAGAATTACCTGTGTCCAATACAAATATAATGCGAATTACATATGTACTTATAAGTTTTCCAGTAGCTACTCTAAAAAAGTAAAAAGACACAAAATTCATTTTTATAATTTAACTCAATATATTTATAATATTCATTCAGCGTATAATATAAAAATATAAAGATATGGGGCACCTGGCCAGCTCAGCAGGTTAAAGCCTCTGCCTTCGTCTCAGGTCATGATCCCAGGGTCCTGGGATTGAGTCCCGCATCAGGCTCGCTGCTCAGCGGGGAGCCTGCTTCCCTTCCTCTCTCTCTGCCTGCCTCTCTACCTACTTGTGATCTCTGTCTGTCAAATAAATAAAATCTTAAAAAAAAGAAAAGAAAATATTGAGATATTTTGTATTTTTAATGCTTTGAGGTTCTATATATATTCTACACGTAGAGTGTATCACAACTAGGACTAAGTGCATTTCAGATGCTCTATAGCCACATGTAGCTACTACGTTAAAACAATTTTAGAAGAAGAAGAATGGCTAACACTTCTTGAACACGTATTGTGTGCCAGGCACTTTCCTAAAGGGTTTACATATTTTAACTGTTTAAATCTTCACAACAACCTGATAGGATAGGCCCTATAGTTATTCTCATTTTACAGATGAAGGAACAGAGGCACTGGAGGTTAAGTAGCTTGCCCGAGTTGAGATCTCAGCCCAGGCTGGCTGGCTTCGTACACGACATTGTAACCACTATTGTCCATGTGCCACACACATACTTCAGGCTGGACTCTGCACTAAGCACCATACATATCGTATCTTACTTAATTCCCATTTTACAAATAAACAAACTGAGGCTCCAGGAAGTTAGTGTCTTGCTGAAGGGCACACAGCGAGTGTTAGGGCCTAGTACCAGCTCTGTGTCTTTGACTGTCACACCCTCCTCCTGCTTCACTGCCCTGAAACTCTGGTGTCTAAACAGACATACCCCCATGACTCAATATTTTTGATGTTTTAAACTAGAAAATGGCCAGATATCATCAGAGTGTGTAGGAGAAAGTAATAACGTGGAAGCACATATGTATTATTTTTTGATCTTCAAAGCCAAGTGTGGAAGTCACAAGCACCAACCAAACACCAATTAGAGTTCATTTTAATCTTCAATGCGTGCAGTGGTAAAACTTGCTTGAAATGTTTATCTAAATATAGAATGCATTTTTACTTTTTTAAATTTACTTTTGAGGGCCTCTCTTACCCAACTTTAAAAAAAAAAATTTCTAAGTTTATTTATTTTTTTCAGTAATCTCTATACCCAATGTGGAGCTTGAACCCATGACCCTGAGATCGAGTCACCTGCCCTAGTGACGGAGCTAGCCAGGTGTCCCTGGAACTGTGTATTTTAAACACTTGATAGCTCTGAGAAAAGTAACAATAGCAACAAAGCAATTCTCAGGAAAATGTTCTATTTTTACAGAAGCATGTGCCCAACCCACAAGAGGAGGCTGTGAGTAACTGAGAGGAGGTGATTCTCTTCCTCCCTTTTGTCCTGTGTGGCTTTATTGTTTTGCACACTTAGAAGTGAACTTGACATTTTGTTGTTGCCCTTTTCTCAGGTCCTGTCTTTCTTTTAGATAAGGTCGAACTGAAGCTGAGTTCAAGCCCTAGTCTTCGGGGAAACAAGATCTTTCTCTCTCTCTCCGGACATGTCCTTTGTACTGCTTCAGGAAATGAGTCCCAGGTTTTTAGGGGATCTTGGGGATTATTTCTTAGTCATTTTATCTGAAAAATATTGAGTCTAAATTAATACTCCAATATTCACCCATGTACAGTAGCATCTCATCTTTGTCTCAATTACCTTAGTCCGTCTAACAGACTCTCTGTGGTTGGAAGTGGGTTAGCGTCTCTCTTCTTCCTTAGTTGTCAAATGGCAGAGGTAGAATAGTAGGGGGGAGGGGTGGGAAGGAAAGAGACTCCGAGGGGAGGAATGTTTAACAAGCAAGAAGGCTGAGGCTCAGGGGCGCCCGGGGGGCTCAGTCATTAAGCCTCTGCCTTCGGCTCAGGTTATGATCCCAGGGTCCTGAGATTGAGCCCCACATCCGGCTCTCTGCTTGGTGGGAAGCCTGCTTCTCCCTCTCCCACTCCCCCTGCTTGTGTTCCCTCTCTTGATGTGTCTCTCTGTCAAATGAATAACTAAAATCTCAAAAAAAAAAAAAAAAAAGAAGCAACCAGAGTTTCAGGTCAGGCTCTTTCCTAGCTTAGTCATCGCTTGCAGGTTATGTCCCCACTCAATGCCTTTGTCTTTCCATCTGAAAATAGGCATGACGACATTTTTGACATTTTCGTGGAACGTGATTCTCCATTGCAATTCCTTAGAGTCTGTGATATCTTGTTAATTTATGCTAAACAACTATGAATACTTGTCAAAGTTTAATTTTTAATTGACAAATAAAAGGTGCTTCTAACTCCCCTAGGAGAGATGGTGGAGCTCTAACCCAAGCGAACAAACAGAGATCAAAGAGACGCACAGGCCCAGGGAAAGGAAGCAAGTATCTTCATCCATCAGGAAAAGGAAATTGCATTGAGGAAAACTAATAAATTTCCCCAAAGCTCAAAAGAAAAGAGGAATGGCTGGGATTAGAAATAAGGTCAGACAGGTTCCTAAATAACATTTATTTTCAACTGTAGTGATCTAGGTCCTCAAGTGGTTGGTACCACCAGAACTGATATAAAACATGTAATTCTTCAACAACAACAACGACAAAAAAAAACACAAGAATGCATTGCTTTCCCGAACTCTCTAGAAAGAGGTCTGCAGAAATGCAGGGGGAGTAGGATGCCCCGGTTCTCTGTGTCCCACTATCAGAGGAGGCTGACAGCGAGCGGGGATTTTTGTGGAGTTACCGCCACTCACCACTGCTGCGGCACACAGAAGAGATTCAGGAAGTGGCTTCTGTGTCGTAGGAGGGCTCCACTTACCCCATGCTGAGTGCCTACCGGTTGGACAGACAGAAGGGCTGCAGGCATCTTTGCTTGGCTCTGAGGAGCTGTTCCTGGTAAGGAGGGAGGTGAGAGCATTTTGAGGGAGACGGCGCACCGCACCACTATGGAGAGAAGGCAAGCCTGAGTGTGGGCCTCAGGGCCCTGCGTACCCCCAGAGCCTGCCAAGCATGAGAGTTACCCCCTGGGCAGGGAGGCAAAAGAAACGTGTAAAAGAGACATTTCCCCAAAACCACGTGGGGACCCGGGAGCCCAGGATTTGTTTACAGGAGCCAGGGAACAAAGATGACAGCAGACACATTCTTGAATGCAGCAGGCCAGGGTCTGACACACGGGGCAGCGACGGTCTGACAGCGTTGGCACCTTTCTGACACCCAGAAAGGAACCAAAAGCAGCAGAAGGGGACAAAAGGACACACACAATGCAGTAGCAAGTGTGTTGGGAACCGCTCAGGGTGACACACCCTTGCAAGAACCAGTGCACCCATCCAGAGCTCAAGAGCACTGGAGGGCGAGGCGTAGATCCAGTCGGTACTAGTGGGGTCCAAATGGCAGAGAAATACCACGGCTCTAGCTCACCCTTCATCTGGAAACCACCAGGAGCATGTACACAGCCATCTGAGGAGAAGACAGGCAACTATGATTTTTACAACAATGTTGCCCGCTTAAGAAGTTTGTTAGGTCTCGTCCAATGTTTGATTTTCCTAGATTTCCTTGGGCCAAGGTTAGCTGGTTTTTTCCCCTTGTGACTCTTTATAAAATATCTAATTCCAGGTCACAGATTGAAATATGGCACATGGACCCTATCTCTTAACTATTAGTTGAATTACAGTTGATCCTTGAACAATGTGGGGGTTAGGGGTGCCAATCCCCTGTAGAGTCCAAAGTCCATGAGTAACTCTTCACTCCCCAAAAGCTTAACTATTAATAGCTTGTTGTTCACTAGAAGCCTTAGGGATAACATCAACGGTTGATTTGCACACATTTCATACTTACATGTATCATATACTGTATACTTGCAGTAACAGAAGCTAGAGAAAAACGCCACTAAGAAAATCATATGGAAGAGAAAATGCATTCACAGTACTATACCGTACTTATAAAAAAAAAATTGCCTATAGTTCAAATCCGTGTTGGGGGTCCATTGTAATCTGAAATCCTTGTCTAATTTGCTAAATTATCATTATTATTATTATTATTATTATTTTAATTCCAGTCTATTTAACAGTGTTACATTAATTTCAGATGTACAGCAGAGGAATTCAACAATTCTGTAAACTACTCAGTGCTCATCATGAGAACTGTACGCTTTTTTTTTAACAATTTATTTATTTATTTATTTATTTGACAGAAATCCCAAGTAGATGGAGAGGCAGGCAGAGAGAGAGGAAGAGAAGCAGGCTCCCTGCTGAGCAGAGAGCCCGATGCAGGACTCGATCCCAGGACCCTGAGATCATGACCTGAACCGAAGGCAGCAGCCTAACCCACTGAGCCACCCCGGCACCCATGGGAACTGAACTCTTATTCCCCTCACCTATTTCACTCAGCCCCTGAAGACCACCAGTTTGTTCTCTATAGTTAAGAATCTGTGGCTTTGAGGTGCCCAGGTGGCTCAGTTGATTAAGTGCCTGCCTTCCGCTCAGGTCACGATCCCAGGGTCCTGGGATCGAGCCCCACATTTGCCTCCCGCTCAGTGGGGAACCTGCTTCTCTCTATGGCTGCTGCTTCCCCCGCTTTGTACTCTCTCTCTCAGTCAAACAAATAAAATATTTAAAGAAAAAAAAAAGAGTCTGTGGGTTGTTTTTTTTGTTTGTTTGTCTCTTTCTTTTTCTTCACTTGTTTTCTTACTAATTTGCCAAATCTTACCAAGTTACCTATGACTATTTACTCTATTCCTTATTCCATGAGAATTAAGTTTATCTTTCATTTATCTATAAGAAGGCATTATCACAATTCATTGCAAAATCTGAATGAATTGTATTCACTGGCTAACCCTCTTTTGTTATTTATGTTACCTCTTTCAAATAACTTAGTAGATTAGAAAGAAACTACTTAGTAGATTAGAAAGAAACAACTGTCCTTATCATGTTGGCACAAATCCACACTCTACAAAAATATGTCATTATCTTTACTCATTTTTTCCTAACAGATTTTTTTTCCTCCTTGCTATAATCTGGTAAATTACAGAAAATGTCTTGTTTTAATGGGGTATTATACTGATTATACTCCACTTGCCACTGGACACATTTGTTTTTCACTTTTGTTCACCCTGCTAGGTGTACCCTTAGAGACTGACCCTTTTAAAGGGCACCTCCTGGGCTCCCTTGCCTCCAGCTTCTCACTTGGGCTACTAGTAGGGAGCTCCAGCAAGAGGCAGAGTACAGGAAGTAAGAGAAGCCAGTGTATTGCCCTGCTCCCTCTGTTTGCTGTGGCTCCGGAGGTAGCTGTGGCTCCGGAGGTAGCTGCGCCCCGGAGGTGGCTGCATTTTGTCGATGGCCCCTGCTTCTTCCAGGCAGCTTTCCTTCCCTAGCTCTGTCTCTCACCTCATTTCTAATAACACTGTGTTTCCCCTTGTCTCTTCAGACCTGGGGTGGCATTGGTTCCCTTCCTATCTCCTCTATGTTTATTCAACATCCCTGAACCCTGCCCACACTTATGTAAATAGTTTCCCTTTTAACCTCTCTGGTTAAACTCTGAGTTTGCCATCTGTTTCCTGCCAGGCCCCTGACTCATACAAACACCTGGTCACTATATTGTTAGATCAGACTTTAAATTAAATGGTGGGATAAACAAAGAGAATTATGTGTGTTGGAGAAAAATTTTTAACGATAGGCTAACAATAAAAACTTCCACAGTTCAAAAGAAACACAGGCAAGAAGTCATAGCAGGTTGTCTTATGATGGACTCGTGTTCTTAACTCTGCCTTGAGGTTTATGTTTTAAGGTAAGACACCACCTTCCTCTTAATTCCAAACTGCGGTGCTACCCCAGTCTGCGGAAACTCCTTCTGCACATAAAAGAGATGGTCTTACCCCCATGACTTACAACCGTGCCAACACAATACATATCCAATTTCGGAGTGGTTTGGTCAAGGATAATGCCCCGGAGACTCCAAACCTCCAAGATAGTTCCTACTGTTGTTTAGCGCGCTCCAAGGCCCGTGGACTGGAGTAAGATCCTCTCTAACTTCTCCCTCTAGTGCAAGTTGCCAAAATGTCACACTCTTCTTTCTGCTAAGCAGAAAGCTATTAGATCATTCGTACAATCACACACAGACACACATACACGTTCCCTTAGGAGAAATGTGAATTCTCAGAGACAATACGCTTTGCTAATACACTGATGGCCCACAAACATTTTTTCAATTATACTGACAACTAATTAAGCTAACATATTATATTTAAATAATCAGCAGACCCAGCCATACTGGGCCCACATTTGGACATGGCTGTGACCCACTGGATCTGAGCGGGCATCACACTTTTTAGATGGCCCACGGAGCTCCAAGTGCGCCCGCAATCATCATTGTTGCCACTGGCTCACTAAATCACAAAGTAGGTCACTACCCTGCAGACACTGGAGTCTGCACCCTCCAATCCCACTCCTTTTCAATGGTCTTGCTTGGATGTCTATCAGAATAAGAAATAAGCCTATTGCTAAAGAATAAACCTCTTAATGATAGTTCCATTAGCAAAACACCAGGCTAAAGCTGCAGAATTACCACTTGTAAGGGTCTGACTAAATTCTTAGAGAAAGTCCTTTTGCCTTCCATATGTTAAGTGATATACTTAAGGGCCTTTCCCATCAGAACCTTATTACATTTAATATATTTAATTTTGCACTTTTTGTTAAGTGGGTGGATATTTTGTATCTTCATGTTTTTTCTTTTTTATATACTTTTGGACACTACTCTTAGTCAAAGTGCTTCAGGTAAACCAGCTTTTTTCAAAAAACTTTTATTTATTTATTTGAAAGAGAACATGCGTGCACATGCACAACTGGAAGTGGGGGTGGGTAAGGTAGATGGGGGGGGTGTAGAGGGAGAGAGTGAAGCAGATTCCCTGCTGAGCACGGACTTAGTGTGGGGTTCCTGGGGCTCAATGTGGGGCTCATCTCAGGACTCCAAGATCATGACCTGAACGAGAGTCAAGACACTTCCCTAACCAAGTCACCCAGGCACCCCAAGATAAACGCTTTTAGTGATTAGTCTGATACCACTTGATTATACTTTTCAAGTGGATGAATTACTAGATTTTTTTTTTTTTCCTATTTGAATCCTGGGTGAGTTTTTTCCAGTTAGAGTCAGTTTTTTTTTTTTAAAGATTTTATTTATTTATTTGACAGAGAGAAATCACAAGCAGATGGAGAGGCAGGCAGAGAGAGAGAGAGAGAGAGGGAAGCAGGCTCCCTGCTGAGCAGAGAGCCCGATGTGGGACTCGATTCCAGGACCCTGAGATCATGACCTGAGCCGAAGGCAGCGGCTTAACCCACCGAGCCACCCAGGCGCCCCTTAGAGTCAGTTTTATATGCTGCAGAATGAGACGTGGTACTGAGACAGGGAAACCAAGGGGACCCCTCAAAGGACTGCTTTTTGCTCCTTTTCCTACTCCCATTCTTGTTAAGACCTGCACACTGCCCCACATACGTCTTGTCGTACAGATAATGTACATTCTCCTTATAATGGTCGAGGAGTTAGTGATTTCTCTGGAGTCTTCCAGCACAAAGGATAACATCTAAAGAGCGACTGTGCAAGATCTGCCTGTACCTTTTCCAAGACCACTGAGTCGCCAAGACCCCTGGCTCCAGGGCATAAGCGATTTATGGAGGACAACTGCGCACGCGGCTCCGTTTTAACCAGTTCCCGGACGTGTGAGAGGACCTACATACACCAGAGCACAATCCTCGGAAAAACCCCAGACCCTAAGCAAAGACAAGAGTCTTTCTCCTTTCCTTTCCAACTCTTCCAGATGCTCTGTCTGTATCTCTTTTCTCTATGTCTTCAATAAATTCTGCTCTTGGGGTGCGTGGGTGGCTCAGTCTTTAAGCATCTGCCTTCGGCTCAGGTCATGATCTCAGGGTCCTCGGATCGAGCCCCGCATCGGGCTCTCTGCTCAGGGGGGGAGGCTGCTTCCCCTCTCCCACTCCCCCAATTGTGTCCCAAGTCTCGCTGTATCTCTCTCTGCCAAATAAATAAAATCTTTAAAATAAATAAGTAAATAAATAAATAAATTCTGTTCTCACTTCCTTCCAACTTGCTTTTGATTTCTATCCCGTGCAAAGCCCAAAACCCTCTGGGCTGGCCCCACGGGACGCCTGCCCCATCTGGATCCTTGGGCCCAGCCAGCCTGCATCGGTGCCAGTTACTTTCTGATCCCCAGGCTGGCATTCTTCTTGGAAGCCTGTCCACTCTAATCTCAACCCATGACTTATGACTTCTTGTCTTACCTATGGAAATATCATGGAGCGCTTTACTCAATTTACTGGATTTTTTTGCCGTGAGCACGCTATGTAGGTGCACACAGGGGTTGTGTCTTTCCAAAACGTCAGCTTTATTCCCTCATAAAGCAAAGTTAAATCACAATTATAAAGTAGGTTCAGGACTTCAAACTCCACGACATTTTGCCACGCGGTTGAACTTGGTTTCCCACGAAGCACACAAGGCAGGACAGAAGACAAGCCGCTCAGCAAACAGGGTAACAGCGGGATGTAGGATGTTAGTGGATCAAACATGCAGTCAGTCCACGGCACACATTTGAGAGAAGGCCTTGGTCTGGTCCAGGTCAGCTCTCAGCACACGCGGCTTCTGATCTTCCAGCCCTGAAGGGTGTGGGTTCTGTTAGGAGATGAGTCCCCAGAGCTTTCCCCAACAGCTGCCTTTCCTAAGTGGTCAGACATAGAGGGGTCAGGTCTGAGGAGCCGGACAGTTTGCTGCCAAGCCCCTCCTTTTTTAAAGGGATTGGGATTTAATCAGTTTTGCATCGGCACAGACCTCCTCTGGTTCTGCTCCTTATCAGTCCCGGGCACTCAGCGGACATCACCCCCGTGACATCTAGCAGCAGAACCTTCACAGCTTTCGCCATCGCTTGACACAGGCCCCTGCCTGACGCGAGAGACTCGATTTTGGTCTCTACAGTTGTACTGAGGTTGTAATGCTCAAAATGTAATCTCTATTGTCCAGAAAACTTGATGCTTATTTTTAAAGTCCTTGGGGCACCCACATGGTTTAGTCGGTTACATGTCTGCCTTCGGCTCATATTATGATCCCAGGTCCTGGGATGGAGCCCCACATCGGGCTCCCTGCTCAGTGGGGAGCCTGCTTCTCCCTCTCCTTGTACTGTTCCCCCTGCTTGTGCTCTCTCTCTCTCAAATAAATAAATAAAATCTAAAAAAAAAATCCTAAAACCTTTAAGACTGGTTTGCTCACTGGGAAATCTCACAGAGCCAGCCCACTTAAACTTTGCCATGGTCTTGTCACTGCAGGCTTAACAATACTGATAAAGAAAAGAGGAGTTGTTGCATTTGTACACCCTATTAAACAACTGCCACATAATCAGTTAACTAAGTTAATCGAACCCGTTCATCGCCTTTGTAAACAAACTGACTGATGTCCATTGCACACTGGAAACCTGGCTAGTAACCTTGTAGCCTCAGTAGAGCAGAGCAAGAGCCCCAGGCTCTGGGAATCCCAAGCAGACTGTGCTGGTCCCCTCCCCGCTGACAAAATCCAAAGGCAGAGAAATAAGTGAAGGTGAAACAAACAAGGAATTTAGCTCAGTGTGGCCAACACCAGGAAGACAGTGGACTAGCCTAGCATCTCAGAAACTGTCTCCAAAGTCCTGGAAATACTTCCGGGTTTATATAAGGAATGTGTGGACAAAGGTGGGAGGGTGCAGGTGGGCAAGGAAGGTCAAATTGATCATGGCCTTGGAGTCAGTCATGGGTCTGGTCTTGCTGGCTCTGGGCAGTTTCTATTGCTTGAGGGGTAGTTTCAATTCCCGTCATGAGATGCTTTGCCCTCTTGCTGTCAGGGTTTTTTGCCTGAGCCCAGAGACCAGCTGGAAAGTCTTGTCTATCCAAATAGAAAGTCTGAGGTCAAAATAGAGTCAGCTGAAGTTCTCTCCCAATCTCTTCTGTTGTGGCCCACTAATTATCCCACTAGGACAGTTTTATACCTAAGAGTTCATTGTTTTCCCAAATCTGTTTGTTGATGAAATGTGTGTGTACAAGAAAGTTTTTTAATTTTTTAGAATATTTTGTTTATTTATATGAGAGAGAGAAAGAATGAGAGAGAGAGCACAGGAGGGGAGAGGTCAGAGAGAGAAGCAGACTCCCCAGCGAGCAGGAAGCCCAGTATGGGACTTAATCCTGGGACTCCAGGATCTTGACCTGAGCTGAAGGCAGTTGCTTAACCAACTGAGCCACCCAGGTGCCCCAAGAAAGTTTTTTTGAAATATGAAAATGTATCTGAGTGCTTTGGAATTTTGATAATGCTGCTAAAAGCCACTAAAAATCATCACTGTCAAATTTGGGGTAACAAGACAAATGTAAAACTATAGAAAAAAGAATAAAAATCTAAGATTCTTCCTTCAGAGTGTGCTACAAGTTCTTGCTCCATTTTAATGCAAATGCCTGTAGCATACTTACTATGTGTGAGACAAATGTTCTCAGTGATTAACATATATTAACTTATTCTCTTATGAGATAAGTACTGTTATTACTCTCATTTTACGGATGAGGAAATTTAAGCCCAGACAGGCTAGGTAAGATGCTCTAGATAATTACATGGTGGAACCCACTTTTAAACCTAAGAAGTCTGAGTTCCAGCTGACAACACTGGCTATCATACGCGATGCATTTTATGTGTGTTTTATGGGAAAAAAAGGCAATTTAGAACAACAATCAGCAGGTCCATATTCAAAGAAAAGTTTAGCAAACAAATGAGTTCCATATACTTTAAATTTTAAAAAAACTTTAAGATATGTAGTTATCATTTTATATGATTAACTAACCAGCCACTCATTCCAAATGAACTAAATAAAAGGTTTTCTTCTACTCAAAAAAGTGAAACATTGAGTCACATGTTAAAAAGTTATTAAAGAAGATAATTAAGGTTATGCCAAAAAAAAATGAGCACTTCATGAATTACTCTTTTGGAGAACTGCAAAATGGGGTGGAAGATGGGAAACTTTTATAGGATAAGGAATAAAGAACAAGGAAATGAAAACCAGAAATTATCTGATTGGCTAGGTCCAAATAAGTCAGCCTTGTCTGGGGTGGGAAGGCCCAACTTGGCTTGGCATGTGTGGGTCAACTGACTGATATGCTATGTTTCTGGCCAAGGTGAGCATTTACGGGGACACAAAAGTGATCCCAGTTTCAGTCCGCTGACATGCCATCCCATGTAGAAGCAACTCCATCCTGGGTATAGAAATCTGTTTCAATATACACTATAAAAATAGAGTGTTTTCTCATGAGAGAAAGAATAGAATTTGACATTAAAAAGAACAGAATAGTCTTTTCAACAAATGATGCTAGGACAATTGACCATTTAAATGCAAAAGAAATGAACCTCAACACATAGCTTACACCTTACACAAATTACTCAAAATGGAACATAGACCTAAATGTGATACATGAAATTATAAAACTTATAGGAGCGTGGAAGAAACTCTAGGTGACCTTGGTTTTGGCCATGACATGTTAGATAAAACACCGAAGGCACAGTCCATGAGAGAAAAACTGGTAAATTAGACTTCATTAAAATTTTAAGATTTTGTGCTAGGAAAGATATATTAATAGAATGAGAAGACATGCCACAGACTGGGAGAAAATATTTGCAGGCCACGTACCTGATAAAAGACATATCCAAAATATGTGAAGAACTTAAGAATTGTTAATAAAGCTAAAATGAGTATTTCGTCCATAAATTCTTGCTAAGTGTTTGACCATTAAAAAAAAAGAAGATGGAATTCTGGAAGGCATTTGGGCCAGAGAATATGAACTATTTCAAGCATGCATCTTAACTTTTAAAAGTGGTAATATTTTATTTTTTGTGACAAAATTAATTGTTCTATTAAATCCAAATGAGGGAGAGGCAGAGAAATAAGAATGGAAGAGAGCTTTGGCTGCCTCTATTCTGACCTCGGGTATTCTGCTTGGGTTCTCCTTTCCAACTGGTCTCCCTGCGCAGGGAGAAAACTGGGACAGCAAAGTATCCCCTTGTAGGAATTAAAACTACCCCCTCCAACAATAAGGGCTGCCCTAAGCCAGCAAGACCAGAACCATGACGGGCTCCGAGACCATGATGGATTTGACCTTCCTTGCCCACCTGCACCTACCCACCCACCTTTGTCCCACACATTCCTTCCATAACACCTGGAAGTATTCTCAGGACTTTGGAGACAGTCTTTGAAACCCTGGGCTCGTCTGCAGTTTTTTGGTGTTGGCCTCAGTGAACTAAATTCCTTTCTTGTTCCACCACTACTCGGTCGCTCCTCTCTCTGCTTTTGGATTCTGTCTGTGGGGGGCGTGGCTCCACCTGTTTTGTTTGGGACCCCGGAGCCAGGGGCTCGTGCTCCCCTACACCCCAGCTACAAGGACAAGAAACCTCGAGAAGGAAATGAATAGAGGCGAGTAGAACACAGAGTTGCATAAAAGCAGAACTGGGATTTGGATACTGAACAGTAACTAGCTTGTCTATGAGGCCTGCTCTACGCCGGCACTATTCTAAGCGCTTCACGTATATAAACACCTTTTACTCTAGGACAACCCTGGACACAAGTACTGTTACACATTGTGCCCACTTCATAGATAAAGAGATTGAGGCATAGAGTGGTTTTTTAAAAACTCGCCCAACGTCACATGGCTGGTAAAGAAGTGCCGTTTGAACAGACCTAAGTTGTGGGTCCGGTCTACACTATCTCGCTATTATACTGAATCCTGTCGCTGAAGCTAACAACTGTTCCTCAAACGTCTACTACACACAAAGCATTATATAAGACACAACCAGAAAAACAAGAGTTTTATTAATGAGAAATTTATCACGTTGTGGGAGAAACCTGCAGCTAACTCACCTTGAGGAAAAAAAAAAAAAAGAGAGAGAACTTAGCCCGGGAAAATCTGAGGTTTCAAATGAAAGTTGAGAAATCATTTGTGGTTTAAAAAATGTTTAGGTGTGGAAACTGATAAGGATGTAAAAAACACTCAAAGGAGATTGAACTTTAGGTAAATTGTTCAATAGGATCCCTGATCATGAAGTAAATAATATTTGGAAAAATTGGCTTCCGGCTAATTTATTTTAGTTAACCCATTTTAGGTAACTATTTTCATTTTTATTTGCTTGTTTATTTTTTTCCTTAAGATTTTGTTTATTTATTTGACAGAGAGCTGCATGGAGAGCTGGGCCACAAGCAGGACCAAGTGGGAGAGGGAGAAGCAGGCTTCCTGCTGAGCGGGGAGCCAGATTCGGGGGCTCGGTCCCAGGACACTGGGATCATGACCTGACCCCAAGGAGACTGAGCCACTCAGGAGCCTTTATTTGCTTGTTTAGAAGGATTGGTTTTGTATGAAAGTCTTCTTGAGCACGTGCTGTGAAAATAAGTAAGAGTCGAAAGATATTTGTATGGCTATAAATCGATGCTCTAGGGCCGCGGGTCAGAATCCAGAGCAGGGCTCCTTAATCCATAAGAGACCCTTAATCTTACAAAACAAACTGAGGATTGCTGGGGGGAGGGGGTGTGTGGAGAGGGTGGTTGGGTTATGGACATTGGGGAGGGTATGGGATATGGTGAGTGCTGTGAGTTGTGTAAGACTGATGATTTACAGACCTGTACCCCTGGGATAAATAATACATTACACATTAATAAAAATAATTAATAAAAAAAGAAAAATTAAAAAGTAAAAATAAATTTAAAAAAACCACACGCACACAATAGATCCCACCTCTAGACTTTCTAATTCATTAGGTCTAAGGTGCACCAGAAAACTTCCAGTTCTAACAAGTTTCCAGGGTGATGAGGTGACTTTGAGACAGCCTCAAGGACACCACACCTAGGAAACCCACTGCCCTAGGGGAATCACTTAACTGTGGGGGAGGTTGGTATTTGAGAAGCCTTCACAGCTGACTTTGTAAGGGAAGGCGTCTGTACTGAAAATCCAAGGCTTAGTGGATTCTGGAAGGGGGTTGGCATTGACAAAAGCAGGGACTATCAGAAAGGGTTCTCAGAAAGCCAGAGGTGTAGGATGTTTGTAAACTGGGAAAGATGGTGAGAGACCTGATAGAAAAAGCAGACTTGGCCTGCTAGGCTGAGGAGCTTGACTTGTTCCTGAGTCCTTGGGGATTGAAGGTTTTTAATAAAGACAAGGGAGAAATAGTCATTTCATCACAAAGCTCCTTTGGCACCAATAAAAGGTAGGGATACCTGCCACATCCCTTAAAAAAATGAGAAAAATAGAACTTAATAATGCAAAAGGACTAAAAGCTATTACTTCTAAATATCTTTCCCCCAAACCAACGTCTGGAAGTGGGCTGCATCTTCCAAACAGAGGGACGTCTATTAGACATTTTATATTAGAAACTCAAGACAAATTTATTTAATCCTGTAACAACATTTAAATAAAAGTATTTCAATTCTTTCTTCCTTTCTGGTTATAGCTAACTACTTGGGAGGGGTATATACTTGATTTTTCTAGGCAGATTTTGACATTTAAAATAATGCCTAAGCCCGAGGGGTAGGAATTTTCATTACTTAGGTTTACTTTCAGGAAATCAGATTGCTGTTTGTATAATGTTATCCAGCAGGATTTAAGAATCAAAAGGACATTGTAAATGGATGTTAATAATACCTCAAGTATATTTACATTTTAGTAGGGAATTAAAGCCAGCACAATCATAATGTACATTTGTCAGTGATTATACTGAGACAGAATGCTGGTCAGTACTTCGAAGGGGCAGGTAAAGCTAAGAACAAAAGTTTGGGATTGAAAAAAGTAAAGCACCCAGAAATCACTCAGATAATTCATGTTGGAAATACAGTTATGCAACAGAAGGGATTTTGTGTCTATTAGTCAAAAGCTGTAGTTCAACACTGACGTCTTTCAACCACCTGTACCGTTGTTTAGCCTCGGAAAGGTCTAGGCATTAACTGGCACATGTCAAGGGTAGACTGTGTCCTAAGAGGCACAGGCCACAAAGGAAAACTTGTAATTTTCAGAACAGTTTGCAAATGCAACTGTGAATGCCTCATTCATATGAACAATAGGCGGAAGGGAGAATGCTATTCGGAACACAGGACATGAGAGAGGTGACGATCCAAAGCCAAGGAAATTGAATAAAAATTCATGTGAACATTAAATGAAGTGAGGAAAAAAATCCTCACTTTTGCACGTAAACAAGTTTCCCCCCTAGGGCAACTCAGTTAAGTCCAAAAAAGCTCTAGGAAAACACTCAATAAAATGTAATAAGGAAAGGAAAAGAAAGGAAAGTGGATTTAGCAAAAGCTGACCTACTGCCAAAAATATAATTTTCCCTCTCTTCCTGCAAAGTATACCTATCAATACCAATACTTTTTTCGGTAAAATCCATTCCATCAATTTTAAAATGTGAAATACAATAAAATACAGCAAAGAAACCTCAGTAATTCGGATCCATTTAAATTTTTTTCCTATTCTCTCTCTCGCTCCTCTCTGTTTCTCTTCCTAGGCAAAGAACAGAAGGAAATTATATTTTGGCACTGGAGAAGAAATGTCAGTTTGTGCATTCTTTAGTGCAAAGCCCCCCCCCCCCCAAAAAAAAGTGCAGAGCCGAGCTGATAGTGATCAGGATATTTACTATAGGTAAGTTATAAACGAGGATGCTGAACCATGCCGAGAGCAAGCAGACATTTCTTATCTGGCTTAGTCTCTCATCTTTTCCTGCCAAGCCTGAACAAACTTACCCACTATCACTGCCATGCAAGAAAGCTCTGCGGTTCCACCTCTTTGTTCTGGGGAGACAACAGGGCTCTGGAGACAGTCGAGGGAGAAGCCGATGAACACCAACGTGTCTTTGCTGCTCCTTACCTTTGGGATCTTAGCAAAGCGTTTATTCATTCTTCCATTCATTGATTTAATCACACCCCCTTGAATGCAGATATAGCAACAGAGGAGGAGCTGTGAGGAACAGCTAATTAAATAACACATAAGTGCTTTGCCAACATAAAATGTTTTATTTAATCATTTCTTTAGAAACTGAGATATCATATAAGGCTTAATTTGTTAAGTCAGATTTTTTTTCACAGCTTATTTGTTAAATCAGATTTCCCTGAAAAGAAGTAGGAAAATTAAAAAGATAACTTTTAGAGAATATTATAAAATCTTTACGATTGCTAGGGAAAATCAGCAACACCAGCAACACACGGGTTCAGAACCCAAATTGGTATCTGTCTCCTTTAAAAGTTTTTCTGATTTCAAGGTAGAATCGGATTAAGATTTATTTAATATATTCCTTCAACCAACATTTACTGATCACTCGGTATGTACCAAGAATACATGTATCAAGTCTGTCCCTTGACAAAATAAACACACAGAAATTTCTGGACACAATAAAATAACAAGTAGTTGTGTAGAGAAGGAAGCCAATGGAGAATAATTTTCTTCCAAACACCGACAGACCGAAGCCCAAGCGCTGAAACCGACTCTAGAAATTAGAAATGATTCTTTTCAGCCTGAGAATGACGCCCATTGCCTGAAGTGTCCGGATGGCCAGGCTGCTTTCCGTTTAAGATGGTTAATATAGCTCATTAAAATTCTTTTTCTAATAACAAAAGTAATCCAAATCCAACGACTCTAAAACATATGGGAGTCTCTCCCCAGCAGACCCATTTCCCAGGAGTCACCACCGTTAACATGTTTGTTCACCCAGACTTTGTTTTTCTGTATCCCAAATGAGAATAGATGATCCAAGAAACTCCCAAAGTACTGGGACAGTCAAGCCTCTTCTATAATTGATGAGAATCCAAGAGATTTGACAGTCAAGCCTCTTCTATAATTGATGAGAATCCAAGAGAATCTTAAGTTACCCGAAGATTGCCAACGTGTGTTTCCAGTGTGGTGTGTTGACCAGTGGTCTACTCTGCTTCCTTGCCAGACCAGTGTATGAGTAGCAAGGTACAGAGAATTTATATCTTCAGCCCCTTTCTAGTTCTATTTTTTATTTAAGATTTTATTTATTTATTTGACAGAGAGAGATCACAAGTAGGCAGAGAGGCAGGCAGAGAGAGAGGAGGAAGCAGGTTCCCCACTGAGCAGAGAGCCTGATGTGGGGCTCGATCCCAGGACCCTGAGATCATGACCTGAGCCAAAGGCAGAGGCTCAACCCACTGAGCCCCCCAGGAACCCCCTCTAGTCCTGTTCATGACCATAAAAGTAAGAGCTGAAAACTTCAAAATAATCACCTTATCAGAATTTGGTGATCACCTTTCACGGGCCTTTAGCTGGTCCTCGATGATTCGGAGACTTGAATGACGTCACCTCATGTTGGATGCACGCAGCAGGCAGGACAGGGACACGCCTTGTTCCCAGCCGGTCCTCGCATTCGATCCATGTCTGAGAGCGCCTCGCAGTCTGGCTGACCACACCTGCGAAAAACAGGTTAATATTTATTCCTTCAGTGAGTGCTTCTGGACACTTGCTTTATGTCAAAGAATATTGATGAAGGAATACCCTGAGGGGCTCCTGGGTGGCTCAGCGATTAGGCACCCGACTCTTGGTTTCTGCTTAGGTCACGATCTCAGGGTGGTGGGATTGAGTCCCACGTTAGTCCCTGCCCTTGGCACAGAGTCTGCTTGGGATTCTTACCCTTTCTCTCCCACAGTCTCTCTCTTTTTCTCTCAAATAAATAAATAAAATCTTCCCTGAGAGGAACTTAAGGCCAAATTTCTCAGAAAACTAAGGTCAAAAAAGTGAGGAGATTTTTCCAAAATTACACGGCTGGCTATTGTGCTTAACAGTTAGTTTAAGACCTGGGTCTGTATCCAGGTTAGAGTGATACAACAAGGAAAGGAGTTTCCAGGAGATGTAAGCTTCCCAAGAAAACAAAACAAAATTTGAAAAAAAAAAAAAAAAAGGTACCATTTTCAGATAGGTATACAAAATATAGCACGATTAGGTGATTACCAATCCTTTATGACTTCCATGAAATTGCTCCTGGGAGCAGAAAAATAGAGCAACAAACAAGAAACATCAAAAGCAAGATTAACAATTCAGTCTCGTCAGTAAAACATTCTATGTGCCCCATGTAACTGCTCACAAGATATTTTAAATCAAAACACTTTCCAACAGCCAGAACCAAACCCACCACTAAATTCTAGGAGTACAGGAAGAGACTGTTACGTCTATTAAGTATCTTAAATCAGGTTCTCCTGTCAATTATAAGGATTACATCGATGCTGACATACTTCATTCTAAGGCTCTCTTTGCTTTATGCCAAATCTTAGTCCACAGATGTATAATCTTAGGAATATGATAGAAAAATATGATAAAAATACAGCTGATAGAGATTTTAATCCACATCTTAAATGAGCTCACTGAATTTTGTTACCTGATTTTGGTTGTCATACTACTTGAGCGACAAACATCCAATTCATAAATACCCAGGAGGCAAAAACAGGTGGTTAGACCATTTTCTTTTCTTTTCTTTTTTCTTTTCTTTCCTTTGTGTAGTCTCTACACCCAGTGTGGGGCTCATACTCACAATGCTGAGACCAAGAGTTGCTTGCTCTACTGACTGAGCCGCCCAAGTGTCTCTAGACCACTATTTTAGAAGTAAACTTTTGGAAAGAATTTTTTTCTTTTTTTTTTGGTCATTTGGGGTCTGGTGTTATGCGAGAAGCATGGGAAAGAAAAGGCTTTAAGAAAATTTGGTTACCATTGCCTGATTAGCAGTTTGCCTTTCAGTGTGGCAGACAGCTGAGCACATGAGACTTTTGAGACTTAGTTTTACAAGACTGAGACATAGGGAAGACTAGCGAAGACTTTTGGAAGTAATATTATCAAGTCTTTCATTTTCACTTCATTTTTAGTTTGTCTACTCCCTCTATTTAAAAACTCTCTGATGCTTTCTGTTCATTTATCTTAACTTCAAGAAATTGTCGAGGGACGCCTGGGTGGCTCAGTTGGTTAAGCAGCTGCCTTTGGCTCAGGTCATGATCCCAGCGTCCTGGGATCGAGTCCCACATCGGGCTCCTTGCTTGGCCGGGAGCCTGCTTCTCCCTCTGCCTCTGCCTGCCTTTCTGTCTGCCTGTGCTCGCTCTCTCCCCCCACCTCTGATAAATAAATAAAGTCTTAAAAAAAAAAAAAAAGAAAGAAAGAAATTGTCGAGCTGCCCCATGCTGTTTCACTGAGACCAACATCTAATGCTGTAGAATTTCACTTGAATGAAGAGTCAGGTCATTATTATATTCAATGAATAACATGGTAGCCCCTTCAGTCTCCAATATTTTTGATATTTGGAGCTACTTCATTGACATAGACAATTGGGTCAGCGTTTTCACTTCATGCAGTCTTAGAGCTCGTTAGAAATCATTCTTTGGGGGCACCTCAGTGGCTCAGTTGTTAAGCATCTGCCTTGGGCTCAGGTCATGATCCCAGGGTCCTGGGTTTGAGCTTTGCATTGGGCTTCCTGCTCGTCTGGAAGCCTGCTTCTCTTTCTCCCATTCCCTCTCTGGCTGTGTTTCTCTCTCTCAAATAAATAAAATCTTAAAAAAAAAAAAAAGAAGAAAGAAAGAAAGAAAAAGAAATCTCTTTTTGGGTCCAACACAATTGTGACATTACTTAAGTCTGGGAAGTTCATCTCCTGGGTTTCTCCAGCTCCTATGCTTGGAATAGAACCATCTCCATTAGTAGTTAGCTCTACTGTATTCAGCATAGTGAAAAGTCTAGTCCTACTGGCTAAACATATTAATCATCTCTATTAATTTTCTGTATAAGGTCCTAGTGAAAAATATTCATACAATAGAGGTTGTGGTTCAGAAACTTCAAGAGAGAGTAAAACCACATTTAAATTTAAGCACAAGTGACCTGATGAAATAATGTAGAGTGTTATTATTATTAGAGGCAGAAGAATCATGTACTAAAGGTGAGAATGTCTGAATTTGAGCTCTAGGTTTGCCACATGCAAGGGGAGCTTGTGAATTTGGAGATGTCATCTGGCATCTCTGAATTTTCTTATCTGCTAAAAATGGAACTTATGATGATATAACTCTGATTTCTTCCAAACAATACTGTTGTAAATATCAAATGAGCTGATTGTACATTAAAAAGTTTTATAAATTATGGGGTGCCTGGGTGGCCCAGCCGTTAAGTGTCTACCTTCGGCTCAGATCATGATCCCAGGATCCCTGCATCGGGCTCCCTGCTCCGAGGAAAGCCTGCCTCTCCCTCTCCCACTCCCCCCTGCTTGTATTCCCTCTCTCACTGTCTCTCTGTCAAATAAAAAATTAATAATAAAATTTAAAAAAAGTTTTGTAAATTGTTAAGGTGCTATGCAAAATCAGAAACAGAGTAATAAAATATTTGTTTTAAAATGCAAAGTAATATCTCATTTTCTTTACCAACCTGCAGAAAACTGGAGAGGATTAGAATGGCATATACTGTCTTATCTTACTTCTAATTATTGGACCTTTGCTGCTCACCTCAGCTTTCAGGTAACTACACTTATTGTCTCTTATTATAATGAAGCAATATTGTGCCTATGTCTGCCATTAAGAATTTCAACCAGCTTCTGTAATATATTATGTGTTAAGGGGGAAAAACACATTAGGCACAGATTTTTCATTTTACTAATAAAACATGTACATAATATCTTCTGGGGAAAATATAAAGAGGGCTATTCTATTAAAAGTTAAGAAAGGCCAACCTAAAGTACAGAAAAACTTTCTAAGAAATGAAAAGCAACCTAACTTGAGAGAGAATCAAAGAAAAGCCTCGAGGGAAGTCTTGTCTTCAGTTGAGAAGAATGTATTTAAAGCTTACTGTAAAGAGAGAGGAAAGAGCTATCGGAACAATGAGAATTGTTGATATGAAAGAATCTGAGAATGGTGTCAAGGGAGTGAATCAGGCAAGGAAGATAAAGCACAAAAGCACAAGAGTTCTTACGGGGAGAGAAACTGAAAAATGCTTTCGAAAAGAGGAAGGTAATGAGCTAGGGAACTTCAGATATCCCTGAGGTTACACATAATAGAAATAGTTATTTATGTCTGTGTCTATCTCAGCCATGAGATTTTTAGCTCCTTAAAGCGAGATGCCTTATCTTATACGTAGTTGTGTCTCACGGAGCAACTAGCTTAGTTCCTTGTTTGTAGGATGTACTTGGTAGATACTGAGTTGTACCTGAATAAAAGTTACCTGTAGTGTATGTTAGATGCTGGTATGAAACACAGTAAGAGTCACAAAGCAAGATGAAGCTCATTAGGGATACACTTGCTCATTTATTCATTCTACAAATTCTCAGTGAGCACCATGTACTAGGAAGGTTCTGAGGATAAAACAATGAATCATGTGTAATCACATGTTAAAAAATAGAACCCGTATCTTCCAAGTTTAACATTAGAAGAACATTAGAAGAATTTCCAGATAGTTGGACCACGTGGCCATGCTTTTTCCTCTGGTCTTCCCTTGGCATGGGGGTCTTTAAACTGGTTGTCATTGAGACAGTCATACTGGGGAGGGAGTGCAGATCCTGCTGTTGACACTCTAGCCCAAGCGTGGGCAAGTGACCCTGTCCTGGCTTCCTGGCTGCCTCAGGCGGTAGAGCATGCTTGATCTCAGGAGTATAAATTTGAGCCCCATCTTGGGAGTAGAGATTATGTAAAAAAAGAAACAAGCAAACAAACAAACAACAAAACTAAACAAAAAGTTTATTAAAGATTGGGGAACAACAAAAGGTGACCTAAACAATAGCTAAATAATAGTATGAATTTGGGTAATCCGGATTGAAGTTATACCATGCCTCCAAAGCTCATGTGCTACCCTGGAGGAAAAAAAAAAAAGACAATCGAAAAACAAAACAGATCTTATCTGTGTCCTCTCTTCTTGGCTCTCCTTTTGCTACTACTTGGTGGACCATGGGAGCCATCTTTAATAGGAATCCCTCAACAATACACTTCCGGGGCGCTTGAGTGGCTCAGTCAGTTGAGCATCTGACTCCTGGTTTCAGCTCAGATCGTGATCTCAGGATCCTGGGCTCAAGCCCCAAGTGGGGCTCTGTGCTCCATGTGGAGTCTGATTGTCCTTCTCCCCTCTCCTTGCATGTGGGTGCGTTTGCCTGAGGTCTCTCTCTCTCAAATAAATAAATAAAATCTTTAAAAAAAATACACTTCCAAATATTCTGATCCTTTGACCTCTGGAGACCGAATCTTACTTCATATCAATTTTGGGCACACCGACTCAGAAAAACGTTCCTGTCTGAGGAATAGCCCCTTTCCTTGGCAAGTATCAACGTAGTTGTTCCGACTGCATCACAACACGATAAGCTGAACATTCTCTCAAGAGATAGGTATATACAGTCATAGTACAGGTGGGAAAGTTAGTTTCGTATCATGAGGGCATTAAACTCTAGTTTCCCCTTTCATTTGTAATTAGGAAAATGGGCTCTGTGTTTATTAAAGTAAAAATAATATAAAAACTAAGTTTGTTGATTGAGTCTAGATATCCCACCAAGTTCCACGTGCAAATCACACAGAAAGGAAAAAAAGCCTGTACCTACACAGATTCAAACTTGGGACCTTCATTACTTCGGCTCAAAGCACTCTGTGAAGGGGAAAAGGCTATGAGAAAAGGAGAGACAAGAAGAAAAGCTACTCTTCAACGGTCTTGTCTGTGCTAGTACAGTTCTAGCGATACTCATAAATATCTCATTGTGTCTTCCCAACAACACAACCCTGTCAGTTTGGCTCATTTTATAGGTGTGGAAAACAAAATACAAAGGATCTAAGTGAAGAAGTCTGTTCGTACATAGCTTGTAATTATCGTGATAAATCAGACTGTGCTGGGCTTCCTGCAGTCACTCAATGAATATTTACTGTGAATTTACTAGGTACAAGCATTACAATGTATCACGAGGGAAACAAAATGACATACATTCTCTGTCCTCAAATTACTTCCATTCTAGTAATGGATGAGAAAATCAGTCTGCTAATGAGGAGGTTATTCATAACCACTGAAATAATGTTTTCGGATGACAAGAGTGGGATTAAAGCAACCACCCAGCAGTTTAAAAAGTGGTGGCTAGTGAGAAAAAAGAGGCAATGAGCATGTAATAGGATACTCCCTGGACATGTTGGTTCAGGTTAAAAATTCTCAAGCTCCTTTAAAAATTAAATTTGCTCAGTTATATTGAGTCATTCATTCAGAGACTGCCCGGGGGTAGGGACATTAATTAGAATCAATTGTAGCAGATCGAAATCTAACACAGATCTTCACTTTAAAAGGCAGGGAGAGGAGGGAGTGGCAAATAGGCTCATATTTCCAGAAAAGAACTGTTCTAGATAGATCAAAAAGGAAAGACAATTATGAAGGGAAGTTGCATCAGAAAGTAAGAAAAGCACTGAACAGAAAGAGAATGACTGCTCTAAGAAGTAATAAAAATTATATCTGGTGGGGCGCCAGGTGGCTCAGTCCGTTGAGCATCTGACTTTGGCTCAGGTCATGATCCTCATTGGGCACCCTGATGGGTCGGGGAGCCTACTTCTCCCTCTCCCTCTGCCAGAGTCTCCCTTGCTTCTGCTCTCTCTCTTTCTCCTGTCAAATAAACAAAACAAATAACTGTATCTTACGATATATTGTTGTAGCTAAGCACAGGGACCTAAACATTAAAAAGACCTGGACTTTGGTCCTGGCTCCCTTGAAGAAGGTTATTTGACATCTTTGAGACTCAGGTTCCTTATCTGTAGAGTGGGGGAAAATAATACTATTATTTACCTTTACACGGGGGTTATAAAGGTTAAACAAGCTAATGCAAATAAAATGTCTGGGACATTGTGAGCTCTCAGTAAGTAGCTTCCATTATGGTTATTCGGTGATTTAAGGACTGCCCTTGAATTTGGTGAATAGTTGGTAACCCACTAGTGTCATACAATGAATTCAATGGAATGCTAAACGATCTTTAACATACATTCCACAAGTGCAGTTCTTAATTGGTGTGTCCATGGATAGGGGCATTTTGAGAGTTTGTATGAAGGTTGTTAGACAAGGGAGTCCTGGGAGTGGCAGTGAGGATGAGCGACACTCGGGATGAGCGGACGGGGCTGCAGACACTGTCTGTCCTGTGATTCTCAGGAAAGTCCTCCACAGAGAAAGGTGCTGTCTGTGCAGCCTACATGATTTGCTTTTCTTTCTTCTGTTTTTTTTTTTTTTCAAATGATCAACTTTTTTTTTTTTAGAGATTTTATTTATTTATTTGACAGACAGAGATCACAAGTAGTGAGCATCAGGCAGAGACAGAGGGGAAGCAGGCTCCCCGCTGAGCAGAGAGCCCGATGTGGGGCTCGATCCCAGGACCCTGAGATCATGACCTGAGCTGAAGGCAGAGGCTTTAACCCACTGAGCCCCCCAGGCACCCCAAATTCTTCTTCTTCTTCTTTTTTCTTTTCTTTTCTTTTTTTTTTTAAGATTTTCCTTATTTATTTGAGAGAGAGCACAAGCAGGAGGGTGGGGTGGAGGAGAGAGGGAAGCAGAGTCCCCACCGAACAGGGAGCCCAACTGGGGACCAAGACCTTGCGATCATAACAGGAGCCCAAGGCAGAGGCTTACCTGACTGAGCCACCCAGGCACCCTCCTACATGATTTTCAAGTGGACGTTTTAGACATTAGTGTAGGCATAAACAAAACAAAACCAAACAAAACCCAAAACCCTGTCTATAATGATGTGAATCTAGAATTGAACTCCATTTTACTTAAAATATAAAAGCATTCCCACTCCCCCACGGTTCATATGAATTTTCTAGGAATCTAGCTATTATGTAAATGGAGGGAAAAAATGAACGTTGTTCTCTTTGGAATTTTACCAAGGACATTTCATCATTTTGGGAAAATCCTGTCACTCAACAGTGTTACTCCTATGACAAATCAACACATCTGAATATCAGTCTGCTTTTTTGGCCATGACATTTGAATTAAAGCTACATATAGGTACAAGCATCTAGCTTCTCCATTCTGCCTTCTAATGAAGTCATGCTTGAGTGCTTCATCATATCATTTCATTATAGACTGCTTGGCTTTTATTGTGCTATATTTTATGCTGGTGAATTGTACTGCTTTTAAAAACTTGTTTAAAAATTAAACTTATTTATTACCTATGCATTTCATCTTAGGATAATAAGGAAGGCATTATAAAAGATTTGCTATTAGAAGGGAGTATTGGGCCTAATGGGGTTGAAAACTATGCTCTGGGATTATATTTAATGGCAAGAAAATATATTAATAACATAAGGTCAACACAAAAGACCTAGAATAGCTAAAGCAATCATGAAAATGAAAAACAAAGCTAGAGGACTTATCTCATCTGGACTTCAACTTATATTATAGAGCTGTGGTAATCAAAACAATATGGCACAAAAATAGACACATAGATCAATGGAACAGAATAGAGAGTCCCAAAATAAATATAATTATAAGGTCAATTAATCTTTGACGAAGCAGAAAAGAATATCCAGTGGGAAAAAGCCCCTTCAACAAATGGTGTTGGGAAAACTGGACAGTTATATGCAAAAGAATGAAATTGAACCACTTTCTTAAACCATATACAAAAATAAATTCAAAATGGATTAAAGACCTAAATGTGAGACCTGAACCCATAAAAATACTAGAAGAGAGCAAGGCAGTGACTTCTCTGATGTCACCCATAGCACCTTTTTTCTAGTTAGGTCTCTTGAGGCAAGGGAAACAAAAGCAAAAACAAACTATTGGGACTTCATAAAAATAAAATACGTCTGCATGGCAGAGGAAACAACCAACAAAACTAAAAGGTAGCCTACAGATGGGAGAAGATATTTGCAAATGACATATCTGATAAAGGGATAATATACAAAATATATAAAGAATTTATACAACTCAACACCCAAAAAACAAATAATCCAATTAAAGAAAGGGCAGAAGACACGAACAGACATTTTTCCAAAAAAGACATACAGATAGCCAAGAGACCTGTGAGAAAACGCACATTACTCATCATCAGGGAAATGCAAATCAAAGCCACTATGACTTATTGCCTCACACATGCCACAGTGGCTAAATTCAACCACACAAGAAACAACAGGTATTGGCGAGGATGCGGAGAAAGGGGAGCCCTCACGCACTGTTGCTGAGAATGCAAACTGGTACGACAGTGTGGAAATAGTACGGAGTTACCTGAAAATGTTAAAGAATACAACTACCCTATGTTCCAGCAATTGCAATACTTACCCAGGGCATTTACCCAGAGAATTCAAAAACACTAATTTGAAGGGATACATGTGCCCCAGTTTATAGCAGCATTATTTGCAATAGCCAAATTATGGAAGCAGCCCAAGTGTCCATTGACTAATGAATGTATAAGGAAGATGTGGCATATATATTATGTATTTATATATAAAAAATATATATAATAAATGTGTATATATATACATATATATATAATGGAATATTATTCAGCCATGTAAAAGATGAAATCTTGCCATTTGTAATACACGGATGGGGCTAGAGAGTATCATGCTAAGAGAAATAAGTCAGTCAGAAAAAGACAAGTACCATATGATTTTACTCATATATAGAACTTAAGAAACAAACAAATGAGCAAATAGGAAAAAAGAGAGACAAACCAAGAAACAGACTCTTAATTACCAGAGGGGAGTGGGGAGGGGGAATGGGTTAAATGGATGATGGGGATTAAGGAGTGCACTTGTGGGGCACCTGGGTGGCTCAGTGGGTTAAAGCCTCTGCCTTTGGCTCAGGTCGTGATCCCAGCATCCTGGGATCGAGCCCCGCATCAGGTTCTCTGCTCAGTGGGGAGTCTGCTTCCTCCTCTCTTTCTCTCTCTGCCTGCCTCTCTGCCTACTTGTGATCTCTGTCTGCCAAATAAATAAATAAAATCTTTTAAAAAAAAAAAAAGGAGTGCACTTGTGATGAGCACTGGGTGTTATATGGAATTGTTGAATCACTATATTGTATACCTGAAACTAATATCACACTATGTTAACTGGAATTAAAAAAAAACACTTAAAAAATAACATAAGATCAAGTGAAAAAAGAAAATTTCAAAGCATTACCTATGGGTCGATCCCACTTTTATAAACAAAACTCACACTCCTTCCCCTGTAATAACTTACGGGATCACAGTATCCCAACTGAAGAGGCCTCTTCTGTGCTCTATAATTTGGTAGCATTTTGATCAAACAATTTATGTGCTTTATTTTAGTTGAAGAATTACAGAAATGTATTGGTTAGGTTCCCAGGAATCACATGGGAAACAAAATATGGGTTCTAATATTGGCTTTATTATTTAAGCCAAGTCATTTAATTTTTATAAGTGTGTTTCTTTTGTGTGCGCATGCGTGTGTGTGTGTGTGTGTGTGTGTGTGTATTTATTTTATAAGTGTGTTTCTTTATCTGAAAAACCAAAGGCCTAGGGATACCTTATCAATAACAAGAATTCCAGCTTTCTGGTTCTGTAATGATAAGCATTTCCCCAAGTATGATCTATAGAACACTGATACAATAGGACATTTATGGGTCTTAAGTAAATAGGGTTCTGTCACCAATATATTTGAGAAAGCCCTGGTTTAAACGAAGTTCGATATGTTTCCTTAGGTAAGACTTTTTCACTTTTTTTTTTTGTTCAGCTTAAGGGTATTGTGAGTTTTCAAGAGAAGTACAATTGTAGCATTTCTTGTGCATAATTTGCCACAGATTTTCCCTTTCCCTAAACCCTGAGAATTTCATGGAAGTAGTATGCTATAGAGCAGGTGTTGGAATATGCTAATTTAAGGCGATGTACATTTTTAGAAAGTTTTATTTTCAAAGGATTGAGTCCCCATGTTTAATATTCAGTCATTGTAATAAGCAACCAGGGAAATTGTTCTGTGTAGTGATTCTCTTAAATCACATCGTATGTTGGAATCCTAACTTGTGAGTTTAGGCTGACAGAAAGAAGAAAGTGGAAAAATTAACAAAAGAACACAAATTTTAAAAGGGAAAAAAAAAAAAAAGGAACACAGCGGCGCCTAGGTGGCTCAGTCAGTTGAATGCTCAGCTCTTGATTTTGGCGCCGGTCATGATCTCGGGGTGTTGGGGTCGAGCTCCGCGCTGGGCTCTGCGCTGGTCCTCCTTCCTCTGCTCCTCCCCACCGCTCATGCCCTCTCTCTCCCTCTCAAACAAATAAAATCTTCAAAAAAAAAAAAAAAAGAACACAAATTAAAATGTGTGATGAGCATGAATCATTTTAGAATAAGCGCGAGATAGAAGCTCTTTTCACACTAAAAGACTGTTCTATTTCATAAAATCAGTCCCCCAAAACAGGTTTGGCCAGTCTATTCAGTTTAAACTATTATATCTGAAATTGTTTATAGAAAAATAATACAATGTAGACATGGAGCACAGTGCAGATATACACAGAATGTAATAGTATAGATAGAAAATAAATAGGAAAAGAATTAGATGATTTGAGATGTTATATTGTGCTTTCCTGGTTTTTTGGGGGGATTGGGCCACCAATATAGACAAGCTAAATAAGAAAGTGGAGTATAATTCTGGAAAGAACACAAATAACAAAATTATCTCTGTTACAGAAAATAGCACAATCTCTTTAATGATTATTTTAAAGGTCAACTGGTAGAAGTTTGCCAAAATTGTTTTGTGTAGGTGTATCAGCAGTTGGTATTAGTTAAAAAGAAACCCAAAACCAAAAACCTCTTGTTTAGCATTTAAAGCGTTATTCTAGATTATATAAATGTCAAACTTCAAAATGTAAATTATTTAATGTGTGGAATATCTGACGCAAGATTTTAACATCTTGTTTATTTACTGTGCCATAAAATGTACCTTTGGGCCACGGTTTCCCACAGGAGATGGTGTATAAAAACTAGTTTTAGGGCGCCTGGGTGGCTCAGTGGGTTAAAGCCTCTGCCCTCCACTCAGGTCATGATCTCAGGATCCTGGGATCGAGCCCCACATCAGGCTCTCTGCTCACTGGGAGCCTGCTTCCCCCTCTCTTTCTGCCTGCCTCTCTGCCTACTTGTGATCTCTGTCAAATAAATAAATAAAATCTTAAAAAAATATATAAAAAATTAAATACTAATTTTAATAATATACAAAGTAGAGGCGCCTGGGTGGCTCAGTCGTCAAAGGTCTGCCTTTGGCTCAGGTCATGATCTCAGGGTCCCGCATGGGGCTTCCTGCTCAGCGGGAAGCCTTCTTCTCCCTGTCCAGCTCCCCCTGCTTGTGTTCCCTCTCTCTCTATTAAATAATAAATAAAAATCTTTAAAAAATAATACTAATAATACACAAAGAAAAACTTAATCATGAAAGTAAGTCTACCATCCAAATAAAAACAAAACAGACAGTTAATGGATTCTAAAACCAAACTAAGATTAACTAACATATAAACTTTGTAAGGATAACAACAATATGGAAGTCTACATTTGCAAACAATTAGTAAGTCTCCACCTCACAGGTCATTAAGCTACATTTCTGGGTGGGTGAAGGGAATGTCATCACTCTACTCAGGGGGCCACACCCAATATTATTTATTGTGAGTCAACCCGATATTATGTGTCTTCTGATGAGAGGCAATATGGTATTCAGAACGTACCAAGAAGTATTCTAGCCAATTTGAATCCATTAAAACCTTACATATAACAGTCAGTTTACAAAAAAACACAGGTACAGTGGAATAAACCAGATGATATAACACAAGGAAGAAATTAGACAAATCTGAAAGTGTGATGTCCTCCAGGATAATTGCCCCAGTTTCTTCAAGTCAGGTCATAATAAAGGGAAATACTAGATAAAGAGAGACTTAGCCATATCAACTTGATGTAATGTGTGGTCCTGGATGGAGGCTAGTTTGGACAAACCACTCTAAAGGACATTTTTGTGTCATTAAGGAGTTTTTAAGACTATATTCTATGTGTTAGATAAAAGAAATATTTACTAAAATAGGTGGGCATCATTGACTGATAAAAGCAGGCTACAGGGCGCCTGGGTGGCTCAGCGGGTTAAGCCTCTGCCTTCGGCTCAGGTCATGATCTGAGGGTCCTAGGATAGAGCCCCACATTGGGCTCTCTGCTCAGCAGGGAGCCTGCTTCCTCCTCTCTCTCTGCCTACTTGTGATCTGTCTGTCAAATAAATAAATAAATAAAAATCTTAAAACAAAAAAAAGCAGGCTACAAAATAGCAAACACAGTATGAGTTCATTTAGTTTAAAAATATATAGAAAAAACGAGGATGGGATACATCACTAACTAAGGTGCTAAATGTAGTGGAAATGTAACTTTTTATTTGTCTATATTTTCTATAATGCAAATTCATTAATAAAGGGCTATTAACAATTCATTAATATGGGGCTATTAACAACAACAAAATATGTGGCCCTTAAGGAAATGAGTTTCTAGTGACTTACCAGGCTGTTTGTTAGGAAGGGGATTTGACAAAAGCTGTTTTTCTGCGTCTTGATTCAATAAGTGAATGCTGGACTTCTAGTCATATGGAAAATGTTTCTGTGCCACCCCATTTCTATCTCCCATTCTTCTACCAGTCAAATATTTCTGAGAGTCTTTCACAATTTAAGAGTAAACTCTAAAGACACAGAGAAAAGGGAGTAGGCTTCTTTCCCCATTTTAGGAAATGCTGGATGGCACCCTTTTCCTGTTGGGCCCCTTAACTCACTGGTGCCCTGAGGACAAAGGAGTGGCAAACCAGATCGGCTAGAGCTTGACATTCACTAGAGCACAGTTTACTGGGGGGCGGAGGGTAGGGCTGCTGGGTCTAAAGTGCAACTCTGCACTTTTTTTTTTTTTTTAATATCAGATGGAGGAAATTGGGTTTCTAGCTCCAATATGCTAGCTGGACATCTGGGCAGAGCCTCCTTAGCACGGTGACACACCATAAGGACGTGACCTGTTACCCTCTCTGTTTTTCCTGTAGTTGCTAGTCTACCATTCTCTCTCTTGCTGTTCTAGCTTCTCACATGCAGTGGGCTAAGTCAGCCAACCAGGCGCCATCCTTTTTGTGGGAAGAAACTTTGGTCTCAGCCCAATAGTGTGGCTAGTTTAGCAATCTCTTCGGCATAGTACGGGACACATTTTTAGAGGCTATATTAAATGTACTTTATTGACAGGGAAAGTCCCAGAAAAGTGTAATTGGTTTCTGAAAGAAATTAAAAAACTCTTCATAGACATTTTGTAGAAATTTTAGAGCACATGAAGTATCCATTCTTCACAACTTTTGGAAAATTATAGTACAATGCATGCTTTCTGAATAAGATGCCTAGTACTATAATCTTGAGAAAATGTACCTGTTTTTCTACCTCTTTGTTTCTTAATGCACTCCTACTTCTCTACTGAGTTTTCTGACATTTTAATTTAAAAGCACATAGTCAAAATAAAAACAAAAATAATCCAGAGGTTGAACATTCTTTTAGAAATTTGGAATTTCATAGAAATTTCTTATCTGAAAAATCATCCCTATAGCAACTGACTATAACTTTATTAACAGATTCACGTTATCAGTGTGAGGCTTGGATTGATGTTATATAATCTATGATTTCAACCTCTAGCTCATGCTTGGTACACAGAATTGCAGGTTGTCTGGAAAAATGAGAACAAGAAAAACAAAAAAGCACATCCTCCTCAACACAGTTAGCATGAGAACACAGTGATATTTGGTATTTTTGGTAAAGCAGTTATATGGGTCAACCCACGCATTAGCATATAATTTCTTCAATCCACTAAAAGAACTGGTCAGGTAAAAATATTAACTTACTTGGTCAGACAATTATAAATCCTGCATTATCAAGGGAAAGAAGGAAGGAAAAAGTGAGGTTGGGTGGGTGGGTTTGTTCTGGAGAACTGATTAGGGAGTGTTATCAGAAAATAAGGTGTCGCAGCTCATGAAGAAATTCATTGCAGGAAGAGAGCCAAAAGAGACATTACTTCTTTTAACCATTTATTTGTCTTTGTTTAATAACATAATTATAGGACATAATAATATGTAACATTTTAAAATAATTTATTATTTTTTATAATATTTACACTTGGTATCTTCACCTTTAAGTGGTTGAGGGTATGTAATGTCTTGGTTTTACTCCAGTTTTTGATTAAGAAGCTGGGAAATGACAAGCCTGGCAAATTGCCAACGATGGAGAATATATGTAATGACAGAATTGGAAGTAGAACACATCACTCCTGCCTCCTCATTCAGTGCAAACAGATGTGTGTATTTCTACAACTTTTCAAGTTCTGGTTACCTGGAGATTTCTGGTGAAGAAATTTGTTTTTTTTTTTTTTTTTTTTTTTTTTTTTTTAAAGATTTATTTATTTATTTATTTGACAGAGAGATCACAAGTAGGCGGAGAGGCAGGCAGAGAGAGAGAGGAGGAAGCAGGCTCCCCGCTGAGCAGAGAGCCTGATGTGGGACTCGATCCCAGGACCCTGGGTTTCATGACCTGAGCAGAAGGCAGAGGCTTAACCCACTGAGCCACCCAGGCGCCCTGGTGAAGAAATTTCTTAAAGTAAAACATGCTTTAGGTATTTTCTACTTGTGATTATGCCTTTTAATTATGTCAATGTATTTTTTTAAAAACGTGTTTTGATGATTTTTACTTCTGATAAAATCGAATGGAAGAAAGTATATCAACTGCTTCTTGAATGTATCTTTGAAAAATTCATATTATGACTCAAAATAATATAACTCAGCAAAGCCTGTATACTATATTTATTAATTTAGTCAAAAAACATTGAGTTTCTATTGTTGTCAGGCTCAACAGTTACTATTTTACTTGTTTTCATGCCAACCTTGCAAGTACATATTATACTTATGTTTCAAATGAAGTTAAGCAATTTGTCTGGTGAAAGGCAGAGCCAGAGTTGTATCCTGTCTTGACTCAAATCTTTCTTACTCCAAAAGCCATAGGAGTTTTATGACACCAAATAAAAGGTCAGGGTCCCTTCTCTCAAAGTGCTGAGGGTATTCAGATGGGAAGGAAAAGGTATCTGGTTGTGGGGGGTACATCGAGTCAAGCTTTACGAAAGAAGGAGCGTTGGAACGGGTGCTTGAAAAATGTGCTTGTTTTGATTATGTGGAGATAGGCTGAGAAGTGAAAACCAAGAACAGTGTCAAAGGTGCAGAGTGGGAGTCAGGGCATATGCAGGGAACATGTCTGGATGCAATTTAGGGTACATGAAGGTAAAATGTGCTAAGTTTGGAAAAGTCTCTGAATCAAGGTTCTAAAGATCCATGAGCAAAAGACAGTGGGGAGCCTTTACTAATTACCACTGGCCTAGAAGTATAGGTATGAATACAAAACACACAGCCCTAAAACTTCAATGGTAATAGGGTGAGGAGTATCACCTTCTTTGTAAGGGTTTTTTTTTTTTTTTAATTTATAAAGGATAAGAGAGTCCTTCTACTTGATAACTCAGAATTTATATATAGAGTCTTCAGTGTACCAAAAATAAGCTCTACTGACCTTTTAGAAAGAGACTGATTATTGGGTTTAAAAAACAGACCATGAAAATTTTATTGAAAGTGTCTTGCTTTAGTTTAGATAAACATAAGTTTAAGTTTGCTTTATTAAACTTTTAGTTGTGAAACTCAGTACAATGCCGTAATTGTATTTCTTTGGACTCCCTAGCCACACAATGTTGAAATGATGGACTTAATGTATGCTACACCTAGTCTGAAGCTTCCCAGTATATTTGTTTGTGGTGGCAGTATGTTTAACTGGAACACTCTTTCCCAGCTTCCCTTTTAGCTAGTTGTGTCCTGTCATTAAGTTTGGGCCAATGACATCCAAGGAAATATTTCTTCAGTGAGACTTTCAGGAAAGTGCCTAGAGATGGGGGTAATTTTTGCCTTTCTAGGACAATGGATGGGATGGTTGGAATCCCAAAGGCTGTATCTAAGATAATCTCTTGGGTACCTTTAATCAGAATAGGAAGAAACACCGGTCCTTGCAGATGAATTAGAAAGAAGTTCCCCTTCTCAGCAGTGACCTACCCTGCAGTATAAGGGTCCCCTCACTTCCTGGTCAGGTGCCTTGGCAGTAAATAAAGCGCATGGCCATGTGAGGTGGCCCTGACAGATCTACTGGATGCTGAGGTGACATGGAGCCCTGTTCCAAGGATGGCAGTGAGAAGACTAATCCCTGCTGAACATGGATGTGCCACTTCAGCCCTGCATCGACTACCACCAAACTTCTTTGATGTGAGAGAAAAATAAAATTTATCTTAAGTTACTGTTATTTCTGATTTCTTGTATAGCAGCTAATTGCTAGTAAATGGAGACCAAATGGTTTGGTTGAAGAAGTGCTACCAGTAATTAATTAATTACAGATGTTTCTTGAGCATTATGTATCGCTCTGTGATGTGCTAGGAATAAAAACAGGGCTTAAAATCCACGATGAGAAAGAGAGATGCAGACCTCCGTAGAGAATTACAGTAGACCACGATGGTTGCTCAGTTTGCACTTCGCACATAGACATCTGGCCAAAAAGTGAGTGCGGGCCGGGCTCTGATAGAGGGCATTCACACAGACGGGAATCGTTTATAGTTCGTCTCCACAAATGGGATGTCTCTTTTTAAAAGACTATGATTCAACCAAGAATAATGCCTTACCGTTCAGTGATTTCCAAACTTCTTTAGCAGCAGTTAGCCTTCTTTGAAAGAACCCTCATGCAGAAACAATGTGTTAGTCCAGATATTTTGGTTGTAGAGGTCTACTTCAAATTAACTTAGATGTAGAAGAGAATTTGCTAGTTAATTTAAGCACATACATTGTAATAAAAGTGGGCACAGTGTGCTATGAGAATACACAGTAGGACTTCTACAGATGGCTCTACACAAAAAAAGGGATGCTTGAGCTAAAGCTTGAAAGATGATTTCAAGAGGACAAAATGGGAAAAAGCATACCATGCTGAGTAAGTAGCTTGTGCAAAAATATCTAAAGGATGTCCTGTTTTGGAAATAGGTGGTTCATTTTTTTTTTTAAAGATTTTTATTTATTTGTCAGAGAGAGGGAGAGAGAGCGAGCACAGGCAGGCAGAGTGGCAGGCAGAGGCAGAGGGAGAAGCAGGCTCCCTGCTGAGCAGAGAGTCCGATGTGGGGTTGAATCCCGGGACCCTGAGATCATGACCTGAGCTGAAGGCAGAGGCTTAACCCACTGAGCCACCCAGGCGCCCCTAAGTGGTCCACTGGAAGCAGGGGTGAGAGAGAGAGGAGGACAGTTAACGGCTTCAGGCGATGGTGGTGGTAAGGGAGAGGCAGATCATGAAGGGCCGTATATACTTGTGGAATTGGCTTTCTGTTTATAAATTATGGAAAGTCGCTGAAGGGTTTTAAAGAGCAGAGTAAAATGAATAGAATGTATTAGAAGGCTGTTGGGATTATACTTAGTAGGGATGTCTTAATAGACAAAATGCAAAAAATCAGGCAAGAAGAGACTGGCTGACTTAAGACATTAGCAGTTCACGGGGATGGAGGGACTAGATTACTGAACGTACTTCGCAGGTTAAATTGGCAGACTGTGGTAATGATGGGAGAGAAAAGTTAAGGAGGATTCCTAGGATTCTGCACTGGGGAACTATTCCTATGATTACATGACCATTAGCATAGTAGTACCATTTTTTCCCAAAAGACTTTAACTAGAGAGAGAGAGAGAGAGAAAGACAAAGTGTGTGCAAACAGCGGGAGGGGCAGAGGGAGACGGAGAGAGAGAACGCCAAGCAGACTGTGCACGGAGAGCTGAGCCCCACGTAGGGCTTGACCCCACAAACCTGAGATCATGACCTGAGCAGAAATCGAGAGTCATCTAGCCAACTGAACCACCCAGGTGCCCCAGGGCGGTACCATTTTTAATGGGAGGGGGTCAGCCAGGCCAGGAACAGAGATCAGGAGGAAGGACGATGAGCTCAGTTTTAGCACCGGGATGCGGAGACACGTACGGACTGTTCAGGGGAGACACCCAGGAGGAAACTGACCATGTAGGCCTGAACGTGTGGGGAGAACTCAGGATTGGAAAGTGTAGGTTGGCAATTATAAGCATAAAGATGGTAGTTAAAACCTGTAGATCTGACCATCTTAGACAAAAAGAGTGTGTTCATGCTCAATATGAAAAACATCTGAAAGGCTTAAAGAGGAAAAGACCTCTATTACGGCCTTCGTGGCGCCAAATAGCTTCCCACTCAGCAGTCAGTGACATTGCCACTGTTGTGATTTATTCTTACAGATCAAGGTTGTTTCTCTAAGTATTTACCTCTTAAAAATACCACTGGGAGGAATTAAGCAGGTGACAGTATAGTGTAATGAAGAGAACAAATGAGCAAGGTATCTACAGATCAGTTTCTGATACTGACTTTGCCACTGACTGCCTGTGTGATGTTTAGCAAGTCGCTGTGCCTTAGGTTCCTCATGTGGAAAAGGGGGAATTAGGACAAGGTGACCTTCAATGTTTCATAGACCATGATTCAACCGATAATAATGTCTTATTATAGCTTAGTTCAGTGCCTTTCAAACTTATTTAGCAGTAGTTAGCCTTCTTTGAAAGAACTTCCATGCAGAAATACAATGATATTAGTAAGGATGTTTTGGTTGTGAGGTCTGACTCCAGTCAGTCTAGAAGTAGAAGGGAATTTACCAGTGAATTTAACCACACTACGTGACAAGGTGCAGCAGGACCCCATGAGTGACTGGTACCCCAGATCGGTGCACCACTAGGACTTGCTCTACTTTCATCTCTGTGTAATGGCTTCATTCTACATAAAGCATATGTGGCCACTTGCCATCATCAAGTCTTCCTTCTTTCCTCAGACTATCACTGTAGTGGGATAGCCCTTCTTTCCTTAGTTCCACCTGAACACATCCTGGGGAAGAGCTCTGCTTGCTTTGGCTTGAGTCACATGTGCACTCTGCAGCCAAGAAGTCGGGGGACTGAGCAGCAGCTGCCACTGAGGTCACCTGTTTAGAGAACAGGCAGGAATAGTTTCTCCAAAAGAAAGGAGCATTGTCTGTAGGAAAAGGAAAGTTACCAGGGAGACAAATAGATGGTCAATATGTAAAGCAGAAACTTTCCAGTCGAAGTCCTACCTATCTGTCTCCTCTGTACCCTAGGTGGCATTCTGAAGTGTACCTCTGAAAACCCATTAGGATCCTTGGAATGTAGCATTAAAGTAATCGATTTTATTGATTAGATAGCATGCCAGGTGCCCGTGAGTCCTTGATAAACTGATGTACTAGATGTCTATTGTTGGTGGTAGTGCTGAACTAGGATATTTCTGGAATAAGGGAAGTACTAGAAAGAGTGGTGAGGATGTCGATGGGGCTGGGGTGGAGATTCTGAATACTCAGGGACCAAGGAACTTGAGATGGAAAGTACAGAAAGAAAGAGGAAGCAGGAGGCACCAAGACGAACTTTCCCTGCTTTGTCATTTTACCTAGGACTAACATATCAAATACCCTGTATGATGGTGGAAAATGTTCCTCTTTGGCCAAGGTGGTGGAATGGTCCTCGGTGTCACCCATAGTCAGTCTAGAGAAAGGGATAAGGGCAAGTTGATGGAAGGAGAGTTGGTGGACCTGGAGAGGGGCAGATGCCCTGAGTAAAGACACCGTTCTTGGATGGATATACCCACGGCAGATGGCACTTCAGAAAATATTAGAAACAAAGTATTGAGGATACAGGGAGACAGAAGAGGAATAAGGTGAGTTAAGATGGGAAGATGGAGAGGAGTGTGGTTCAGTAAAGGGTAGAATACGTCACTGCAGTACAGTTTAGATGCCCTATCAGGAGGTCTGGGAAGTAAAAATTCAAATCACCTTGATTAATACTTGCTTAAAGGTTATACTAATGGGTATCAGGTAATTAAATCACATTTAATTATTTTACTAATTACATGTGATGCTTTTCTTGAAAAAGTAGGTAGCTATTAATATAAGGGTATTGAAATCAATACAATCAAATTTGGTTCTTTATCAAATAGTAATAATGTTCTTAAATAAAAACCGTAAACCTTTGCCTTTTGAGCAAGCTGTTCAACAGAATTTCAGAAAATAGATAAAAGAACATAGTTCTCAGGGATCTTACAGGTCCAGTTACCTATGGCACTGAAAGAAAAAACATGGAGATATCAGATATACTCAGATCAAATATTAATTGCTAATTTGCAAAAGACACAGGTGGTCACTAAACATGAAGTACTTTTTTTTTTTTAAATTAGGAAGGAATGAACAATTCTGTAACAATGCAGATAAATGTAAGTGCTGTTTCAGAACAAATTGTACCTACAGTGCTATTACCAATTTGGTCAAAAGGCCTTACTTATGCCAGAAGCTTTCAACTGGATAAATTGTTTTTCTTTAAAGAGGGACTTTTCTATTATGTTCTTATTTTTAATCTTAATAAGAAATTGCAACGTCTGACAAACATGAAAAATTCCTTTGAAATGAGACATCAAAACAGGTTACCATTCTTTTGCAAACTATGATCTAGTATAAAACTATTTTTTAAAAACGGTTTGGGGTGCCTGGGTGACTCAGCTGGTTAAGCGGCTGCCTTCGGCTCAGGTCATGATGTCGGGGTCCTGGGACTGAGCCCTACATTGGGCTCCCTGATTAGCAGGTGGTCTGCTTCTCCCTCTCCCTCTGCTGCTCCTCCTGCTTGTGCTCTGTCAAATGAATAAATAAAATCTTAAGAAAAAATGGCTTAAGTGCCAATGTTTTGTTATAGCAATGTTTTTTGAATTGGGATCATAAGAGCTTTCTAGTATCAAGGAAGATTTAATTTCTCAGCATCTATACAATGTCTACTCTGTGAAAATTATTCCTCTGATCTCAATCTCATAGCAAATGAGAAAAACAATGTTTTTTGGATGATACAGTAATTTATTAATATATAAAAGTTTTGCTTTCCTTCCGTTTTCGGTGAGTAATACATTTCCTCTGGTATAAAGAGAACATTCCTGAGAGCAGAGATTATTTAAATTTAACCTGCATTCCACTGGCTCTTTTTCTTTTTTTTTTTTAATAAAAAAAAACCCACAAACCACCTACTATTCTCAATTTCGAATGTCTCAATTATAATTATTCAATGGATTGTGATCATTTACAATATAAAATTTAGAAACCAGCAATGAACATTCCCTATATAAACCTGAGCTTCAGGACCAGCAAACCACACCAATGCTTCCTTAATTAACATCCACCAAGGCGATCCCCTCTTTCCTGACCCATCACTGCTGGCCAGTCAGCCCGTGAGAGTGACGGATACCATACGGCTCCAGTAAAAATGCCACTGCCACCAGCCTGTCCTCCTGGGGACTGCTGTGACTATTAATTTTGTGTTACCTTTCATAATTTCATTTCTGGTTGTTCTGTGAGAATTTCCTGTTTAGAGTCTGTTTCCCCTACAATCATTGTGAGCTACTTAAAAAGGGATTATATACGCTTATCTTTATGTTTCTGAGGCTAAACACAATGTCTGGAACATAGTATCTCCCACATAGATCTTTCTTTCTTTCTTTCTTTCTTTTTTTTAAGATTTTATTTATTTGACAAACAGAGATCACAAGTAGGCAGAGAGGCAGGCAGGGGGCGGGGAGCACGCTTCCTGCTGAGCAGAGAACCCCATGCAGGGCTCTATCCCAGGACCCTGAGACCATGACCTGAGCCGCCCAGGCGCCCCAGATCTTTCATTATTGTATATAGGCGGATAACTAGGAATTTATATATCCACAGGTATTTGAAGACGCTTAAATCTTCACGATACTTGGGAACGAGCGAGGCTTCCTACAGGATTAAGGCCGCGTGGACACCTGTCCCAGAAGCTGGAATGGGGGTGCTAGAGAGGGAAATAGAAACTCAACACAGTTAGAAAACAAAGTCGCCCACAGTCTTGTATATCCTAAGGGGCTTCTTCGGTTACTCACTTTCCGGGACAAAATGAAAGTGGTGCAATCGCTCTTTGGCAACGGTGACTCCTAATTTCGACGAGCTCCGGCTCCACGAGGATTGCAAGTACCGCACCTCCCCTCCCCCACCCCCGCAAATGAGGGCCTTCGGCCTTCATGAGGCCTCGTCGATGCCAGCAACACGACACGGTTCGCACGCTCAACTACGCCGCGATGGGGGAGACTCGCGGCTGAGACAGCCTCGTGCGCCGCGTCCGCACGCCCGGAGCTGCTCCGAGAAACCGCGACACCGCACCGGTCGGGTCCCGCCTGCAGGGCGGGGCTCGTTTCTACTACGTGGGGAAGCGCAGGAGCGGACCCGCAGAAACAGGACGAAAGCCCGGAAACTGAGATGCCGCGGCCCCCTCCAGAAGCGATATCCGTCCCGCTCTCCCGCCCCCCGCTCTCCCGCGCCCTGCGGTCCCTGTCCCCCGCCCCGTGCGGTCCCCGTCCCCCGCCCCCCGCGCCGTGCGGTCCCCGTCCTCCGCCCCCCGCGCCGTGCGGTCTCCGTCCCCCGCGCCGTGCGGTCCCCGTCCCCCGCCCCCCGCGCCGTGCGGTCCCCGTCCCCCGCCCCCCGCGCCGTGCGGTCCCCGTCCCCCGCCCCCCGCGCCGTGCGGTCCCCGTCTCCCCGCTCTCCCGCGCCGTGCGGTCCCCGTCCCCGGCTCTCCCGCCCCGTGCGGTCCCCGTCCCCCGCCCCCCGCGCCGTGCGGTCCCCGTCCCCCGCCCCCCGCGCCGTGCGGTCCCCGTCCCCCGCCCCCCGCGCCGTGCGGTCCCCGTCTCCCCGCTCTCCCGCGCCGTGCGGTCCCCGTCCCCGGCTCTCCCGCGCCGTGCGGTCCCCGTCTCCCCGCTCTCCCGCGCCCTGCGGTCCCCGTCCCCCGCCCCCCGCGCCGTGCGGTCCCCGTCCCCCGCCCCGTGCGGTCCCCGTCCCCCGCTCTCCCGCGCCCTGCGGTCCCCGTCCCCCCGCCCCCCGCTCTCCCGCGCCCTGCGGTCCCCGACCCGCGGCGGGGCACGGCCCCAGGAACACGCTCTATCGCGAGAAGGGAGGTTCGCGGAGGTCGCCGAGCGCCGCAGGCTCTTTCTTCACCCCTCGCGGCACAGCCCGCGCGTGTGTCACGTTCACACACCGCACGCGCACGACAGCCCGTCGGCGGGTCGGGACCCCTCGGCCTCCGTCACGGCCCCTCACCTGGCGTCTCGTTCGGACCCGAGGCCGCGCCGAGGGCGCGCGCGAGCGCCGGGTGAGGCCGTCGCCGGTCTCTTCCCCAGCAGGGCCCTGCGGACGCGGGTTTCTGACACGCCACCGGTCTCCCCGGTCCGCCCGCCACGCGAGCCAAGAAAAGCGAGTAAAAAGGCGGTAAGGCCGAACGAGAAAATGGGCACAACTCCTGGCGGCCCCGCGCGCACGCGCGCCGCGGCGAACGCGGAGGCCGGGGGCGGGGCCGAGCGGCGGGCCCGGAGCTCCGCCTCCTCCCCGCCTCGCCCCACCCCCCGCGCCGGGGAGTGACTGACTCTCGCCAGCCCCTCCACGTCAATCAACCCTCCTCCTTCTCGCACTCTCTGCACCTTGTTATTAATCTCAATACCGATATCGCGCGGACGCCTCTCCCCCGGCCTCGGGGGTGTGAACGTGTGTGAGCGAGAACGAAGGCTCCGAAAGCTGGCGTCTCTGCGCAGCAGCCCCGGGCCCCGCGGCAGCAGCAGGCGCGGCAGCAACCCCCGCAGCGGCAGCAGCCCCAGCGCCGGGAGGCCAAGGCCAAGGCCGGGCTCGGCGCGGCTCTCGGAGTAACAGCCGCGGCCTCGGAGGCTGTGGGGGCGCAGCTTCCTCCGGCGGGGGGCCTTCGCGTCGGCGGCCGCGGCCGCGGGGCCTCTGCTCAGCGCCCGGGGTCACCGTCCGCGGAGCCCGGCGGCGCGGCCCTCGTCCCCCTCCCCGCCCCCCGCCCGTGTCCCCGCTCCCGTCAGCCGTCGTCTCCGCCGCCGCCTCTGCCGTTCCTCAGGCGGCCCGGCCCGGCCCGCCCGCCCCGCGTCCCCTCCGGCCGGTGCCTCTCCCCCCGGCGGGCTGCCTGCATGTCTTTGCTGCCCTCAGCCCCGCCGCCACCGCCGCCGCCGCCTCCCCCGCCGCCGCAGCACCAGCACCAGCAGCAGCCGCCCCGCCGCCGCCGCCGCCGCCGCCGCCCGGACCCCGGCGCGCTGAATGCAGGTGAGGAGGGGGCGCAGGCCCCCCGCGACCCCGGGCCCGCGCGCCCGGCGCCCCCCCGCCCCCCGCCCCCCGCCCGCGAGCGAGGGCCCGGCCCTGCCTGTCGCGGCGGCTTCCCTTCGGGGCGGGCGGGAGCGAGGCCCGCCCGTGGGTGTTTGTGTTTGCGTCTGCGGCCGCGGCTCGGAGGGGAAGCATCTGTGGGGGCCGCGCGCGCGCGCGTGAGTGTGTGTGTGTGAGTGTGGGAGTGTGAGTGTGTCCCGGCCGCGGGGAAATGGCTGCTGCTGCCGCTGCCGGGCCAGACGGAGAGAATGAGGTAGAGTGTTTTTGTGCGTCCAGTAGACCGGGAGTGCCGGGAAGGGCCGCGCGTCCCCGGGGACGTGAGGTGGGAGAGGGACGGACGCGCGTGTGGCCGCGCGAGTCGGGACTCGGGCGGGCGGGAGGCGGCCCGGGGGCCCGGAGCGAGTGGGTGTGTGCCGGGCGCGGGGCTGACCCGCGTCGCTGCCGGCGGCCGCGGCGGTTCCGGGGTGTGTGTGTGTGTGGACGGGGCCCGCGCGCAGGGCCCGGGACTCTGGGGGCGGATTTCGCGTGTCCGGGACCCCGAGTGGCGCGGCCCCCCGGTGTGGCGAGGCTCCGGTGCTCGCCGGTGGGAGCTGCCCGGCCTCAGCCGGCCGGGGAGGGCGAGTGTGCGCGCGGCGGGCGCCGGGCGGCCGGGCCGGGGGAGCCGCGGGTCGGGGCCGCGCCGCTGAGCCCGGGGCCCGGCAGGAAGCGCGGCGGCCTGCAGCGCGGCCTACCCGCCTCGGCGCCCGCCCGCCCGCCCGCCGGCGCGCCCGCCTCCCGCCAGCCTCCTCGGACGCCTCCCGGGACGCCGGGCCCGCGGGGGCCCAGCGCGCTGCCTCGGGCCTGGGCAGGTGAGGGTCGGAGGCGGGACGCGCCGGTCGCCGTCGCCTCGGCCGCCTCCGCGTCTGCTGAGGAGCGGCGAAGGCGTGTTTTGGCGCTGGAGCTGCCGGCGCCGGCCCGCGCCGCGGTGCGACCCGAGGGAAAGGGAATCCGAGCGGGGCCTCTCGGGGACGCGCGGCTCGAGCTCGCCGCTTCCGTCTTTCCCCGGAGGCCGGTGGAAGGGCCGAGGCTGGCTGGCGGCCGGGCCGCGGCCGCTCTCGCGCGAGAGTCGGTGCGCCGCTTCCGAGGGCAGCGGAGCCTGGCGAGGCGGGGGAAGCAGGGAGCCCGGCCCGCCGGCCGCCGCGCTGGGGCCGGGGCCGTTTCGTGCGTCCGGAGAGGTTAGGTCCTGCCTCCCGGGGAGAGGCGGGTGCGCGCCGCGCCGGGCGGGCCGCGGGGAAGAGGAAGTTCCCGGGGCTGTCCGCGGCCCCGACCCGACCCGGCCCGGCTAGCGGCGGCGGCGGCCGTGCCGGGGGAGCCCCGCGAGCCGTGCGCGCCGGCACCCGGCACCCCGGCTCCCCCCGCGCCCTCTGTCCGGCCGCAGCGCGCGGACCAACAAGTGTCGCTCGCCGTGTCCGGACCCCGAGCGAGTAGCCTTTCTCGCGGAGCCGGGGTGCGCTCTCGGAGGGCCGCGGGAGAGCGGTCGGGGCGGGCCGGGGCCGTGGGGACGCGGCTGCCGGGAGGGTGCAGCGCCTGGTGGACCCAGCACAGATGCTGTTTGCGTGGGTCCCCGCTCAGCCGCTGCACCGCGCCGCCCGCCCGTGGGCGCGGACTGAGCTCGCGCCGCTGCGACCCCGGACTCACGACCCGACGATCCCTGCGGACCGCGCTCTGCCGAGTGGCCGGCAGCTCTGGCTCCGAACCCGGTGTGCCCCGGCGTGCCGGGCGGCTGGCGGGGAGCGCCGGCGGAGGGACGCGGACGAGCCGAGCGCTGTCCCCGGTGACGACTGCGGGAGGAACGACAGAGGGGGCTGCGTGGCTGAAGGGCTTGTCTCTCAGGCCTCGGAACTCTGGCTGGGCCATTTTTCTTAGCTGTTGGACCGTAGCGGCTTACCTAATGTCGGCAGACCCCAGTCTTCTCCTCTGCAGTCAGGACATAATACATTCTTAGTAGGTTGTCCAGGGGGTCGAATGAGAAAACACGGTTGGCGCATAGTAGATGCTTAGTTAAATATTCCTCCTCCTGCAGCCCTGGTTGCGGGCCCCGGAAAACATGGATAAGTGCACATAGCCATCTGACAGCTGAGCAATTTTATGTAACTGTCGGTTAAAAATCAAGACAATAGAACATTTCCGAGTCTTTTGGTAATCTCTAAGTTACATATAAACAACTTTTAATGTTGTAGTTTATGTCTTTCATGGAATCGAGATTGTTACTAAAGTGGCCTACTATATTAGTTTATAGAGACTATCTAGTCATACTTTTTGTTCCCCATATTTTTGAATAGACTGTCTCTCAGTTTCACTACTTTTTATGAATTTTGGCTATATACCCCTAGAAAAAATTGTTTACACCGTATGTAGCACATATAGTCCAATGCAATGAAGCATTAAAATAGATCAAGAAACTGGAGTCTAATTTACCTTTAGAGATTCACAAAGAATAATGCCCCCCAGATTGCTGTGTAATTCTTTTAGTTCACATTGACTGATTTGGTAAACATCAATCTCTTGGAATATTTTCCTGAATGGTTTAAGGAAAAATCCTCAGTTTTCAATAGTTTTCCATTTTTATTCTGTGTGGAGGAGTAAATGTGCTGTTCGTTTAATTTTAATTGTATTCTGATGGGGAAAAAATAATGATATGGAGTTTAGTGTAAAGGCAATGGAGAGGTTAAGAAAGGATTTTTTTCTTTTTTTCTTTGGTGAAGGCAGGGTGAAGAGCATGTGGGAGGAGTTTCATTGGGTTAAGTTTGTACTATCTCTGTTTACTGATGACACCTTTCCCAGTTAGGCCTTATTTTTATTTATATCAGCAATATTAAACTTTAAGAAAAACCTGTAAAGTACTAAAATTTTAACACTTTTGTGAAGGATAGTAGGGAGAACTTTATTAGAACACGAAATGTCATTGTTTTATTAAAGTATGTGTCTTATGAGCATGTGTGCATTTACAACAAACAGAATTATCCTCCATATGGTTGTATTTAAAGGAAGAATTCTTACCTTAAGAGTTATAGATGGTAATAAAATAAGTAAAGAAATAGATACACTGAAATTATGGATAGTTTTTAATACTTTAAGAACTATAAAATAGAAATGAATTTTGCCTTTAGGTAGATATTAGATATTACAAATTAGACATTATGAATTACAATGTTTTAAAATACTTTGTATTTTTTCCCCAAATTTTTAATTTGGGAAATTGAGAAGACATTTCTTTGTAATCATGAAATCATGAAAATATACTGAACTAAAATATTAAGACCTGTGGACAGTAAAATTTACTAACAGTGGAACTTTTCATACTATCATTGTTTAAAGTAATTATGTTACCAAAAAATCAAGGTGGAAAATTGTTTAGATTTTAAAATTTAATGTTACTTAAAGGGCTTTTAAACAATCTTTCCAAAATAACCCTTACAAATGTCTTTAATTAGGGGGACTTGAAATACTTCAGACTTTGTGCATGTATTACTTTGGATAATGCTAATTAGGTAATAAATACACCAGAATTTCAGTGGCTTAACAGATGTAAGTTTGTATTTTGCTCACATGTAACAGTTCTCTGCAGGTGTTCCTGGTTAGCAGGCTTGTGGCTTTCCTTCATGTGGCGTTTGAGGGACCCACACTCCTTAACATCTATGGCTTTGGCATTCTTTAGGGCCTTGGAGCCTTGCATGTTACTTACAGGCCATTTCTTAAGAACTACCAGACTTAAAGGGACAAACATCTGCCCACATATGACTGGTGAGAATTTGTCTCAGAGCCTTATTTGAATGCGAAGAGGATGGGAATGTAGTCCCCAGATGGTGGACAGCTTAGGGCATTTCATGATGTTGTTTTAGAGGGTAGCATATATTTATGAAATTATGTCAGAAAGGTGAGTTATAATCCTTAAAAATTGCTTTCCATCTTCAAAGAGTAAAACTGGGGCCGTGGAGGTGGGAGGGTAAGAGAAGGAAGGAGTTGAAGCCACAAAGGAGGAAGAGCTGTCTTCTATGAGTTTGAAGGACAAGTGAAATCTACCTGTTTTAAGGATACAGATTTTATGGAGAATGTAACAGTTGGATTTTATAACCTTCAGTAGGTCTCTCCTTTACTATCTAGCTATCAACTGTCATTGTGATCTACTGGGTTCTGGCTCTTTGAGTTTTTCTCTTTGTACTTTGAAATCAGTTGACCTCGAATTTCAGTTTCTGGTTTAGGGTTTCATGGGAAACACGGTTCTGAATTTTCACTTTCTCTCTAAGATAAATTATTATTATTACTTTATACTTTAAGGAAATATTTAGGTGGACCAAATTTGTTTTGTTGTTTGCTGTAGCTGTATTTATAATTCTAGAGTCATTTTATTTTAAAGATATAATTTATTTATTTGACAGAGATCACAAGTAGGCAGAGAGGCAGGCAGAGAGAGAGGAGGAAGCAGGCTCCCTGCTGAGCAGAGATGCGGGGCTCGATCCCAGGACCTTGGCATCCCAGGACCCTGACGTGAGCCGAAGGCAGAGGCTTTAACCCACTGAGCCACCCAGGCACCCCTCTAGAGTCATTTTAATTAATATATGTGAGACTTCTCTGAGAACAATAAAATCGAGTAAACAACAAAGGTTTAATTATTAACTTGTGCTGCTGTTTCATGATAAATGCTACAACTTTCTTTGATTAACTGCACTAACAGGGAGCCTCTAATATATTAAATGAATTTTATCTCTGGACAACTTTAATTTTAATTGAATCATAACTTATTCTTTCATTACCTAGCATTATTATAATGTGAATTCTTAGCTCTATGGTCTCCTTCACTTATTTTTATTCTGAACAGTTTGGTTAAGGATCTGAGGAGTTTAATATATAGCTGTATTCCTCCAAAGGAAGATTTTTGAGTAGTCTTGTTAACTTCTCCATGGTACAGATTGTTAATATTTTGTATTTTGAAAATTGACGCCCTTATTTGAGGGCCCATTCCATATCCATTATTATACTCGGTTCTAAAGTATGAAAGAAGTAGAAGACTCTTGCAAAGCTTGTAGGTTATGCGGAAAGGAGATAAAACAATTTAGTTATTTCAAAAACAATGAATGAACAAACCCAAGTCTCTACAGTATAAACTGTTTGTAGACATTCTGAGAGGGAGTAACATGAAATGGAATGGTGGGTGGGTCAGGGACTACTTAAAAAATTGAGAGGTTTTTTTTTTGTAACAGCTTTTTTGAGATAGAATTCACTTAAACCATAGAAGTTGCCCATTTAAAATATGTAACTCAGTGGTGTTTAGTATATTCACAGTTGTGCAGCCATCATCTTAATTTTAGAACGTTTATATCCCTGAGATATATAAATCCTGTATCCTTTAAGAGTACCCTCCCGTACCCCTGTACTGCCATACCCTTATTTCTAGGCAATCACTGATTTGCTTTCTGACTATATATGCCTATTCTGAACATTTTGTACAAATGGAATCTTAACGTAATGTCTTTTATTACAGGCTTGTTTCACTTACCCTATTTTCACCGTTTCTTTTTTCTTTCTTTCTTTTTTTTTTAAAGATTTTATTTATTATTTGAAGAGAGGGATGACACAATGAGAGAGGGAACACAAGCAGGGGGAGTGGGAGAGGGAGAAGCAGGCTTCCTGCTGAGCAGGGAGCCTCATGCGGGGCTCAATCCCAGGACCCTGGGATCATGACCTGAGCCTAAGGCAGACACTTAAGGACTGAGCCACCCGAGTGCCCCCATTTTCAAGGTACCTCGTTCTTTTTATGGCTGCATAATGTGCCATCATACGGATATATATTACATTTTGTTTATCAGCTAATGGACATTTGGGTTATTTCCACTTTTTTGGCTATTCTGAGTAATTCAGTTATGAACATTCATAGACAAGTTTTTGTGTACATAGTTTCAGTTCTTTTGGGCATATGCCTAGGAATAGAATTGCTGGATTGTATGTCTCTGTGTTTATTTTCTCTTTCTTTACTTTTTAAAGATTTTACTTTTTTGGTAATCTCTGCACTTAGTGTGGGGCTCAAACTCACAACCCTGAGATCAGGAGTCACATGCTCTACAGACCAAGCAAGGCAGGTGGCCCATGGTGCCTCTTGTGTTTAAACTTTTGAGGAACTTCTGTTTCCCAAAGCACCCTCACCATCGCACGTCCCTACCAGCAGGGCATGAGGGCTCCAGTGTCTCCACATCCTTGCCAACATTTGTTACTATCTTTTTGATCAAGGCTCTTCTCGTGAGTGTTAGGTAGTATCTCATTGCAGTTTTGATTTTCATTTCCCTGAAGAAGCTTAGTGTCTTTTCATTTGTTTATTGGCCATTTGTACATATATTTTTTGAGAGGTATGTATTCAGATCTTTTGCCATTTTTAATTGTTTGTTGTCTATCTTTTGATCACCGAGTTGAGTCTTTTATATATTACAGACACAAATATTATAGATACAAATATTTCCCCAACTTGGTGAGTTATTCTTTCACTTCCCTGATGATGTCTTTTAAAGAATAAAAGTTTTAAATTTTGAAGAAAGTCTAATTTTTTGTTGCTTGTGCTTTTGATGTCATGTCAAAGAAATTATTTACTAATCTAAGGTCATAGAGATATATCTTTACGTGCTAAGAGTTTTTCATTTTTAAAAAAAGTTTTTATAATTTTTTTAAAAAGATTTATTTATTTATTTTATTTGAGAGAGAGGCAGTGAGAGAGAGCATGAGTGAGGAGAAGGTCAGAGGGAGAAGCAGACTCCCCGTGGAGCTGGGAGCCCGATGCGGGACTCGATCCTGGGACTCTGGGATCAGGACCTGAGCCGAAAGCAGTCGTCCAACCAACTGAGCCACCCAGGCGTCCCAGTTTTTATAATTTTTTTTTTTTTTAAAGATTCCATTTACTCACTTGACACAGAGAGAGAGAGATCCCAAGTAGGCAGAGAGGCAGGCAGAGAGAGAGGGGGAAGCAGGCTCCCTGCTGAGCAGAGAGCCCGATGCGGGACTCAATCCCAGGACCCTGGGATCATGGCCTGAGCTGAAGGCAGAGGCTTTAACCCACTGAGCCACCCAGGTTCCCCCAGTTTTTATAATTTTTTATAAAGATTTTTATTTATTTATTTGACAGAGAGCGAGCACAAGTAGGCAGAGAGGCAGGCAGAGAGAGAGGGGGAAGCAGGCTCCCCGCTGTGCAGATAGCCTGACAAGGGGCTCGATCCCAGGACCCTGAGATCATGACCTGAGCCGAAGGCAGAGGCTTAACCCACTGAGCCACCCAGGCGCCCCGAGTTTTTTAGTTTTAACACATATTTAGATTTTTGATCCATTTTGAGTTAATTTCTGCATATGACCTGATGTAGGGAGTCTAACCTTGTTTTTTTCATATAGATACCCAGTCCCAGTACCATTTGTGGAAAAGACAGTTCTTTGCCTATTTAATTGCCTTGTCATTTCTCTCAAAAATAAATTAACAATAAACAGAAGGTTTATTTCTGGACTTAGTTTTATTCCATTGATCTCTTTGATTTTCCTTATACCAAGTACTCTCTTGACCACTATAGCTTTGTAATTGAGAAGGGGGAGTCCTCCAAATTTGTTCTTTTTAAAGATTGTTTTGGCTGTTTAGGGTGTTTCCTATTTCCATATGAATTTCAGGATCACCTTGTCAATTTCTGCAAGGAAGCCAGCAGGAATTTTGATGGCAGTTGTGTTAAATCTGATCAATTTGGGGAGCATTGCGATCTTAATAATACTAAGTCTTCCTACTTGCAAACATGGGATCTTTCCATTTATTTATTTTCTTTGATTTCTTTCAACAGTATTTTGCAGTTTTTAGAGTCTAAGTTGCTGCATTTATTCCTAAATATTTTATTCTTTTAGATGCTATTATAAATGGAATTGTTTTCCTATTTTTTTAAGGGGTTCATTGCAAGTGTATAGAAATACAATTGATTTTTGTCTGTTGATCTTGAATCTTGCAACCTTGCTGAACTTGTTTATTAGGTCTAATATTTTAGTTCATCCCATGGCATTTTCTGTGTAACAAGGGTCATGCCACCTGTAGATGGTTTTTACTTCTTTTCCAATCTGGATGTGTTTTATTTCATTTTCTTATCTAACTGACTTGGCCGAAACCTCCATTACATTGTTGAAAAGAAGTGTGAAGAACAGATATTCTTGTGTTGTTCCTGATCTTGGGGGAAAGCATTAAGGCTTCCACTATTAAGTATGAGGTTAGCTGTGGGGTTTTCGTAGATGCTCTTTGTTAGGTTGATGAAGTTCTGTTTCTAGTTTGTTGAGTATTTCTGTCATGAAGGGATCCTGGGGTGTTAGGGTTGAGTTTTGAGGGAAGGATGAAGGAGGGGATTACAAAATTGAAGATGCTCGGTCACGTAATGTGGTAGGTAATAATGCTTAACTTGTTTGAGTAAGAGGAGCTAGCTTTCACCACCTCCTTTGCCCGCTCCCTTATTGCCTCCCTTCCCTGCTCCTTTAGTGTCCCCTAAAGTGTCTGCCTTCCCATTGCAGTTGTATATGTATATACGGACGCATGTGCCATCCGTGTGTGCATTTGGAGATCTCTTAATTTAAAGATTTTTATGGATAATTCAGCTTTCTTGAGTAGTGGAGAACATTGTTTCTTTTGAAAAACATTTAATAAAAACTGTGGTTTTTTTCTGATTACATTGATAGCTAGTTTGGTGGGAGACACAGTTAATCAGAAAACTAAATCATAAATGAAGAACTACTCATAGAATTAAAAAGATGGAAACACATTTTTGTAATTATTGAGTGTATGGTTAATGAAGAAGTCCATATATACCATGAATCTGACTGTTAACTTTTTCCCAAAATATTTCAGCATGAATGGTTTTGTTTTTTAAGTTTTCTAAAAAAACTTGATAGCTTTCTTGAGAAATTCTATTCTGCAAAGTAAGGTTATGTTTCATTTGAAGTGGTGATTACCCTTTAATTTTTGGAACTTTAATTGTGTACATTCTGCTTATATGTATGTGTGTGTGTGTATATATGTGTGTGTGTGTGTGTGTGTATATATATATATATATATATATATATATATTTTAGATTTTATTTATTTATTTGACAGAGATCACAAGTAGGCAGAGAGGCAGGCAGAGAGAGAGAGGGAAGCAGGCTCCCCACTGAGCAGAGAGCCCAATGCGGGGCTCGATCCCAGGACCCTGGGATCATGACCTGAGCTGAAGGCAGAGGCTTTAACCCACTGAGCCACCCAGGCGCCCCCAGATTAGAAAAAATATTTTGAAAAGATTTCTTTCTCTCCGTGTTATACGTTGCAGAAGTTAAATAATTTTGGGTTAGCCAAGAGTCTTCCTGTTTATAAGTCAGAATTAGAAAGTGGTAATAGATTTTTTGTTTTGTATTTATTCTCTTTTGCAGCAGGATGTATTTCATTTTTTTTTTCAGACCACATTAAAATCTCATTACAAATTAAAATTTATTTTTATTTTTTTTGACGAAGTGAGTGGTTCACTTTGTTCTGTTAGGGACTCATTCATACTGAACAGATGCCAGGTATTTTGGGGCGTTCATATTGTTTATTTATTTTATTTTTATTTTACTTTTTTAAGATTATTTATTTATTTATTTGATAGTGAGAGAGAGAATGACGGGAGAAGGTCAGAGGGAGAAGCAGACCCCTCATGGAGCTGGGAGCCTGATGCAGGACTTGATCCTGGGATTCCAGGATCATGACCTGAGCCAAAGGCAGTCGCCCAACCAACTGAGCCACCCAGGTGCCCATTTCATATTATTAACAGAAGAAAATAGTGACACTAATTGGTGACACAAAGTTGAAGTTACAGCACTTTATCTTCTTATATCCATCTTTTGCAGAGAGAACCTCTGTCTGTAATCTTACAGTTTAGAATCTTTTTCCCTTCCCATGTTACTTAAATAGATTTCCCTAAATGAGTAACATAGATCAGTTATGTAATACCAGTTAACAAATACTACTAAGAGAATAGAACTAAATATAGGGATACTAACTGTAATGTCTCTCTGTGCAGTGACTTTCTTGAGATCTTTATGTATATATTCATTGTTGTCTGATCATAATGTTTATATTTAAAACCAAAAAACTGGCAAGAGTGTTTTCTGCTGTAGGTTCCTGTCAGTGCAGTCTTCTGCGATTTACAAAATAATATATTGTGAATATACAGAACATACAGAATATGATCTTGAAACAGCACAAGGATTTTAATCACTTTAAAGTATATCTTACTTAATAAATATTAAGCTTGTACTGGCTACCAGCAATTGCATTCAGGGTTCTTGGCAATAAGGTTTGGAATTTATTTTTATTTTTTAAAAACATGTTTTAAAAAATTTATTTGACAGACAGAGCTCATAAGTAAGCAGAGAGGCAGACAGAGAGAGAGGGGGAAGCAGGCTCCCCACTGAGCAGAGGGCCCGATGTGGTGCTTGATCTCAGGACTGTGAGATCATGTCCTGAGCCGAAGGCAGAGGCTTAACCCACTGAGCCACCCAGGCACCCCTGGAATGTGATCTTTTTTTTAACTAAGAAATGGAACAGATATTTATTGGATTGCTGAGATCTAAGGATTGTGAAAAGCCATCCGCCTTCCTTAAAATAGTAATCTGAATTAGTTTTCATGAAAATCCTGTGGAGTATGATTATCATTCATTAGGTGGTTAATAATGTGAGCCCCTGGATCCTTCACTTCCTAGCTCTTGGGGAAGCTCCCTTCTCCATATTTCAGTTTGCTCATGTGTAATGGGGAGATAATAACAGTTCTTATCTTGCAGGGTTGTTGTGAGGATTAAATCAAGTCTATCTATAAGGTGCTTAGAACTATAGTATGTGTTTCATCCAAAGTAAAAAACAAAGCTTAGAACAGAATATAATTTAGCCATTTCTGTTTCTTATTGCTAGGATCCATACAAGTTAAATAACAAGTCCTAAGTATTGGTGAAATCAATATTTAGAATAGGATCTGTTTGACTCCAAAATACTTACTCTTACACTACTTATAAGGGATCTAAGCCCCAATAAATAGAAAGTCTAAGCAAAATATGCTAACTAACAAAGACCATTAAGTGCTGTATCATAATCTACAAGGATGAAGAGGAGGTAGAAGTTGCTCTCCCCTTTACGGTTGGGAGGCGGAAGGGAAGGAAGAAGGTAGAGGGGCACCTCGGCGTCCTCCTCGCTGCTTCTCCCGGCACCCATTATTGCTTCCCTAACTTCTGCTTCTTCGTATGCACTGTCAGCAGAGCAATCCTGGCAAGATTCATTTTTAAGTTTTCTTAAAATCTTACATCTTTAATCTTTAAGTGTTCTTAAAATAGTAATAGTTACTATTTTTTGGTTGGGTCCTATGTGCTCAGGACAGGAGTTGGTGTTATGTAAAGGGACTTACATAGTAAATACTTTGGTCTTGTGGGTCACGTTAAGATCTCTGTCCTATATTCTTTGTTTTTAATTTTTTGTAGTTTTAATTTTTTTTTTTTTTTTTTTTTTACCAATACTTTAGATCGTAAAACCATTCATTGCTGGCAAACCAAGCTGTAGTTTGCTAACCTCTCTACTAGGAGATTTACATGAATTCTTGTTAGAATCCTGGAAAAATTTATATTACTAATCCCTGTTTTATAGTTGAGCATACTGAAGCTCAGAGAGGCAAATTTGATGAAATGCACATAACAAGGACATGACAGAGCTCAAATTCAGATTTAGGTCTTTGGAATTCCTAAACCTGTGTACTTTCCAGGATAACCTGCTGCTGCTTATTTTTTTTAGAAGGAAGTGGAGATTTCATAGGATTATGTGTAAGACCCATCATGATCTTGTCCTACTGTACTTCTCCAGTTTTATCATTTTATTACTTCTCTCTCCTGAACATACTTCCTAGGCTTGCCATACTGAGTGAGTTACAGCTTGGTCTATGGTTTGTATGTGCCTACAGTACTTTACACGTGATGACCTCACTGACTTTTTAAATAATTTACCTTATATTATTCCTTCTTGAGAAATCTTGCCTGATGATCCTTCCAGTCTTTGTTTTATGTTCTTTCTCTGTGCTTTCCTGGCATCTTGTGCTTTCCTTTTTCATAACCTTTGGCTTCTGTTTCTACTTTTCCATTAAACTGTGAGTTTTTAAGGGGGGAGATAACTCCATGTGTAGCCCAACTGTTTGTAGGGGTTAAACCCCTACTATGTATTAGTGTACTGAGTGTTTAGTATATAGAAGAGTCTTAGTTACTGTTTACTAAATGAATGAATAATCAAATGGGATTGCAAATGGTAGAAATGACATCAACAAATATGTAGTAGGAGAAAGGCCAACTCCAGCTTCAAGTATGAGAAGGAAATTTAGTTAATTTCTGGTTAACTTCTAGAGCTTCAGGGACAACAAGGAGGCTGATAAAGCAAATTGGAACTTGATCATTAGGGAGGGGTTTGAATGCCTAGGTAAGGAATTTTAGTTTTATCCCGTGTTCAACGCTAGAGCAGTGGGTGGTCTTTTACATCTATAAATTGAGGTTCTCTTACTAATGCCTGACTTGTTATAATGTTGTTTTAGATGCTACTTTATAGAACATAGCAGTATATTACTTTTGATTAATAGTGAGTGCAAGTATGGTTCTAGAATCTCATAATTACCAATATGACTGTTAAATGCACTGGTAGCACTGAGTGATTTTGAGCAGGTTGGTGGCAGTTTGGAATAACTCTTTAAGAAGATTATATGGTTGAGGTATGCAGAATCAGTTGAGATTAGAATGGAAGGAGGGAAGCTCTTTTTTAAAGAGTTAAAATGTGAAGTGATAAGTCATGAAATCTCAGTTGGGATAGCTAGAGCTTTTAATAAAGTGACTGTGGTGATTCAGTGTGAAGGAAGAAGTCAGAGAGGACTGAGAAACCAGAAGACAATTTGGGAAAGACAATTTGGGGAAGAAAATTATGAATTCTGTTAGACAAATTAATTAAAATTGGGATGATTTCTGTTTTTCCCTGGATTTAGGCACTAATTGCTTTATGCCTGAATAATTAGAATATCCTCGTGATTGGTGGCCCTTCCTGTCTCTAATGGATGAGTGGTATATTTGGATATAGGTGAATGTTTGGTGACATGGACCCTTTGGCAGACTGGAGAAGGCTGTGGAGCCTTTTTAGAATAATGATTTTAAGTGAATGAAGGAAAATAAGATTAAAAAGGAACCTGTTACATTAAAGGTTTTAAATATATTACATGCTACAACAAAAAATATTTTAAGATTTTTATAAAAAAATTGTGATATATATGTCTCTTTATCAATACATTTAAATTGCAAGATCTAGTAGTGAGTATAATAACATAATTTTGAAGTAGTGGTATGTACGGATGATATTTTGAGATATGTGTAACAACTGTAATGTGATACGAAAATATAACTTGTGTTAGTGACCAAAATCACAGGTACTGCTAATATCACGGCAGGTATCTTAGCTCTAATTAAAAGAGGTACTACAGGGGTGCCTGGGTGGCTCAGTGGGTTAAAGCCTCCGCCTTTGGCTCAAGTCATGGTCCCAGGGTCCTGGGATCGAGCCCTGCATTAGGCCCTCTGCTCAGCAGGGAGCCTGCTTTCCCCCCTCTCTCTGCCTACTTGTGATCTCTCTCTCTCTCTCTCTCTCTGTCAAATAAATAAATAAAATCTTAAAAAAAAAAAGAGGTACTACATTTTCAATTGACATTAATGAAAATGGTGATGTAATTTATTTCTTATGCAAATTTATAGATTTCCTGAGGTTTACGGACCCCTCAGTTTAGCAATCTTTGCTTGTATTTTCTGGTTTCCATCTGTTTTATGTATTTTTGTTATAGTACTGCCCCCCCCAAGCAATATTTTTTCATGTCTGCTTTTGGAAATACGTGTCCTTATATAAATACTGAAGAGCATAATTTCCTGGTCATTCTATCTCATTGCAATCAAGACCGTTAGTAGTATTAAACCATTGTCTGTTTCTGGGCAATATGTGTATATAACCCAAAAACATATATAAGTAGAATGATTCTGTATACTGTTTTTTTACATTTGTTTTCTGATTTAACAGCATATTACAGTCATTTTTTTCCATCAGTAGATATGCCTCATGCTTTTAAAAAGTTTTAAGCATTTTTTAAAAAGTGAGAGATCACCATTTTAAAAATCACTGTTTTAAAATATACACTTCAGTGGTTTTAGTATTTCACTGTGTTGTGAACCATCACTATTTTTTTTTTTTTTTTGGGTGAACCATCACTATTAATTCTAGAACATTTCCATCATCCTCAAAAGAAACCTTATCCTTATTAGCAATTCTTTTTGGCCTATTTATTCATCTGCTGGCAACCATCCTCTTATGGATTTGCCTATTCCAGGCCTTAAATATAAACGGAATCATACAATATGTGACTTTTTGGGTCTGGCTTCGTTTCACTTAGTGTAATGTTTTTAAGATTATTTCATGTTGTAGCATGTAATAGTATTTTTATGGCTGAGTAATATGCCATCATATGGGTATATCATATTTCGTTCATCTGTTCATTAGCTGTTAGGGTTGTTTCTACTTTTTGGTTATTATAAATAATTCTGCTATGAACATTCATGTACACATTTTTGTATGGACATCTGTTTTCAGTTCTCTTGGGTATATACCTGAGAGTGTAATTATTGGATCGTATGGCAGTTCTATTTTAATTTTTTGAGAACTGACAAACTTTTTCACAGCAGCAGTGGCAGCATTTTACATTTCTACACATTATGCTTTCTAAGGGCTGAAATGTCATTCATTTATTGATGTCCTATAATTCAGTCCCCTACTGATTGGCAATTTATTTCCTTATCTTGGACAATTATCAACACTAATGCAGAGAAAAGATTCATACATACACTTCACATTTACTTGTTTATTTATTTATATTTATTTATTTATTTTTAAGAGGGAGGGGGCCTTAGAGGGGAAGGGAGAGAGAGCATCTTAAACAGTGTCCACACTAAGCATGGGGCCCAGTGTGGGCTTGATCTCACAACCCTGAGATCATGACCTGAGCCCAAATCAAGAGTCAGATGCTCAACTGACAAAGCCACATAGGCTCCACTTCCACACTTTTTTAAAGGATAAATTTCTAGATGTGGACTTGCTGGATTTAAATGATTGCACATTAAAATTTTGATACATCTTGTTGGGTTACCCTTTAGAAATGTATAGAACTGTATTCACATCAGCTGTGTAATGGGTGCCTGTTTCCCCAAACTTATATTATTAATCTTTCCTATTCTGATAATAAAGTCATATGTTTTTTAAAATTTGCAATTATTTGATTAATTGGGTGGTTGTATTTCTTTTCACTTTTTTTGAGCCAATCTTTTTTGTGGTTTGCCTGATCATGACCTTTACTCCCAATTTTTCTATTGGGGTATTTACATTTTTTTCTTATTGATTTGTAAAAGTTGTTTATATTTTTAGAAACATTCCCTCATTTATCCATTATCTACTGAGACTTTACTCCCATTTCCTTTCGATCTTCTGACTGTATGACTTGGCTCTTTGCCTTACAGACATTAATTTTTTTTTGTATCATTTAATCTGTCATTCTTTTGTTTTTATGGTCTTGAACTTTAGAAAAGTTTTCTGCACTCCAAGATTGAAAGATTATTATTCTGCATTTTCTGCTATATATGTTTAGAATTAAATTTGTCACAGTTTAGTAGAAGAATCTTGGATGTTGTGGTTGGAGTCATGTGTCTAGTCACTTATGAATGACACAGTATGAAGTGTTGGATATTTTACAACCTCTCTGGTCTTTGGTTTCCTTACTGGTAAAGTGGGAATTAATAACACGTTTTAATTTTAGTGATGTTAAATGTGATAATGTGTGCATATCATCTAGTACAGTATTTGAACACAGGCTGGGCATTCGATACATGTTTTCTTACCTCTCCCACTCAAATTCTGTTCCTTCAACCTATTTATAATCTGATTGGGAAGATGGGGGAGGGCAGGTTTTAAGGAGTAGAGGGTGGTCCTCAGTTTTTAAAATCAGAGAAATTATACAGGATGAGCTGACTAAAAAGGGGATTGAAAATTGTTTTGTAATATTGAAGTCATTTATGGGTTTTTTTGGTCATTTATGTTTAAGAATAACAGTTTTCATTGGAGTGATGAGAGAACCATATTTTAATAGGGTGAAGACTAAATAAAGCCATATGGGACATTATCCATCATTATTTATATCTTAGAAAAATAGTTGTAACTCTTCCTTTTTATTTCATTGTTAGGATGCTAGTAAGAGGACAGGGATAGGAATACTAATACATAGTATATGTATATGTGTATAGACAAGTTATAGACAAGTTATAAATTATAAACAAGTTTTGGTCATTTTTACTCTTAGAGTTACAGTACTCTTGTCACATTTCAGTTAATCCATCAGACCGGTCAGATACTACCTCTCCATTTGTATTTTATTCTTCTTGGTAGGCCCTTATGGAATTTGTACACATTTTTCATTAAGTTATAATTATTTGTGAACAGTGTAGAATATCCTTCGTGTATTTTAGAAAGAGATGGGAAATACTTAAATGTTTATAATAATCATTGTTTACATTTTTCTAATCTTTCCTAGACGATAAGGTTTTTAGGGCAGTGAACACTGTTCTAATAATTGAAATAATGTATATTTGACATATTTATAATGCATTTTTTGACAAATGTTTATAAAGCATTGCACTTTTCTCTTTTTATAAAATAACCTCAAAATAAAGTTTTAAAAATTGCTAATAATAACATTCAGTTTTTTTCTCAAGTGGAGAAAGAATAGACATAGATTATATGTAATTGTTTTTTTTTTTTTTAAGATTTTATTTTTTATTTTACAGGCAGAGATCCCAAGTAGGCAGAGCAGCAGGCAGAGAGAGAGGGGGAAGCAGGCTTCCCGCTGATCAGAGAGCCCGATGCGGGGCTTGATCCTAGGACCCTGAGATCATGACCTGAGCCGAAGGCAGAGGCTTTAACTCACTGAGCCACCCAGGTGGCCCTGTAATTGGGTTTTAGAAAATGGTATCAAATTCTATTCCTTGACTCTGGGGAGCTTCCTAGTATGTTGCAAGTATCCTGTCCTTATTTTGTCAGCCTCAAAACAAGAAGGAAATTCTGTATTGGTTAGTTTAGGAGGAAGGTAATGAATTTAAGAAACAAAACAGGAAATTTGTTTCTCTGTGACCTTTGAGTTTGTGAAGTTGGCATTTTGACTGTAGGATTGAAATTGAGAAGAGTATTATATTTAGTTTGCTTTGTTGCTTTTGCAGAGTTATCTACCTGCCAGGAAAAAAAGTAGGAATCCAAGTTAAAGACTCTGCTACCTTTGTGGGAAATGATGAACAATACTCTTCCTTTTGCTGACAAAATCTGGGTATCTATGTTTTACAATGGCTGGTTTTTGCTTTCACATAGAGCCAAAGTATCCTTTTCCTGGAACCAAGCTGGACTGAAAGCCTTTGTAAGTTCTTATTCTTTATCCTTTTAAGCAACTATTTTAGGAACTATTTTAAAGCTGACACCCCTTCCCTTCCAACCTTTTCCGCTTAGTACAAAGCACCACTTTCTTGGCAGTCATTTGTGAGTAGAGTGGTACTCTCCTAGGCATTTATGCTTGCCAGAAAGTTAAGGATTAGCTCTATTGTTTGATGCTATCTGTTTGGGATCAATGTGAGTCAGCATTGGCTCTGCCTTTTAAATTCTTTCATGATTAAGATGCTGGCACCTTGGAACCCTTTCCTGGATGGAGCTTTTCTTTGTGCCTTATCAAGTTTTAGAATTTGGTTACTAAGGTTTTTCTGTTTTACTCTGCTATTTTTTTCTTCTCTTTTTTTTCTCTGTTCTCTCTCTTTTTTAAAAATAGGCTCCATGCCCAGCTTGGAGCCCAATGTGGGGCTTGAACTCATGACCCTGAGATCAAGACCTGGGCTGAGATCAAGAGGTAGATGCTTAACTGAGCTGTCCAGGCACTCCTACTCTGCTATTTTTAATGGAATTTTGTACATTTAGATATGGCTTTTACAGATTGTAAACCCTGGTTCTCAGATATATCAAACTAGTTTTAACACCTTTTAAGTGTGTATCTTACTGAGTATATCTGATGCTTAAGCATTGTTGTTATGTGGTTCAGGTCAAAAGTATGGGATAGTTACTTTGGTTACTTGCAGACTTTCATATCAGTCAAGATTTAAAGACTTAATTATTTTCTAAATAAATAGAAAAGCTAAATAATTAGAAAATAATTAGAAAACCTATTCATTATGAAGAGAGATTCATTAGTTAAATTCTTAGCTTTTGGTACTATCAGATTCCATTTTCTAGCAACAGAAACCAGTTTTGTGGATTAGGGTTTATATTTTCTTGATGCATATTCCTAGTTTATACACACATGATTTTTTGCTTCTATAAATAAACTCAAGACATTATATTTGTGAAATATTAAATTCTTTGGTTTTATTTATCAGTAGAGAGGGGAAGCCCCTGAAATTAGAAGGTAGGAGATGGAAAAAAAGTGTATTTTGTATGAAGTATTAGAATGTTACTTTAGTGTTTTTTTTTCCCCAAATTTAAACAGGTTGGTTGAGTCCAATTTTTCTAGTGGATTTGTCAGAGTTGGTAAGAAGTCTCAATTGTTGATGTGCTTACTTTCTAACAATCTAGCTTATCTAGGTGATCTGTGATCTTTTTACAGCTGCCCTTGCAATTTGTCTCCGAGTCTAACATATTTACTCTTGACATATTTACTCTTTGTTTATAGCAGCAAAGATGTTTTCATTTCTGGTATGTTTGAAGACACTGCTGTGGATTCTTGTTTATGCATCTTTTAGTTTGCATAGCAAGTTGATTTAGAATACTTTTCTTTGGTTAGGACTTCTTACTGATTAGCAGTTTTAGGAGAATGCTTGAAGTAAATTTTCTGATATTAATTGTAGACGTCCTTGTGAATATAGTGCTCTTGCTTTCCTTTTTGCCTTCTCCCATTTTAGTAGGTTTACTGTAGGCAAGAAAATTCAAATGAGGATTTGCGGCAGTCGGATACAGTGACCTTTGGTGATCCCTATGCTAAGGAGAATGCTGGAGGCTAGACAAATGACTTTCCATGTTTATCCTTGAACACATGCCAGATGTGTTGGATAGCTCTGTCTTGACTACATAATAGCATCTCGAGTCTGTAACAGGGTGGAAACTTTGTTCTCTATCTGTGGTTTTTTTCTTGCTTGCCTGGATATTTTATAGCTGTCTTTTTAAGAGGCATGTGAATATACTCTTGGAGTGAGGCTGACAGTGAATTTGGAGGATAGGCGTACAAACAGAAAAAAATCCCAAACCATTTTTTATTTATTTTGTATCTGTTTTAGTGAGGAAGTAGGAAATGAAAAAAAGGAACTGCTAGTGTGAGAATTTATTAGAGAAATGGGTAAGTGGTTTCTCTTGTATTTTCTCTAAGTTTGTTGAGTTGTCAGCTGCACAGTAATAGGTGTCATATTTACAGCTCCTCCTGCTTCTCTAACATGAGAGATGATGAAAACTCCTACAACGTAGGATAGTTGTGATTATTGGTGAATTAATAATGCATGAAAATTAATAGATGGTACTTTTCTTGAGTTAATTATTGTATGTGGTATGAGGTAAAGGTTGTGGCTTCTTTGCTTGAATATGGCAGTCTAGTTGTTCCAGTACTGTTTATTAAAGATTCCCCTTCCCCTTATTGAATTGCCTTGGCACCTTTGTTGAAAAATTAATTGACCTTATATATGTGAATTTACTTTTAGACCCTATTCTGTTCTCTTGATCTGTTTATCTTTTTGCTAATATCTCATTGCCATGATTACCATAGCTTTATAATAGCTCTTGAAATCAGGTAGTGTAAACTTTTAATTTTGATTTTACTTTTCAAAGTTGTTTGCCTATTCTAGGTCCTTTATACTTCCATATACATTTTGTTTTTATTTATTTATTTTTAAGATTTTATTTTTAAGTAATCTGTACACCCAGTGTAGGGTTTGAATTCATGACCCTGAGATCAAGAGTTGCTTTCTCCACTGACTGAGATAACCAGGTGACATCCTCCATTTACATTTTAGAATGAGTTTGTCAATTTCTGCAAAAATTACATGCTGGGATTTGGTTGAAGTTATTATGCTGAATCTGTAGATCAGTATGGGAAGAATTAACATCTTAACAGTGTTGAATCTTCTGTTCTGTGAAGATGATGCATGTCTCCATTTATTTAGCTCTTTAATTTTTGTCAGTATATGTTATAGTTTCCAGTGTTGAGACTTTGCAAACTTTTTTTTTTTAATCTGAATATAGTTGACCCAATGTTCTATTAGTTTCAGGTGTATAGCCTAGTGATTTTATAAGTTTTACGGATTATGCTATTTTTCCACATTTCTTTTCATATTAATCCCCAAGTATTATATAATTTTTGATGCAAAATAGTATTTAAAAAATGTGTTTCTGGGGCACCTGGGTGACTCAGTTGGTTAAGTATCAGACTTTTTTTTTTTAAAGATTTTATTTATTTATTTGACAGAGATCCTAAGTAGGCAGAGAGGCAGGAAGAGAGAGAGAAGGAAGCAGGCTCCCCATGGAGCAGAGAGCCCGATGTGGGACTCGATCCCAGGACCCTGAGATCATGACCTGAGTGGAGGGCAGAGGTTTTAACCCACTGAGCCAACCAGGTGCCCCAAACCAGTCTTTTTTTTTTTTTTTCCCAATTTATTTGACACACAGATCACAAGTAGGCAGAGAAGCAGGCGGAGAGAAAGGAGAAAGCAGGCTCCCCGCTGAACACAGAGCCCTATGCAGGGCTCAATCCCAGGACCCTGGGATCATGATCTGAGCCAAAGGCAGAGGCTTTAACCATTACACTGAGCCACCCAGGCGACCCAGTATCAGACTCTTAATCTTAGCTCAGGTCTTGATCTCAGGCTCATGAGTTCAAGCCCTTGTGTTGGGCTCCATGCTCTTTGTGAAGCCTACTTTAAAAATCAGTTTCTGGTTGCTTGTTACTTATTAAATAATATAGATTTTGGTGGGAAATACTAAATAACTTATTAGTTGTTGAATCTTTTTTGTAGTTTCCATAGGCTTTTCTATATATATATATACAAACCTGTTGTCTGAGATCTAAGATGAGTTAATTCTCCTCTGGGCTCAATGCCTTTTATGCTTTTTTCTTGTCTAATTGTGTGGGCTAAAATATTCAGTACAAAGTTGAAAAGAAGTGAGGGCAGACATCCTTGCTTTGTTCCTGATTTTAGCAGGAAAGCATTTAGAGATTAACGGTTAAGTATGATGAGACCTGTAGTTTTTCGTTTTTTTTTTTTTTTAAAGATTTTATTTATGTATTTGTTAGAGAGACAGTGAGAGAGAGAACACAAGCCAGGGATTGGGAGAGGGAGAAGCAGGCTTTCTGCTGAGCAGGCAGCCAGATGTGGGGCTCGATCCTCAGACCTAGGGATCATGACCTGAGTCTAAGGCAGAGGCTTAACCACTGAGCCACCCAGGCCTCCCCCTTTATTATTTAAATGAGAGTTCTTATTAAAAAGGAATAGTAGTTAGATTTTTCAAAATGCTTTTTAATCTGAATATTAGTGGATTATATTGATTTTTTATAACTTTTTTTTTTAATTTTACTTATTTATTTGACACACAGAGATCACAAGTAGGGAGAGAAGCAGGCAGAGGGAGAGAAAGGGGAGGAAGCAGGCTCCTTGCCGAGCAGAGAGCCTGATGTGGGGCTCGATCCCAGGACCCTGAGATCATGACCCGAGCTGAAGGCAGAGGCTTAACCCACTGAGCCACCCAGGCACCCCTATATTGATTTTTTTTAAATGTTAGCCCTTGTTTTCCTGAGATGATCACAACTTGGCATGATGTAATCCTTTTTATAGATTTTATTTGCTAAAATTTTACAAGAACATTCCATGTGCTATCTGGTTTTGATATTATATAATATTCACTTCCAACTTTATGGAAGAGCCTGTGTAGAATCATATTGTTTCTTCCTTAAAGGCTATCCAAAGTTGAAAACCACTGGACTGTATATGATCATCTGTTTCTATTTGTAAAATTTTAATTCCTTTCTCACTCATAAAGAGCAACTCATGTCTTATTACTTGATGAATGAACCTCCTTGGAGATGGAGTAGAAAGAAGTAAGTTAAGTTTTGCTCGCTAAAGCATGGAGCAAGTTGATGTTTGATTCGAATTTTTTGGTGAAGCAGAATGATTCCAAGGAACTGTGAGGAGAGGGAAGTCAGGGTTGCATAGACTTCGTGTCATGCTAGGTGTTGGCTTGGGCTGCTTTGAAAGAGCTAGTTGCTAATTTTTCAGGGATTTTGCAAGGCAATTATCGAATCCAACCTATTAAAAATTAAATTATGTAACGTAAAATTAAGCCATATTAGAAACAAATCCTGAAAGCTCATCATTTTCTACTTATTTTGCTATATTTTACTGTTAAAATTTTTAGGTTACTTTTTTGAAATCAATATGATAATATGTTAGTAGGCATCCTGTTAACAGCTTGAAACCTGCCTTTCAAAATAAGGGTAACTTTGTACCACAAAACCACATGGAGGTATTTGCACCAACGAAATAGACACATGCTACGAATAGAGATTAAATTGTTGATTGTCTAGTCTTAAGAAAGTGACAAGGAAATATTAATAATCCAGCTTATTATTTTTCATGTATCAGTACAAATCAGTTATGTTTTTAGGAATGAAGAAAATGTGCACATTATAAAATTTTATTTGAATTAAGATTATTGAATAATTGAGGGGCGCCTGGGTGGCTCAGTGGATTAAGCTGCTGCCTTCAGCTCCGGTTATGATCTCAGGGTCTTAGGATGGAGCCCCGCGTCGGGTTCTCTGCTCAGCAGGGAGCCTGCTTCCTCCTCTCTCTCTGCCTGCCTCTCTGCCTACTTGTCATCTCTCTCTGTCAAATAAATAAATAAAATCTTATAAAAAAAAGAAAAAGAATTCTCATATTAAAAAGATTATTGAATAATTGAAAAATGAATACATAGTGAAGTGTTTTTGGTACTATGTTATTAAAACACCCTTTTAAAAATAATGTTTTATGTTTTAGTTGTGTGTATGTATCTATATTCTGGGAAGACTATGGTTTTGAATCTCTAAAAACATTTAGCATTTCCTTTAGATGCAGTACTTTTCAGTTTTAAAAAAGTACCGTTACATACATACATACATACATACATATGTAACATGGTATTTTTATGTATATTCATATATATAAATGAATGATTTATAGAGGAAAATATACTACATTCATAGGAAAAAGCTTTAGGAGAATATTATGGGTATAACAGATGAATAAACCTTAGAGAAATTGTATGCCATAGTATTACTTCTGTGGCTTTAGGCTTTTAATAACTAAACATTTCACAAAAATACTTAAAAATACTGTCTTTGATCAAAGAAAATATGGATGTTTAAATGGACAGTGATCACTTTACATAACTCATTAATTGTGAATCTAAGTTCTTTTTAAATTACCTTTCTTACTGGCAGAATTCCTTTTATTTATCTTTGTATTTTTTTATCTTTGTATTTTTTAGAGTACAAGACTGTTATTTATCTTGAATTTTTGCAGGTGTCTGTAGGTAATACATAGCTTTCTCGGTATTGATAACATGCTAAGATGAGCAGTCAAGCCATAGCAAGATATAGAGGAGGCTTATATGCGTATTACTAAGTGAAAGAAGCTGGTCTGATAAGGCTAGATAATGTATGATTCCAGCTATATAACATTTTTGGAAAAGGCAGAACAGTAGATGCAGTCAAAAGATCAGTGGTTGCCAGGGATTAGAGGGGAGGGAGGGATGAATAGAGCACAGAGGATTTTTAGGGCAGTGAAATTATTCTATATGGTGTTACAGTGGTAGATGTCATTATAGATATGATGAAATCCATAGGATGTAAAATATCAAGAGTGAACCCTTTTGTAAACTATGAACTTTGGGTGATGATGTGTCAGTAAAAGTTCATTGATTGTAACAAATGTACCACTCTGGCGCTGAATGTTTATAGTGGGGGAGGTTTTACCATGTGGGGGACAAGGAGAGCTTATGGGAACTCTCTAGTTTCTGCTCAATTTTGCTGTGAACCTAAAACTGCCCTAAAAAATGAAGTTTATTAATTAAAAGTCCTTTCTTCGTATTATAAGAACAATACATTAACAATGTATAAAAGTGAATATAACTAAATAAAAATTACCCATAATCCTATCATTCTTTCCTACCTCTTTTCATACCTGTGGCTACACAATTTGTGTGTGTGTGTGTGTGTGTGTGTGTGTGTGTGTGTGTATATATATATATATATATGTTGTTTTTTTACAAAGATGGGGTTATGGTATATGCAGTCAGTTTTTGTTTTGAGTTAGTGATACATCTTGAATGCTTTTCCATATACTTAGATGTTCAACGATTTTAAAAAATTGAATTAGGGCCCATCCATAACTGGAGAATAGAGTGTTCTGGTTTATGGAGAGATGCTTTTTACTAAATAAAGATTACCAGTTTTCTGGTTAGGCTACAAAAATATAAATATCCACACTATACTGATTGCAACTTAATGTTTTTCTTTGGGATTATTTGTTGCAGACTGTAAATTAGCACAGATGGTAGGTGTTAGAATCAACTGATAGAATCTTGGGTAAATAATTTTTGTAGTATTTTATATTTTATGTAACTCTGAAAAACTCATTGCTTAAGTCCAAGTGTTTAAATAAATAATAGAATTTTCAGGTAGTTGTTAAAGGAAACTTATAGTAGTTATTATCAACACGAAATAGTTATTACCAAATTACTGGTATATTGGAAGCTAGTTCTTATCTTTAAAGCAAGGAGAATAATTGGCTAAAGTTAATTGTACTAACATTGTATCGAATGTAGAACCTTTTCGTTACTCTTCTACATATTTTTGTCACCATTTTGAAATGACTGGCCTCACTTCCTAACCATCACTGGAGAGTTATTTTTCACTTACTCATATCAGAACTGTCTCCTAAAGAATATGGGGTTTTATTATTTGGTATATTTCTTGTACTCTAATTCCCCATCTTAAAAGAGAATCATGAGGCAACTGAATTTTAGGAATTTTTTTTTCTCTTAAGGCAGTTCATTTGTCTACCTTAGTTTTATGGAACTGAATTGCTGTATTTGATGTATGTATGTATAAAAATTAAATTGCAGTGTCTCTTATTAAGTATTAATTTAGACATTTTATGTTTTTAATGCAACCATTCATGTATACATTATAGTGTTTCTCATTAAATACATGTTAATTCTGAAGTTTTTTTTTTTTTTTAAAGTTTGATTTATTTGAGAGGAAGAGCACAGAGTGAGTGAAAACACAAGTCAGGGGAGAGGGAGAGGGAGAAGCAGGCTCCCCAATGAGCAGGGAGCCCAACATGGAGCTCAATCCCAGGATCCTGGGAATATGATCTGAGCCCCAGGCAGATGCTTATCTGAGTGAGCCACCCAGGTACCCCTAATTCTGAAATTTTTAAATGGAAGTTTTGGATGGCCTAGTAAACATTTCTAAAATTATGACCAAGTATCGCTGAGTAGGAATTTTTCATTAACTCTCATAAAGCATAAATTTGGAAGTTTTTTTTTTTTTCTGAGGTATAAAATCATTCTTTTAGATGAATGGTCTGTCTAGATTTCCTACCTTACGTTTATTTCTTGTAGTTTTTCATATGTATTTATATTTAACATATGTTTTCAAAATCTGATAGATTTATTGTAGAGCTAGTAGATAGGCTAGTTGCTGACCCTACAGAATCCTGAATTTAGAGGTTATTTAAGTGGAGTCTCTCAATTTCAAAGAAGATTATGAGTACACATTTTAGAATTGGATCTTATGCTAACTGGATCTGTTCACTACATTAATAATTATAATTGTGCAGGCTAAAAGTCTTGGGTAAAATGTGATGACAGTCAGTGCTGTGCTGTAATTTGCTTTTATGATGGGAAGTGACAAGAATATTTTTATATTTCATATAAGTATAGGGCTTTTAAGGCATTTATAATTTCTGTAAGAATGTGACAACTGACTCAGTAGAAGATATGGGCCAACTTGAAGTATGACCAGAAAAAATGCTGTTGAGCAGAAGAAAGTAAAAGGCAGTGAAAGGAGGCAACAAGAATTAATAGTATCACGTTTATTATTAGACTCTCTTATGGCTGGCAGGCATTTATGTTAGGAAAACAGTCTATTGGAAGGAGTCAGGAAAGCAAAACAGATTTTTGAATTTCCCATGATTTTTTCTCTGCTCTCCTATACAACGCAATTTCTCTATACTTGGTGTGATAATTTTTAGCAATCCTTAACTGTTTGTAATCCCCCTCTCCTCTGTGTGTTGGGGGCAGGGGAAAGAGAGAGGGAGGGATTTTACTTCTCAAATGACCGAGGTCACGTAAACCCTGTTGGCGTTTATTAGTCAATAATATAGTTGACTTATTGTGACTCTTTGACAGTAAGTAAGTTAAATCCACAGCATTTTACTTACGTAATTTTACTTGCTGGTCAATTAATGCTGTTTTTAGGCTAACATATTTATAAATGCCTCGAGAAGTTAGAGGTTGGGAAATCCTACATCCTGTTAGCTTATTTTCCTTTTTTTATTCTCTTAGCGCTTTCTTGGATGGTAAAGCAATTTTTTTCTCAGCTTATTAGTTTATTATTTATCAGTTTATTTCCCGAGTGTATTTCTGATGGTACTATTACAATTAATTCTAATTAGCCAGTATATCTAGTTCACATCACAGAAAAATTCCCTCATTCCTTTTTCAGTCTATCCCTCCTTCCACCCTTAGCCCCTGCCAGCCACTTACCAGTTCACTGTCCCAATAGTTTTGATTGTTCTGGAATGACCTATAAATGGATTCATCCAGTATGTAGTCCCTGAGGAACTGAGATGGAATTGACATATAATGTTCTATTAGCTTTAGTTTATGGCATAATGATTTTATTTATGTATATATGGTGAAATAATTACCACAATAAGTCTAGTCCACATCCGTTACCACATAGATTTTTTTTTTTCCTGTGATAATAGCTTTAAAGATCTACTCTTTCTCTTTTTATTTTAAAATGTGCTCCACAGCTGATGTGGGCTAGAACTGATGACCCCAGGATTAAGAGTCTTATGCTATACCTACTGAGCCAGCCAAGTGCCCCTAAAGATCTATTTATTCTCTTAGCAACTTTTACATGTTTAGCACAAGATTAACTATAATTACCATGTTGTGCATTACATCCCAGGACATGCTTTTTAACTGGAAGGTGTACCTTTGAACTCCTTTACTTATTTTGCCCATCAGTCTATTCTGCATCTATAATTCAGGATTTTTTTTTAGGTTCCATGTATAAGATCATATAATATTTGTCTGACTAATTTCACTTAGCACAATACCTTTAGAGGACAACCATGTTGTTGCAAGTGAGAGGACTTTTTTCCCTTTTTATGGCTGAATAAAATCCACTGTGTTGGGGTGTGTGTGTGTGTGTGTGTGTGTGTATGTATGTATGTATCTATGTGTATTACACCACATTTTCTTCATGCAGGTATTTGCCAGTACATGGATACACAGTTTGTTTGCATGTCTTGGCTTGTTGTAAATAATGCTACGGTGAACATGGGGGGTGCAGATATCTTTTTGAGATAATGATCTTGCTCCTTTGGATATATAACCAGAAGTGGAATTTCTGGGTCATGTGGTAGTTCTATTTTTAATTTTTTTAAAGATTTATTTTTTTATTTGGGGGAGGCAGAAGGAGAGGGAGAGAATCTTAAGCAGACTCCAGGCTGAGTGTGGAACCCCATTCAGGACTTAGTCTCAAGTCACGACCTGAGCTGAAACCAAGGGTTGAATGCTTGATCAGCTGCATCACCCATGCTCCCCCTATTTTTAATTTTTTTTGAAGAACCTGCATACTGTTTTTGTTTTTTTTTTCTAGTGGTTGCATCAGTTTGCATTTCTACCAACAGTACGCAAGGGTTCCCTTTACTTTGCATCCTCACCATCACTTATCTCTTGTCTTTGTGATGATAGCCATTCAGTCAGGTGTTGTCTCATTGCATTTCCCTGATGATTAGTGCTGTTTAGCCCCTTGTCCTGTATCTGTTGGTGTTCTTGGAAAAATGTCTATTCAGATTGTCTACCATTTTTTAATTGGGTTGTTTTTTCAGTTGAGTTGTGTGGGTTCTTTGTATATTTTGGATATTAACCCCTTATTAGATATATGATTTGCAAATATTTTCTACCATTCTGCAGGTTTTTTCATTTTGTTGATGGGTTTCCTTTACCAAGCTGAAGGTTTCTAGTTTGTGGTACTCCCACATGTTTGTTTTTTGTTGCTTTTGATTATGGTATCAATTCCAAAAATTGTTGCTAAGACCCGTGTCAAGGAGGTTCCAGGAATTTTATGGTTTCAGTCTTATGATCAAGTCCTTAATCCATTTTGGGTTGTTCTTGTATACAGTGTAAGATATAGATCCAGTTTCATTTTTTTCATGTGCCTATTCTATTTTCCCAACATAGTTTGTTAAAGAGGCTATCCTTTTCCCATTGTATATTCTTAGCTCCTTTGTTTTAATTAATTGATCATATATATGGGTTTATTTCTGGACTGTCTATTCCATTACATTGATTGCTGAGTCTTTTTATGCCAGTACCATGCTGTGTTGATTATTATAGCTTTATAGTATACTTCATTGATGTCTCCAGCTTTGTTCTTCTTTCTCAAAATTGCTTTAGCTGTTAGTGGCTTGTGGTTCCATACAAATTTTAGCATTGCTTGTTTTATTTCTCTGGCAAGTGCCATTGGAATTTTGATAGGGATTATTTTGAATCTGTAGATTATTTTGGTGTTATGGGCATTTTAACAATATTAATTCTTCCAATTCATGAGCATGGATTATCTTTCCATTTCTTTGTGTCATCTTTAGTTTCTCTCATCAATGTCTTACAGTTTTCATTGTACTGATCTTTCATCTCCTTACTTAAATTTTTCCTGGGTATTTCGTTCTTTAATGCAATTATAAATGGGATTGCTTTCATAATTTCTAATAGTTAATGAATGTACAGAAATGAGACAGTTTTGTATATTCTGTATATTGCAACTTCACTGAATTTATTAGTTTGACAGTTTTCTGGTGGAATCCCCAGGGTTTTCTATATCTAATGTCACATTGTCTGCAAACAGTTTTACTTTCTTTACAGTTTGGATGCCGTTTACTTTTTTGCCTAATTGCTTTGGTTATAACTTCCAGTACTGTGTTCATTAAAGATGGCAAGAGTGAGCTTCCTTGTCTTATTCTTGATGATAAAGAAAAAGCTTTCAGCTTTTGTCATTGAAAATATTTGCTGTGGGCTTGTCATATGGTCTTTATTATGGTGAGATACATTATACATAGCCTTTTAAGTATGGTAATGGTATTTTTAATTTAGCATAATGTATTTGACATTCATCCATATTTGTTTTTGTCATTAATTCTATCCTTTTTATTACTGAGTAGTATTTCATTGGGTGACTGTACCATAGTTAGTATTTAATTGTCAGTTGAAGGATATTTGAGTTGTTTCCAAGTGTGGTGGCTTATAAATAAAGTTGCTACAAACATTTATGACAGGTTTTTGTGAATGTAAGTTTTTATTTTGCTTGGCTATATACCTAAGGGTGGAATTGCTGGTTATATAAGAATATGTTTAACTTGGTGAGAAACAACCAAACTCCCTTCCAAAGTGGCAGTACTGTTTTGCTTTCTACCAGTGAAATGTGAGAGTATATGTATGTATGCATGAATGTGTGTGTGCATGCATGCATGAATATTATTTATAAAAATATAAATGAATATGTACATGTATATATAACATACACACAAGGATGGGTGTTGATGCATCTTTGTTGGCCATAGGTATTGTAAGGTTTTAATCTACTCAGTCTGGTAGGCATGCAGTGGTATCTTATTGTTGTTTTAAGTTGCATTTCTCAAATGCCTACAGTTGAGCATTTTTTCCATATGCTTATTTTTTATCTGTATATCTTCTTTGGTGAAGTGCCGTTGAAATCTTTTGCCAGTTTCTTTATTAGGGTGTTTTTCTTATGATTTTGTTTTGAGAGTTCTTTATATATTCTGGAGTGCTTTTTCAGGTTTGTGTTTTGTAAATACTTATTTTCAGTTCTGGGCATGCCTTTTCATTCATGTTTCAAAGAAGAGAAGTTTTAAATTTTTGTGAAATTCAGTTTACTAGTATTTTTCTTCAATGGAGCATACTTTCTGTGTTTTATCTAAGAAATATTTGCCTAATGCAAGGTTGTAAAGATTTTTCTTTTATGTTTTCTTCTGCAAGTTTTATGGTTTTGGGTTTTACATTTAAATTTATGATCCTTGTAAGCTTGTTTATAGTACAAGATATGGATGGATGATTATTTATTTTTGTACGTGGATGTCAGGTTTTTCAGCAAATGCTGGTAGAACAACTAATCTCTCTGGAATTACCTTTGCACATTTACGTAAAATCTATTGGCTGTATAGGTGTGGTTCTATTTCTAGTTTCTCAGTTCTGTTCTTTCGAACTATAGAAGTCTGTCCCCTCATCCATACAAAACTGTCTGGATTAATAGATCTTTATAGTAAGTGCTAACATTAAGATAGTGGGTACTCACAAGTTTTTATTTCTTTTTCAAAAGTGTTTTGGCTATTTTAGATTCCTCTGTATAAATTTTAGAATTAGCTTGTTGATTTTTAAATGGGGAAATAGTCTGAAGAAGAGGTGACAGAGGACTTGAGCCATGAAGTGTGGATAGGAATTGAAAGAAATGAAAATGTATACATCATAGGAAATAGAAAACAAAAGTTACACCAGAAAAAGTGGAAAGATTAAAAGGGGAGGAAGAAATCATAGTCCTAGAAAAATTGATGTGCAAATTCTAATCTAGTCTAATTACCTCTTGTTCTCTGCAGGATAATTAGATTGTATTCAGTATGTTTAGGTAGGTGGGAGGGAGTAATAAGTAAATACAAGAGGCATTAAAGCATAGTGACTGTTAGGTAGAGACCAAGACCTAATTTAGAACGTTAGCGTTATAATGGTTTGGTTAGTCAAATTGGATGCTGATGAAACAAAATGAAAGTCATCTAAATATTTTGGAAATTTTTTTTTTTTAAGATTTTATGTATTTATTTGACAGAACACAAGCAGGGGGAGCAGCAGGCAGAGGGAGAGGGACAAGCAGGCTGTCCGCTGAGCAGAGAGCCTGACACAGGGCTCCATCCCAGGATCCCAGGACCCTAGGATCATGACCTGAGCCAAAGACATGCTCAACCGACCGAGCCACCAAGGCACCCCTATTTTGGAATTTTGAAGTGATTGATTTATAATCCCAGGTCTCTGTTTTTCCTTTTAGTGTTTATTTGTTTTGTGTTGCTGCTCTTGTTTTCTGGTATCCCCCATATGAGAGAAAATTTCCAATGTGTAGAAAAGGAGTTATATTCTGATTTTTTTTTTTTCCTCATAGTACTTTAGCTGACAAGTAAACTGCCTTTACCCCTTTATAGAATTAGAAATTTCCTTTAGCTATCATTGTGGGTTACCATATTACCTTTAGATAGAAGTATAGAAACTATTATGACATCTCATTTTCATCCAGGGGCTTTATTGTCATGTATGCCTATGCATTTTGTTTGGGTAGGTAACTAGTTTGGTTTGGGATTTGAAGTAGATTCTTAAGAATAAACCATCTAGAAAGAAGACCTATTGAATTCAAGTATTTTTATTTTTTTAAAATTTATTTAAAATTTATTTTTTTAGTAATCTCTACACCCAACATGGGGCTAACCTCATGATCCTCAAGATCAAGAGTTGCATGCTTTTCTGATTGAGCCAGCCAGTACCCCCAAGTCCAAGTATTTTTAAAGACCCAAACAGTTCTCGTTACTAAACAGTTATCTAAAAATTTGGTTTCTCAGTTAGGATCATAGAATAAATAATGTCTCTGGGTTCAGCAAGTATTTGCTATCACCTTATATTAAATGTGCTGGTAAGTTTTAACCTGGTTGTCTTTGGTCTGTTCCCCAGTGTTAAAACTTGTCATTCTTGTTTTGGGAACTGTGCTCTCTCCACCTGTCCTTGACTGTTGTATAGATTACTTGCTAGGGTTGACCCTTGAATGACTTGGAGGTTAGGAATGCCAATCCCCCATATATTTAAAAACTCAGGTATAACTTTAGACTGCCCTAAAACATAACCAGTAAAAGCCTACTGTTGAGTAGAAGCCTTACTGATATAAATAGTCGATTAGCAGTTATATATGTTATATACTTATCCTTATGATAAAGTAAGCTAGAGAGAAGGGAATGGTATTTAGAAAATTGTAAGGAAGAGAAAATACATTTATGGTACTATTAAAAAAAGGTCTGCTTGGAAATAGAACTAAGCAGTTCAAACCCAACGTTGTTCAAGGATTAGCTTCATTACCCTCATCCTTTGTGATAAGGATGTTTTATTTTCCCTTTAGCTGTACTCTTTCAGCATAGTGACAAGAGGGAGTAATGCAACTACCTGATAAGAGTGAAAAGGAATTACAAGAAATGCCACATTCTTTATAGAATTGTTTGAAAGTAAAATATATATTCTATATTTTATTTTTCAAATAGTGCTATGAAAATGGTATAAGCTACATGAGGGCAAAGATGTTGGTTATCTTGTTTACTGTAGAAGTTTTAGTGCTTGGTGTAATACATGGTGGTAGTAGACCTGCAATAAATATTTGTTGAATAAATGTTAAACTGGTCAGAAACATGAAATTCCAAAGATCTGAGATTATTTTTTTTCATAATCATGTGTAATTTTACCATCCTAAAACATGGGTTTGTTTTGCTTTGTTTAGAATAGTGTTTAGTGTTTTGTTTAGAGTGGGAGACACTCCTGAAAACTTTGGGGTTCTTTTTGAATGTTCGCATGATTATGATCTGTGGACTTCAGTTGAATTTGTCATTGCAGACAAATGTCATCCAGAGAGGCCCTTGGTATAGAAGTAGAGCGGGGAATGCTAATGACATCATTATCTCAGGGTTTCTTCTAAGCTCTTGCGTGTCATCAATCTTTATTTTTAACAATATGATCCTACTATGTGTAGTGTGATTTGCTAGGTACTGTTTTTTAATATCAGATGGTGAGCCCATTCAGGGAAGGAACAAATTTTGTGTAACAATTATAATGATTAAGAGTTGTATACAGATGGGGCGCCTGGGTGGCTCAGTGTGTTAAGCCTCTGCCTTTGGCTCAGGTCATGATCTCAGGGTCCTGGGATCGAGCCCCGCATCGGGCTCTCTGCTCAGCGGGGAGCCTGCTTCCCCCCTCTCCCTGCCTCTCTGCCTACTTGTGATCTCTGTCTGTCGAATAAATAAATAAAATCTTTAAAAAAATTAAAGTTGTATATAGTTAAAAATAGATACTGATGAGGAAATAGACACTTCAGAAATGTTGCAGCTCCACGGTTATTTTGCTTCATTAAAGAAGGTAAACTTAGATTTACTTTTTCAGAAAGGAAAATAGTCTTTTTTTTTTTTTTTAAAGATTTTTATTTATTTATTTGAGAGAGAGACAGTGAGAGAGAGCATGGGAGGTGAGAAAGTCAGAGGGAGAAGCAGACTCCCATGGAGCTGGGAGCCCGATGCGGGACTCGATCCTGGGACTCCGGGATCCTGACCTGAGCCTAAGACAGTTGCTTAACCAACTGAGCCACCCAGGTGCCCAGAAAGGAAATCAGTCTTAATGCTTAAGGCCAGATGGGAAGCATGGATGTTAGGTGGGTTATTCACTAAATAACATAATGTGTTTCATAACCTTTGGGAATAAATGCCAGTATAAGAACAGATTTATCTGAGATATTTAAAATGTATAAATCATTGACATCTTGCTCTAAAATGTAGGTAGAAATATCTAATGTGGGCTTAATTTTATCTTCCTCCAGGGGCTCCTGGGTGACTCAGCTGGTTAGGCATCTGCTTTCAGCTCAGGTCATGATATGAGGGTCCTGAGATCAAGTTCCGTTTTGGGATTCCTGCTCAGTGGAGTCTGTTTCTACCTCTACCCCTCCTTCCCCCCAATGATATCTCTCTTTCTCCTTCTCTCTCTCAAATCAATAAAATCTTTAAAATTTGAATTTTGTCTTCCTCCAACTTTGGGAACTTTGCCAGCAGTATTTCTGCCAAAGATTGCTTTGCAAACTGCAGTTGAGATGACCACTTAATATTTGTATGGAAATAAATATGTGTCTAATAATTTGTATTTTAGGGTTGAGTATTCATTATGAAGCAGTCTATGATAGTTGTAGTATTCTTTCTTTCTTAGACTGAATTCTGAATGAAATAATAGTAATTGTGGTGAACTATAGACTTGAATAAAATGACCTTAAATTTAGATAGGATGGTGAGAGGGAAGATCTGGTTTAACAGTAAAAAACATACATCTTTATATGTATTATACTGGCTGTTCTGTTTTTGTAAGTTGCTCAAGATAACCAGTAATAACAGAAGTTCAGTTCTAGCCTTTAATTGTTTGCTCTGATTTGGCTCAGATGAGTTTGTTTGTTTGTTTTGGAAGGGGAGAAGCTAAATTGTGTTATTTTATTAGCCTCAGATATAAACTCTGAGATTTGGGATTCCTTAGTAATAGTATATTTGGGTGTATTTCGTATATATTTTATAATATGCTATTCACTAAAACAACATGATGTATAAGCATTTTGCATTTTATTTATGGTTTTGGAAAATCCAATTTAAATTTTTCTAGGGCAAAGTAGCTCAGGTGCTACATATAATATTGCTTGTAACTGGGGGCACCTGGGTGGCTCAGTTGGTTGGGCTGCCGACTCTTGATTTTGACTCAGATCATAATCCAAAGATCTTGGGATTAAGATTGGGCTTTGTGCTCACAAGGGAGTCTGTTTGAGGATTCTCTCTCCTTCTGCCTCTCCCCCTGCTTACTCTTGCATGCTCTCTCTTTTTTTTTTTTCTTAAAGATTTTATTTATTTGGGGCTCCTGGGTGGCTCAGTGGGTTAAAGCCTCTGCCTTCGGCTCGGGTCATGATCTCAGGGTCCTGAGATCCAGCCCCACATCGGGCTCTCCGCTCAGCGGGAAGCCTGCTTCACGCTCTCTGCCTGCCTCTCTGCCTAGTTGTGATCTCTGTCCATCAAATAAATAAATAAAATCTTAAAAAAAAAAAGATTTTACTTATTTGACAGACAGAGATCACAAGTAGGCAGAGAGAGGGAGGAAGCCTCTCCGCCAGGCAGAGAGCCTAATGTGGGGCTTGATCCCAGAACTCTGGGATCATGACCTGAGACGAAGGTAGAGGCCTTAACCCACTGAGCCACCCAGGTGCCCTGCATGCTTTCTCTTTGTAAAGTAAATAAATCTTAAATATTGCTCATCACTGAAAAAAATTGTAGTACATTTTCCATACAGTTTGTATTTTATGAGTTTACATGACATTTTTTCTGTGTAACAGAAGACTGAGAAATAAACTAATGAGAATCTTCACTGTGTGGTAGTGATTAATCAGTCTTAAGTGGTGGAGATTATGACTAGTTTACTTTTAGGGTTCTTCATGTAGGAACTAAGAAGTACGACGTAGTTAGGTTCTTGGTCCAGGACTGATGGTAACTCTCAGAAATTTTGCAGTAGAATCTGGGTGGGGGGGGGGTCATGTAAGTGATACCCTAAGGTTCAGTGAATGAAAAGTGGATGGCAGGTTTAAAGAAACTTACGTAGTTAGTATTTGGGGAGTTAGGTGGAATATTTTTTATAGTGTTGGAACAGGATTGAGGACTGGGAAGTTAAACAGGCTATGTTGTGAAAGGGGCTTTTTTGTGCTCCACTACATGAGCAGGATCCCTAGTATAAATTAGGTTGATGTAACAGTAGGATCTTTTGGGAACTGATATAAGATGTAAAAATTAGAACCCATGGAAAAACCAATTCAAAAACCTACTTGTTTCATCAGTTTGAAAAAGAAGATAAGGAATTAGCTGTTAGGCTTTCCAAAATGAAACATTCCTATTTTGTGGATAGAAAAATACCAGAATTTGGATAGAAAAACTCAGTATTTAAGCCTTAGAACGACCTATGAGACTATTTGAAATTCCCACACTATCAGTGTCATGTTTAGAGAGTTAAATTACATTTGAATTATTTTATATTTCACCTTATTTTAAAGTAGGTTTTTGTGGTATGTCTCCAATGTGAAAAGCTGATGCTGAGGAACTGAGGAGGGAAAATAAAGCTGAATCGGAGGCTTCAGTATTAACTGAATTAAGTTCATGTATAACTTAATTAAGTTACCCAAATGTGAATTCTCTACGTCTTTGGTAGCATATTTGAAAATCTGATGTTTGAGACAGTAATGATCACCAGAACTATAGACTCTACTAAATTGCTTATTAGTTAACCCAAATGTAAGATGTTACAGCCTTTTTTTTTTTTTTTAAAGATTTTATTTATTTATTTGACGGAGAGACATAGTGAGAGAGAGAACACAAGCAGGGGGAATGGGAGAGGGAGAAGCAGGGTTCCCACTGAGCAGGGAGCTTGATGCGGGGCTCAGTCCCAGGACCCTGGGATCACAACCTGAGCTGAAGGTAGACACCCAAGAACTGAGTCACCCATGTACCCCTAGATTACAGCTTTTTTTTTTTTTAAGGTTTTGTTTATTTGTCAGAGAGAGAGAGAGAGCACAGGCAGACAGAATGGCAGGCAGAGACAGAGGGAGAAGCAGGCTCCCTGCTGAGCAAGGAGCCCAATGTGAGACTCCATCCCAGGATGCTGGGATCATGACCTGAGCCGAAGGCAGCTGCTCAACCAACTGAGCCACCCAGGCGTCCCTAGATTACAGCTTTAATCAGACTCTCCAAATCTATATTCATTTTGCATTAAGTGACTTGTATTTTCATTGGCTTCCTAATCAAATTTGAAAGAGATCTCTGACCCCTAATACGACAGTATTAATATTACTTTGGTTTTACATGTAAACACTGGTGAACATTTCATGGATTTGTTTTGCGGGTACAGATTTTGTAAATTTTAATGGAATTAGGAAGGGGGAATTTATGGAAAAAATAAAAGCTTTTGTAAAGTAGTTGTTTTCAAAATTAGAATTAGAGGGCCAAGAAGATAGAGCAATTATTGACCTGTCTAGATTATTAAAATATTTAGGGGAGTTGAATATGTGAATTAATTATCATTTCCTGGGATTGATTTTTAGAAAAGTATTGACTAAAAATTGTGAGGTGGAAAAGGCAAGAAGAATGAAATGTGGCAGATTTTAGGATTATAAAGCATGTGCTCTTCCACAAATACATATTAAGTCCCTACTTTGTGGTAGGAACTATATAGCAATAGAAAAAGGATATGCCTTCACACAGAAATAACTCATAGTCCCCTTAAGGAACATACCATGATTAAAAGCCACATTAAGTTGATCCTGATCCAATGCTCTATGGTTTATGAAAATGATCTAAAATTAATGGAACAGGTTTTTTTTTTTTTTTTAAGATTTTATTTATTTATTTGACAGAGAGATCACAAGTAGGCAGAGAGGCAGGCAGAGAGAGGAGGAAGCAGGCTCCCTGCTGAACAGAGAGCCCGATGTGGGGCTTGACCCCAAGACTCTGGGATCATGACCTGAGCCGAAGGCAGAGGCTTTAACCCACTGAGCCACCCAGGTGCTCCTTGTTTGTTTGTTTGTTTGTTTTTTCTTGTTTTTGCATATTTTGCTGTCTTTATTTTTTACCCATCTGCAATGTAGTGAATGGATTTGTAGCATGTCATTGAGTTTGGATCTGTTTGATTTGGCTTTGCTTAATCTTGTGTTTTTGTGGAATCTTGTATTAGCTTGCAGAAGTACTCACAGAGATACAGGTGCCTTGTGTACAGTGGAAATTCTGAAAACCTTGTCATCTAAAAATTTTATTTTAGAAATGGGATGCCTAGGTGGCTTGGTTGGTTAAGCACCTACTTTTGGCTCAGGTTATGATGTCAGGGTCCCGGGATAGAGTCCCACATCATGCTTCTTGCCCAGTGGGGAGCTTTTGCTTCTCCCTCTGCCTGCCACTCCCCCTGCTTGTTCCCTCTCTCTCTCTCACAAACTCTTTAAAAAGGGAAAAGTATTTTACATAGGTCAAATGTTGTAGAAGTCAATTTTTTTTCCCCCTTTGGAAAATGATCCTATTCTTTGTGCGCTGTGCAAAGATCTGGGATATGTATGGGAAATAAAATATGGGTTAGTATTAACCAAATTGTGGGGTAAAATTAAAGGAGTGGGCTTAGCCTGGGAACTTGGAAGCAAATTACTGTTACAGGTGAAGAAATCTGGAGAACTTTCTCTTTTCACCTTTTGGTAAAGGGAAAGTGACTATTTTACCTTAAATACAAAGAGTAGATATGGTATAGGAAACTTTGATTGTGTTCTTATGAACTAGCTGTATTTTTGAAACAACTAGGATACCACTACTTTTTATTTATTCTCTGTTATGTAATGAATTTCAGACCACCTGAAAGCAAATTCCATTGAATCATAAGTTCTAAACTCTACTTGGAAACACTCTCATATTTGGTTTTGGTGTGTGTGTGTGTTAAATATGAACAAAGAACCAACTACAAAAAAAAACAAGGCGATTTACAGATAGCATGCAGGACTTTAATTAGGCTTGGGGCTTTGTCATTTGCTTTTCTTGCTAGCTCTGAGCTCAATTTTATTTTCTGCCAATAATTAAGCAGTAATTCTTGTGTTGGACCTCTTGAATGGTTACTTTTAGGGCCATTTGTCATATGCTTCATACATTAGACACTTGAGGACTTTTATACCTAGTTGTCATCGCTCATGATCATTTGGTGATTATTCTGGCAGTTATGTGAACAAGATTATATAATATTCGTTTCAGTTAAGGTGCCCATGTAACTCCATCTTCAAATTTGGACACTTTTTTAAAAAACTATTTTTAAATAGGCTCCACACTGGGTGTGGAGCCCAACTTGGGGCTGAACTAGGACCCTGAGATCAACACTTGAGCTGAGGTCAAGAGTTGGATGCTTAAATGACTAAGCCATCCAGGTGCACCCTCCACCCAAGTTGGACACTTTGAGAGTGAAAAGGACTTACATTACTTAAGAACATCAGATCAAACCAAGACTGGCTCATACTAAGAAAATATCATTATGTAGGATGCTTTTGACTACAAGTAACAGAAAACACAACCTGAACAACAAGTGAAGTATATTGGCTTGTGTACTGAAAAGGCCCAGTGTTTGGGAGCCCTGTGGTATGATTTGGTGGGGGCTCTTTGTTTCTCTATTTTCTAGACTCTTACTTCTATGGCTAGTTTTCCAATAACCATGTGGACTATATTCTTCTTTCATGACTGGCAGGAGAGAGAAGACTGCTCCTTCCGTAAACATATAATGAATCTTAAGCCTCGCGATTATTAGATACTTCTGAACTAATCTTTGCGATAAGAGGAATGTCATGTGTTGATTGTCTTAGATCTAAGATATTTGAATATCACTGAGGCAAGAGCATGAATTACTTTGATATTCTTTGACTAGTCAGAGTCCATTCAGAAAACTGGTATAAGGTTAGTCAATTTAGGAAAGCAAGACAACTAAAGGAAGGAGAAGGGAATGGATGTTTGGAATAGAATGGATGTTTGGGAAGCAACCACAAAGTTCAGTGTTAAATCCAGTGTCATTGTTTGCATTTTGCCTTAGCCATCTGTTATGGAGTTTCTGCAAGAGTCAAACATACTGCAGATGTGTTTTCCTTCTAGTGAGAATTTGTAGTAGAAAATGACTTAGTAACCTGGCAAGGGGAGAGGAAAAGAAAACTTACCATTCCATTTTTCTTTTTTTTTTCTATAAGATGTAGTAATTGATGATCATCTTTTTTGTTTGTTTAAACAGACTAATAGGGATGCCAAAGGAAAAATATGATCCTCCAGATCCTCGAAGAATTTATACCATCATGTCAGCAGAGGAGGTAGCCAATGGGAAAAAATCTCACTGGGCAGAATTAGAAATCTCGGGTGAGTGGAATCTTGAAGCATTTAATCTAGGATATAATAGCAATAATGAACATGAGTTGAATATTGTCATATTTATTTCTTTGTTGTACATTTTAAAATATGTGAACTGAGAAAATACAGGATGCAGAAGTACTAGTGTTTAGTTTACCCTTTATTTCGGTTCATTCTTTTGAGATAATACCTTGGGCCGGGGTGGCATCTGTAATTGAGGACAATGGGAATTCAGTTTCTCAGTAAACCAGGTTCTTTGATATACTAGATTTTGTTTTGGCTATTGTAATTATTTTTGCAAATTGAAATCTTTGCAATTCTTCTGTCATCCTAGTTTTGGCAGAGGAGAAAATCTAGAGGCTGTTGGTTTATTCTACAAATAACTAATCACTGTGTTACATGACCTTCATGTTTAGGATTTGTTAAAATAGAATATGATTTCTAAGAACTTACAGCCCCAGTCTACTAGTGAGAAAAAAAATCAGACAAACCCCAACTAAAGGACATTCTACAAAATACTTAACTACTAATTCTCGAAATTGTCAAAGTCATGAAAAACAAGGAGAGAGTGAGTCTTTGTCATGGACTGGAGGGGACTAAGGTAGGATGATGAAATGGTAAAATGCTATCTTGAATTGACTCTTAAAACAAAAAGGTGTAAAAACTGGTGAAATCCAATAAAATCTGTAAATTAGTAATGTACCAGTAAAACAAGTAATGTATCAGTGTTAATTTCCTAGTTTTGACAGATGTACAATGGTAATATAAGAAGCTAACATTAGTGGAAAACTGTATGAGATGTATACAGGAACTCTATTATCTTGGTAACTTTTTTGTAAATCTAAAATTATAAAATTAAAAGTATTGAAAATAGAATATAATTACTGCCTTTCTTTTATGAATTGGTACAATACAGATAATATGTAGAATGTTTTTCCTCCAGTAGGCTTTCATTTGGAAGTATTAACCACATTATAGTGTCAATAGCAAGAATTACCTGTACATTTAGCTAAAAGGTACCTGGTGGATAGGTGATTGGTAATGAGCAGAATGAATATGAGTAAATCCTAATGGATTAACGCAGGGTTTCTCAACTTGGCATGCTGACATGTAGGGCCAGATAGTTCTTTGTGGTCGGGGCCAATTGTGTGCAGTATCGGTTGTTTAGCTGTTCCTGGTCTTTACCTGCTAGATGCCAGTAGTGCCACTTGTCTCTTTTTTTAAAGATTTAATGGACATTAATTTCATGGTAGACATGATACTGGAATTTTGACAATGAAAATAGTTATCCAGCAATTTGGGTCCTTAATATGATAGTTTTCCATATATATGTTTAAATATGTTAGTATTAACATCTATAACATTTAAATACATGTGAGTATTAGCATGAGATATTGCCATCTTGTAAAGAATTCCATTAAAACACACATGGGATAAAAGATTGCCATAATACATATCAGTGGAGATCTTTAGGACTGTAATTCACATAAATTATAATTTTTTAAATTGAAGTGTAGCTGACACACAATGATACATTAGTTTCATTTGTACAGCATAGTGTTCAGTGTTCCTGGCCTCTACCCACCAGATGCTGGTAGCATTCTTCTAGTTTTGACAACCAAGAATGTCTCCAGATTGCCAAAGTCCTTTAAGGAGTAAAATTGCCACTGGTTGAGAACCACTTGATTAAATCCTAGGTACAACTGAAATAAGTTTCTTTTGCCAGAGCCTCTCTTCACTTTGAAACCTTTCGGTCCTATAAATACAAAATCCTGGCACTTTAAGCCTGCTTTTATACAGCATAAAGAAACCTGTGAGAGAAAGAACCCCGGACAGATGTAAGCTTGAGTTTACTGGTTGGTAGCTAGCATTTACTGTTTGAGATTTTGTGCCCTCTCTACGTTCCATTGCTCTTTTAATCAAAGTCTGTTATTTCAATACTGATATAAAGTTAAATTCTATTTTATTTTTGTAATGTTTATAAAATGATCTTCTTATAAATTATTAAGATAATACACATTTTAGAGCAGCTGTGGCTGGGTGATTTTCCTAGGTTTATATAGCTAGTAAATGGTAAAAGTCAGGACTCTGAAATAGGTTTTCTGTTGTTTTCTGATACATGTTCCATCATTGAGCTGTCGGATGCTGACTGATTGCTAAAGCTTAAAGTGTGACCATTTCACTTGAGTATGTTGCATTTAATGCAAAATCTTAAACCAGAGTTGTTAATTACACCATCAGAAATCTGGGGAAAGGTAAGTCCTTTAGGGGTAAAATGGTTTTCTAGTGATCAACCTAAGGTTGGTTTTGAATCTATTACTCTTATCTTTTTTAAGTTTGTAGAATAACCCAGGCCCAAATTATGGATAAACCTTGCACTACATACTTTTTGTAGAGTATGTAAGAAGTACTTTTGTTAGGACTGTGCCTTAAAATAAAATTCAAGACTATTCTATCATAAAAGCTTAAGTCAGTCCCGTGTTTTTCTTGAGAGCTTCTCATTACCCTGACTCCAAGGGCCTCGTTATGCTACATCTCATTTAATGCATGGAAGGTTCATGAGGAAATAATGGTTGTCAGGCAGAAATGGAATGAAATTAAAGAAGGGCCAGGTGTGTTTGGAAGCAATCAATGGCATTAATACAAAATTAAACGTCAAAGATAAATTTATCTGTATACATTGTAGTCTCTTTTTTTTACTCTTCACTTTTTACTTCTTAAAGTTTAGTCTTTGTCTTAGGCGTTGAATTTAATGCTTCAGTATTTTGCCTTTTAGGTAGAGTGCGGAGCTTAAGTACATCACTTTGGTCATTGACACACCTGACAGCACTGCACCTAAATGACAATTACCTTAGTCGCATTCCACCTGATATTGCCAAGCTTCATAATCTGGTTTACCTGGATCTGTCATCCAATAAACTCAGAAGTTTACCAGCAGAACTAGGAAACATGGTGTCTCTCAGGTAAGAAAATATTATAGATAGGACTTACTATATAAAATTCTGCATTTACCAAATAAGAAAATTATGAGATAGTACTCCTCTTACAGGAGGATTTCCATATGTGTTTAAAAATAAGTGATATAAACTGTCTAAACATAGTGCTTGAGTTGGCTTCCACTGAATATTTCCTTTAACTTAAAGGTTTCTAGCTAGAATGTGCTTATATTTCTTTTGGCACACTTGAGGTGGGGTGGGGTTGGGGTTAAAATACTAAGTCTCACTTGAGGCTCAGGTGTGTGATAAGATAATCGTAAATAATTGGGAAAATATTCTGTTCTTGTAGTAACTTTTAGGAACTTATCTTTGTTCTGTAAGGTGAAGTATACTTATATATCACAACTTTTTTTTTTTTTAAATTTTATTTATTTATTTGACAGAGAGAGATCACAGTAGACAGAGAGGCAGGCAGAGGGGGGGGGGAAGCAGGCTCCCCGCTGAGCAGCGAGCCTGATGCAGGACTCAACCCCAGGACCCTGAGATCATGACCTGAGCCGAAGCCAGCGGCTTAACCCACTGAGCCACCCAGGCACCCTATATCACAGCTCTTAAAGGAAACTTTTAAAACTTGATAATAAGTGGATTTATTTCTAGTCTTTCAGGATTCTTTGAGAATTTCTTCATAGGAAAAAATTGTAGGTCCCTTAAGACCTTGTATAAATGTTCTCAGTATCAACAGGGATTGCTTGTCTATGTTTATATGCTGAGAAGTAATTTTTTAAAAATTTAAAAATAATTTAAAATTAAACATATGTATTGTTTTAGAATCTTGTTCCTCACCATCTCCTTATTATATGTTTTTGTTGGTTTTCTTTTCTTTCTTATTTTTTTTTTAAGTACTTTTTAGGTGTCTAATGAGGGGCTATTTCGTCTGTAGTCTGGCCAAAATTTCAAAATCATAAATGTGGATCTTATCTGTATTCTCTTATCTGTATTCTCTTATGTTTTATTTTCAGTGTTTATGTTCTGTGTCAGTGATTATTCATCATAGTATCTTAGTGTAATTGCAGTTATTAGTTATAAAAATTGACAAAGGTGATTGGCTTTTTTTTCCTATGAATTAGACTGGATTCAAGGATATGGGTTATCTTTGGGTACTGAGAATACCTGTCACTCTGATTTGTATCTCTTGGACATTTGGGTGAGAGAAAAGGGGATGGATTTAGCCCGAGAATGATATACAGTTCTTACAACTTTTTAATAATCTGTGTTAGAGAATGTGTAAATTATAGAAACACTGTTAACAGTTGTGTCAGTTACACATTTTGTGGTACTTTAATATTAAGCAACACTTTTGGATTAAAAGTATAAAAAATGCCTTGAATGTAAATATCACTCATAGTATATTAAGGAAGGTTAAGAAAATAATTCTATATTAATAAATATATCTTTATATATTAATAAATGTATTATACATTATAAATTTATATATTATATAAATATATTTATATATAATTTTATATATTTACATATTAATAAATTATATATTAATAAAGTTTGATATATTTAAACAGTTTTTATTTACTTTTAAAACAGGGAATTGCTTTTAAATAACAATCTGTTACGGGTTTTGCCTTATGAACTTGGTCGGCTCTTCCAGCTACAAACTCTAGGTTTGAAAGGTGAGTGATTTTTTTAAGAGATGACAAGATCTCAGTATTGAAGTGTTTGTGAGCCTTTTAAAGCTAATTTTGGTTACAGTATGGGTCAGGTTTAGCACAATTTTGAGAATGTAAATATGCTTTCTTTTGAAATAAAGTGGGTTTTCATTATCAAATTGAGTTTCAGAATTTCAGCATGCTGCCATCGTTTTAATAAACTTGTATAGGGAGGGTTTTTTTTTGTATGTCATGTTTAATTTTCTAAGAAATCTGATATTAGAGGAGATATTTTAAATTTAACATTCTAGTTCTCCCCACCACCCTTTTAAAGGAATGACTCAATAGAGTAAACCCTAACCAGAATGATCCATGTCAAGTTTTGATAGAATAGATAAAATTGCATTGACATATTGGATAGGAGAGAGAAAATGATAATGGTAAAATGACTTATACCTAATAAGTTTGATTATTCTTAATAAAATGTATCAGTCCACAATATATGCTCCTTGATAATCTCATCTTAATCAGCTTGGAATGAAAGTCCTTCTTAATTCATATAAATACTGAAACTTGTCTTAGTTTCCTCTTATAGCATAGGAAGAAGAGTTTATTTTGAATTCAGAGGACTAAATACAGATGTACTGTGTTGGTTAAACATTTTATTCTGTGCTCATGCGGAATGAACATTAACCAAAGCCCTACAAAGTAAACACTTGTACTGTTTTCCTTCTTCAAAGACAGTTTGAGTCTCTGTGAACACGTTCTGTTTGCTTTGCTTATGTCGTATAATGGACTATTAAGAATGAAGCTTCACAAATATGCTGGAAATAAATAAAAAAAAATATATAACTAAAAAAAAAATGTAATCATACAAAAAAAAAAAAAAAAGAATGAAGCTTCAATATGAGTAGAAAGAATCCTGACATTTTTGGTTGAAATGACAGAAATGGTATTAGACTTCTTTGTACAGTTAACCTTTTGTAAATTACATAATTATATGAATGGTCTGTCTTGTGTTCTTAGTTTCTCTCTTAAGTTTCTCCAGCTAGGACTTCATTGATATTTTCTGTTACATATGAAATGAACCAGAGGATACGTACGTCTAAAATATTTTCTTGAGGTTGAACCCAAAGCAACTGTTGGGTCACTTCACCTTAATCTATATATGCTAAACCTTATTCTTATAAAAATAGTTGAAATAACCATCCAGCTAGAGTTGGAGTGGGAACAGGTTGATTCTTTTCTATTAAATAATATTACGGAATTGTCATTTTTTATAATCTTAGATTCATGAAGTATGAAATTTACACTATAATACTGATTGTTTTTTTTTGTTTCTAAGAACAACATATTGTGTCTTTCTTTTTTTTTTTTAAGATTTTATTTATTTATTTGACAGACAGAGATCACAAGTAGGCAGAGAGGCAGGCAGAGAGAGAGGAAGGGAAGCAGGCTCCCTGCTGAGCAGAGAGCCCGACGTGGGGCTTGATCCCAGGACCCTGGGATCATACCTGAGCCAAAGGCAGAGGCTCGACCCACTGAGCCACTCAGACGCCCCAACATACTGTTTCTTTTAACACCAATTAGAACAGCTGTTTTCCTCTTGCTAATATAGATGGAGAGCACATCAGTGACAAATGAATAATTTACTGTTGAACTCCGTGATTTACCCTTTGTACCATGTGATGTTCTGAAAAAGCAAATATTACATATCCTACTGTTTCATAACTCTATTCTGTGTTATCTCACATAAAGATAGATTCCCATAAAATTTATACTAAGCATCAACTAAGAATCATTCTGAATATCTATTATTTCCTCAGGCCTTCATTCTATTTTACTAGTTAAAAATCTTTATCTTCCAAGCTACTGTTTTTGTTGGTCTTCACTCCTGGTGTTGTTTTTGTCTACTGAGTCATATTTGTTAAAATCTCTTCTTAGGCTGCTAGTCTTTGAGATTAGGTACCAGCTTTGCCTTGTGAACTGTAACTTACCTTTGTGCATGCCTGTAAGTAAATTCTTCATTAAACTATAGTTTGTTGTATGGTAAATACCTATATGGTATTTTTTTCATCTTCTTTGAGAGTCAGTTTTTTTGGTAGTGCTACTTTTCATTCTGGTGATCTGGTATAGAAAAGCCGAGGACCTTTTAGAATGAAGGAAATGCAGCTATTTCTGCCATTTAAAAAAAAATTGAGATGGTAAAAACAGGATTGGTTTTATGAAGCAATGGAACAAGTAAAATGTCCCGGATGAATGGTGACTTTATATTCTTAGGAAGGTAAAAATTGAAATAATTTCCTAATCTGTTTTAGTAGCCACATAGTGGTACTTTGTGTCTAGAAAAGGGGAGGGAGTAGGGTGAAGCATTTAAAATGACACTGTGATTTATTTAAAAGAAACCATGCACAACCTCTGAGATGCCCTTTTGTCTTGAAACTGAAGGAAAGAACACCTATTTCCTATTTTTTTTGGTCTTCCCCTGAAGCACAGATAGGGAAATATTGATAATAAGTTTGATCATCCTGGACTAACAAGCTAATTTCTAGAGATTCAGTTTTGACATTTGAGGAGTATATGTGAAGGCTATATGCAGTATTTGAGGAGTTAGGATAAAAGGGCCAGTTTAATAACTACAGGCTTGGCCAGTCAAGTAATTTGGAAATGTGCTGTTAAGTCACTTAAAAGAAAAATCCAGAGTGTATTAATTTTATAGAAGAAGGAAGTAAAAGCAGTTATTCCACAGTTATTTTAACTAATTTAGAACTTATGTCTTAAGGTGTAAGGCAATACTTTTTCTGACAGATAGGCCAAAGGGTTGTCCTAATGCATTAAACATTGAAATAGCAGGTTGTAAACTATTTAGAACTTCAGCAGTTGTAAAGATTTCTAGCTTTCTTCCAAGAATTACTTATCTCCCCTAAAATAAAATGGACCATAGAGTAGAAACTTCTTTTACTTGTGAATTTTTTTCATGAAATATAAAAGAATAACGTGTTTTTTATTTTATTTTATTTCTTTTTAGTGTTCCGGAATTCATTGTTTATGTACCATACACAGAATTCATTGTTTATGCTCCTTGCAATACGTGTCCTCTGTAATACCCACCACCAGGCTCCCCCAAACCCCCACCCTCCTCCCCTTCAAAACCCTCAGTTTATTTCTCAGAGTCCACAGTCTCTCATGGATCGTCTCCCCCTCCAGTTTCCCCCAACTCACTTCTCCTCTCCATCTCCCTTATGTCCTCTGTGTTATTCCTTATGCTCCACAAATAAGCGAAACCATATAATTGACTCTCTCTGCTTGCGTAATCTCTTCCAGTCCTGTCCACGTTGATAAAAAAGTTGGGTATTCATCCTTTCTGATGGAGGCATAATACTCAATAGTATATATGGACCACATCTTCCATATCCATTCATCCATTGAAGGGCATCTTGGTTCTTTCCACAGTTTGGTGACTGTGGCCATTGCTGCTGTGAACATTGGGGTACAGATGGCCCTTCTTTTCACTACATCTGTATCTTTGGGGTAAATACTCAGTAGTGCAATTGCAGGGTCATCGGGAAGCTCTATTTTTAATTTCTTAAGGAATCTCCACACTGTTTTCCAAGTGTCTGCTCCAACTTGCATTCCCACCAACAATGTAAGAGGGTTCCCCTTTCTCCATGTCTCACACATGTTGTTTCCTGTCTTGCTAATATTGGCCATTCCAACTTGTGTAAGGTGGTATCTCCATGTGGTTTTGATTTGAATCTCCCTGATGGCTAATGATGATGACCATTTTTTCATGTGTCAGTTAGACATTTGTGTGTCTTCTTTGGAGAATTGTCTGTTCATGTCTTCTTCCCATTTTTTGACATGATTATTTGTTTTGTGTGTGTTGAGTTTGAGGAGTTCTGTATAGATCTTGGATATCAGCCCTTTGTCTGTAGTGTCATTTGAGAATATCTTCTTGCGTTCTGTGGGTTGCCTCTTTGTTTTGTTGACTGTTTCCTTTGCTGTGCAGAAGGTTTTGATCTTGATGAAGTCCCAAAAGTTAGTTTTTACTTTTGTTTCCTTTGCCTTTGGAAACATATCTTGAAAGAAGTTGCTGTGGCCAGTGTCGGAGGAGTTACTGCCTATGTTCTCCTCTAGGATTTTGATAGATTCCTGTCTCACGTTGAGGTCTTTTATCCATTTCGAGTTTATCTTTGTGTATGTTCTAAGAGAATGGTCAAGTTTCATTCTTCTACACATAGCTGTCCAATTTTCCCAGCACCGTTTATTGAAGACACTCTCTTTTGTCCACTGGATATTTTTACCTGCTTTGTGGAAGATTATTTGACCATAAAGTTGAGGGTCCATATCTGGACTCTCTACTCTGTTCCACTGCTCTGTGTGTCTGTTTTTGTGCCAGTACCATGCTGTCTTGTTGATCACAGCTGTGTAGTAAAGCTTGAATCAGGCAACTTGATGCCCCCAGTTTTGTTTTTCTTTTTCAACATTTCCTTAGCAATTCAGGGTCTCTTCTGGTTCCATACAAATTTTAGGATTGTTGGTTCCAGATCTTTGAAAAATGCCAGTGGAATTTTGATCGGGATGGCATTGAAAGTATAGATTGCTCTAGGCAGTATAGACATTTTAACAATGTTTATTCTTCCAGTCCATGAGCATGGAATGTTCTTCCATCTTTTTGTGTCTTCTTCAATTTCTTTCATGAGTGTTCTGTAGTTCCTTGAATACAGATCCTTTACCTCTTTGGTTAGGTTTATTCCCAGGCATCTTATGGTTCTTGGTGCTATAGTAAACTGAATCAATTCTCTAATTTCCCTTTCTGTATTTGCGTTGTTAGTATATAAGAAAGCAACTGATTTCTGTGCATTGATTTTGTATCCTGCCACATTACTGAATTGCTGTATGAGTTCTAGTTGTTTGGGGGTGGAGCCTTTTGGGTTTTCCATGTAAAGTATCATATCATCTTTGAAGAGAGAGAGTTTGACTTCTTCATTGCCAGTTGAGTACCTTTTATTTCTTTTGTTGTCTGATTGCTGTTGCTAGGACTTCTAGTACTATGTTGAACGAGAGTGGAAAGAGTGGGCATCCTTGTTGTGTTCCTGATCTCAAAGGGAAGGAAGGCTGTCAGTTTTTCCCCATTGATGATGATATTTGCTGTGGGTTTTTCCTCGATAGATTTCATGAAGTTGAGGAATGTTCCCTCTATCCCTATACTTTGAATCATTTAAATCAGGAACGGATGCTGTATCTTGTCAAATGCTTTTTCTGCATGTTTTTGTATTCATGAAATGAAAAAGAATAACCTACATTTTAAGGAAAATAAGATGAATAACTGGATACCCATTATATATTTGCAGTAAATTTTTAAGAAATGCACTTTGAAAATCTGTCAGTTACACATTTTGTGGTACTTTAATGTTGCCAGCATTCTTGGATTAAAAGTATAGAAATATGCCTTCATATAGGAGGCAAAGTACTCATTTCTGTGTTTTATAATGAGCTTCTAGAAATTGATAAGAGAACAATCCAGTAGAGCATATATAAGAGGATATACACGAGGCTTTAAAACATAAAAAGTTTATCAACTTATGCATAATAATACAATGTAATGGGACTACTCAGCTTTTACTTGTTAGGTTGGTAGAATTTCAAAAATCTGTTGAATTACTATTGGTGAGATTATGGGAAATAGGTACAATCACTTCTTGTTGGTATAGATCCCCTGCATCTTAAAATTGTCCTGTGTGCCTTTTCGTGATTACATTTTTATCCCTTTGCCCAGAGGTTACTACTGTCCTGAATTTTGCATTAGTCATTCCTTTACTTTTCTTTCAATTGAATATTGATGAGCACCTAGTATGTGCCAGATGCTTGGGTTATATATGTAACTATTACCAGTGTTTTAACCTTTATGTAAATAAATGAGATCCTACTGAATATGTTTTTCGTGACTTGTTTTCAGCTTAATGTTTTTATGATTCAGCCATGTTCATGCATGCAATTGTAATTTAATTGCTGTGTTGTACTGTGATATATGTATTCATTCCACAGTAGATATTTAGATTATTTGCCCCTTTTTTTGGCTAATATAATTAACGCAGCCATGAACATTCTTGTATGTATCTCTGATAGAGCTCCTAGGAGTGGAATAGTTAGGTTGTAGAGATCTGCTTTTACTTCCTGAGCTCTATTAGGCAATGCCATAATGTTTTGCCAAGTAGTTGTACTAAAGTACACTCTCAAAAGTAATAGCAGTTTTCATTTTTCTGTCTTCTTCTCAACACATAGTATTGTCAACTTTTTAAAAAAGTTTTGTCGGTTACTGGGTGTGAAATAGTTTCTAGTTCTCTTAAATTTGTGTTTTCTTTCTCTTTTTAAAAAAAAATTATTTATTTATTTATTTGACAGAGATCACAAGTAGGCAGAGAGGCAGGCAGAGAGAGGGGGGAAGCAGACTCCTTGCTGAGCAGAGAGCCCGATGTGGGGCGATCCCAGGACACGGAGATCATGACCTGAGCCGAAGGCAGAGGCTTAACCCACTGAGCCACCCAGGCACCCCAGTGTGTTTTCTTAATTGCTAATAAGCAATTTGTGTTTTCTTAATTGCTTATAAGATTAAACACCTTTTCATATGGTTATTGGACATGTTTCTTGTTTGAAGTTGCTATTGATATCTTTGCTGATTTTCACTTGAAGTATTTATTTATAGAAATTTTTAAGTTTTGTGTGTTTTGTATTGTAAATGTCTTCTACTCTGGCTTTCCCTTTTGTTTTCTTAGGTATCTTAATGAGTAGGTTTGATATTTTTATTGTAGTTGAATTTAAAAAGCTTTTCTTTTATGAAGTCATAACTTGTGAAAGAAATCCTACCCTACCCCACATCAGAAACATGTTTTGCTATATTCCTAAAAGTTCTATAATGTTTTACTCTTTGTAGTAAATTCTCTCAGGCGTTTGAAATGAAAAAAAATTTTTTTAGTTGAGGTGTAGGTGACATATTAGTTTCAGGTATACAACATAGTGGTTTGACAGTTGTGTGTGTGTGTGTGTGTATACACACATAAAAATGCTCACCACATTAAGTTTAGTTACTGCCTGTCATTATACAACATTATTGCAGTATTATTGGCAATCTTCCCTAATCTGTACTTATCCCCATGGTTTATTCATTTTAAGATTGGAAGTTTTTTTTTTTTTTTAAGATTTTATTTATTTATTTGACAGAGATTATAAGCAGGCAGAGAGAGAAGGGGAAGCAGGCTCCCTGCTGAGCATGGAACCCTGTGTGGGGCTGGATCTAATGACCCTGAGATTAGGACCTGCGCTGAGACCAGGAGTTGGCTGCTTAACTGACTGAACCAGGAAGGCACCCCTGTGTGTGTGTGTGTGTGTATATTAAGAAAGCTAAGACCATCATGGGGCTTATACTCAAGACTCTGAGATCAAGAGTCCCATACTCTATGGACTGAACCAGCCAGGTGCCCCTCTTTTGTTTTTTTTAGATTCCACATCTAAGTGAAATCATATGGTGTTTGTTTTTTTCTCTCTGATTTAGTTCACTTAGCATAATTCCCTCTAGGCCCATTCATATTTTTGTAAATGGCAAGATTTCATTCTTTTTTATGGCTGAGTGTTACTTCATTGTATGTACATCTATACCACATCTTTATCCATTCATCTATCATTGGTTACTTGCATTGTTTCTGTATCTTAGCTGTTATAAATAATGCTGCAATTAACAGGAACGTGTATATCTTTTTTAAGGTCCATTGATTTCTTTCTTTCTTTTTTTTTTTTTTTGAGTATACTTGACACACAATGTTACATTAGTTTCAGGTGTACAGCTTAGTGATTCAACAACTCTATAAGTTATATTGTGCCCACCACAAGTGTGGCTATCCTCTGTCACCAGGTAACACTATTTAAATACCACTGGCTGTATTTCCTATGATGTACTTTATATTCCGCTAACTTAATTCATTCCGTAAGTGGGAGCCTTCTCCCATTTTGTCCATTGGCAGTTATCTGGCAGGCATTACTTTGTATTTACAGGACCAATTCTGCTTTTTGTTTGTTCATTTGTTTTTGTGTTTTAGATTCTGCATATAAATCAAATCATATGGTATTTGTCTTTCTCTAACTTCTTTTGGGTAGAATAATACTCCCTAGGCCCATCCACGTTGTCTGAAATGGCAAGATCTCATTTTTTAACGTCTTAGTAATCCATCGTGTGTATGTGTATATGTGTATATATGTGTGTAATATTCCATTGTGTATATATGTGTATGTACATGTGTATATATACATGTATACACACACACATATATATACACACCACATCTTATTTACCCATTCAGCTATGGATGGATACTTGGGCTGCTTCCATATCTTGGCTGTTGTAAATAATGTTGCAATAAACATAGGACCACATACATATTTTTGAATTAGTGTTTTCATTTTCTTCTGGTAAATATGCAAAAGTGGAATTACTAGAATTTATTGGGTTTCTATTTTTAACTTGTTGAGGAACCTCCATACTGTTTTCCATAGTAGATGTACCAATTTACATTCCTACCACTTTTCTCCACAGGCTTGCTAATACTGGTTATTATCTTTTGAAACTAGCCATTCTGACTGGTGTGAAGTGATGGTTCATTGTGGTTTTGATTTGCATTTCTTTGATGATTAGTGATGTTGACTATCTTTTCAAGTGTCTCTCAGCCCTCTGTATGTCTTCTTTGGAAAAATGTCTGTTCAGGTCTTCTGCCCATTTTTAATCAGATTTTCTTTGGTGTTGATGTATATGAGTTCTATTTATATTTTGGATATTAACCCTTTATAGATATAGCATTTGCACATATCTTCTCCCAGTCATTAAGTTGCTTTTTTGTTCTGTTGATGGTTTCCTTTGCTGTGCAAAAGCTTTTTACTTTGATGTAGTCCCAGTTAATTATTTTACTTATTTTGTTTACCTTTCCTGAGGAGAGAGATTCCTAAAGGTATTAAGACCAATGTCCAAGACTTGACTGCATACGTTTTCTTTTAGGAGTTTTATGGCTTCAGGTCTTACACTGAGGTTATTAAACAATTTTGAGTTCATTTTAGTATATGGTGTGAGAAAGTAGTCCACTTTGATTCTTTTGCATTACCTATTGCATTTACCTGTTGCATTCCAGTACTCTTTTGGAACTGATTTTTTAATATGATACGAGGGGTCTCATTTAGGGAGTGATGTAACCATTTTTTCTATGAATAATCAACAGTCTCACTGAAGTCAGTTTGTCCAACCTTGGACTAATTACTACATTATCATAGTCATTATTATGGGTTTCTAGTAAGAATTGATACCTGCTTTGGGAATTGCCTTTACATTTTTCTTTCATAGTGTCTTGGCAGTTTGGCTGTCTTGGATTGCTCATGCGTAAGAAGCAGCTTGTTATGTTTAATGAAAAGTGCTCTTGGGACTTCAGAATTGAATGTGTAGATCAGTTTAGGAAAAACAGACATCTTAATATATTGAGTCTTCCTATCTGTGAATTTTGGCATCTTCTCCATTTATTTAGATCTTATTTAATGTCTTCAAATACAATTTTTTAACTATGGACTTTTGCTCAGGCATATGTTGGATTTGTTTCTTAGGTAACTTATACTTTTTTTTTCCTATTATAATTACTTATAAAGTTTTTCTTTGCCTATTTAGCTGTTGGGATATAGAAATACAAGAAAGAAAAAACTGATCTGTGGTAGGCTTTATTGGTTAAATTTTTATCTTTCAGAAAATTTGTCTGTAAATTTTTTTCGAGTTGTGTATGCAGTTAATCATTTCATGTGCTGATGGCAGTTTGGTATCAAACTCTTATTACTGTTTTTTATTTTAATGTCTGACCAGAATGTTTAGTATAGTGATGAGTAGAAGCATTAATACTGGGTGAGCATGCTTCTATTACCAATCTTAAAAGAAGTGCTTCTAGTATTTTTCCATATTTGCTTTATATTTTTGGTAAAACACATTTTTTTAGTTTCTAAAAGTTTTCTTCTATTTCTGTTTTGCTAATCCTTTTGTGAGTGCTGAATTTTATTAAATGCTTCATCTGTTGTGAGATAATTTTATCATCTCATAGGTTGAATTAATAAAATTATATCTATACATTCTTTCCTATTTATTCTTTTTTTTTTTTTAAGTTTATTTAAGTAATCTCTGCACCCAATGTGGGGCTTGAACTCATGACCTGGACATCAAGAGTCACATGTTCTTCTGACTGAGTCAGCCAGATGCCCCCATTTTTTCCAGTTTAAACTCACCTTGCCATACTGAAATAAATCCAGCCTGGTGCTTCTGTATACTGGATTTATTCTGGTAATATCTGTCAAGGTCTGTGAAGGCCCTGAGATTTTACCCTGCTAATAAGCTAGTAAGTTAGGCAACTATTGTTTCATAGGTAGTGGCAGAGAACAGTGAGACTTCTGGGTCGGAGACAAAAAAATGTTATCACTTTAAGCCACAAGATGGGCCCAGACATATGCTATGTACATAGTGAGTTTGTGCTGTAGCTGAGTGGTTAATGTCCAGCACTCTAGCACTTTTCAAGCTAGCACCGAATACTGTAGTAAGCAGCAAAAAGCTAGTTCTGATTCCCCGGGGGTGGGGGCAAAGAGTTACCTGGAAGTATTGCTGTGGTTGCCTTAACCTGTTTAGTTGCCTATGTAAGTAGCTGCAGAAACTGCTCAGCATCAAACTCAAAAGCCTCAGAATCTGTCACATTCACCAAGAATGAATAGGGAAGAGCAGGTCCCTGGTGGACTGCCTCTCCCAATAAAAAAAATTTTTTTAGGAATTTTAAACATTTGCTCATGAACAAGATAGACCTAAATAAACTTCTTTTTTTTTTTTTAAAGATTTTATTTATTTATTTGACAGAGAGAGATCACAGTAGGCAGAGAGGCAGGCAGAGAGAGGGGAAGGGAAGGAAGCAGGCCCCTGCTGAGCAGAGAGCCCGATGCGGGACTCGATCCCAGGACCCTGAGATCATGACCTGAGCCGAAGGCAGTGGCTTAACCCACTGAGCCACCCAGGCGCCCCTAAATAAACTTCTTAATTGCTTTTTCTTAAAGAATTTGTGTAAGATTGAGCTAATGTGTTCCTTAAAATTTTGGTTGAATAATTCTGTAAAACTCTCATTGCCAGTTTTTTCTTTGTGGAAGATATTTAAGTACCACCCCAATATATTTGTAGTTTTAAGAACTATTGAGGATTTCTGATTGTTAATGAGTCAGTTTTGTTGGACCATATGTGTACTACTGGAATTTGTTAGATTTTTTTTTAATTTGTTAGCTTTTTAATTTTTTATGTTTATTTGCGTGAGTGTTCATAATACTGTCTTGATACATTTTCACAGTGTTCTATTATAGCTGTATCACCCCTCTTCATTTCTAAGATTGTTTATTTGTGCTATTTTTTCTGATGTAGCCTCCCCAGGGATTTGTCCGTTCCGTTATTTTCATTGAGTCAGTGTTATCTTTTATTTTTCAAAAACTGGTTCATTTCTGTGTTTCTTTATTCTGTTTCGTCTAGATATAAATTTCCCTTTTTTCTCTTTTTAAGTTGGATACATGGTTTTGTTTATACTTAGATTTTCTTATTATATATTTCTTTTATATATTATATATAATATATATAGGTATATATAATATTTTTATTATATATATTTATATTTTATATAAGCATTTAAGTAAGGCTATAAGTGTGCCTATTTGGCTATTTTTGTTGTTGTTTTTGCATCCCACAATTTTGATATGAAGTATTTTCATTTTTGTTTTGGCCTAAGTACTTTTAATACAGGTTATCATATCTTCTTTGACCCATTAGTTATTTAATATTTCCATTCATATATGATTTTAAATATATCTTTTTTTATTGTTAGCATTAAAGTTAACTGCATTATAGGCAGTTAGGGTAATCTGTATGAATCCATCCTTTGACATCTGTTGATTCATACTTTATGACCTAGTATGTGATCTAGTATGTGATCAATTTTTGTAAATGTTTTACTGCATCTACAGTATGTGATCAATTTTTTATGACCTAGTATGTGATCAATTTTTGTAAATGTTTTACTGCATCTGCAAGAATATTGTTTTTCTAATTGTTGGGCATAGATTGGTATATTTGTCCATTAGATCAGATTTGTTGCTCAGGTTTTATATATCTCTACAAATTTTTGACTCTGCTTTCTTAGTTTAGTAATTAAGGTGATTAATGCTAAAATATCCACTAAAATTGTGGATGTGCTAATTTCCCTATGTAGTTTACTCAGCTTTTGCTTTATACCCTTTGAGATTATTTTATTAGGTATACCACGTACACCTATATATTGCTGTAAATTTGCTGTATTGTATATATTGCTATACCTTCTGGCAAATAGAATCTGATATTAGGTAGTGATCCTCTTCCTCTCTTGTTAAGTATTTTCATCTTATGGTCTATGTTGTCTAATATTACAGCTGTGCAAGTTTTCTTTTGGTTAATGTTTGTCTGATATATATTTTATCATCTGTTTCCTTTAAACTTTATGTGTACTCATGCTTAGGTGTATCTCTTACAAATAGTATATAGCTGGACTTTGCTTTTTTTTTTTTTTTAAAGATTTATTTATTTGAGAGAGAGTGTGTGTGCAAGCAGGGGGAGGGGCGGAGGGAGAGGGAGACAAGCAGACCCCCTGCTGAGTGGGGGGAGCCCAGGCTGGGACTTGATCCCAGGACCCTGAGATCATGAACTGAGCCAAAATCAAGGGTCCGGTGTTTAATCAAGTGAGCCCTCCAGACACTCCTGGACTTTTTTTTTAATCCTTTCTGACTTTATTTTGTTTTTAACGTGGGTTCAGATATTTTTGAATTATACTATTCTACCTTCTTTTTTTTTTTAAGATTTTTTTTAATGTATTTATTTGACAGAGAGAAATCACAAGTAGATGGAGAGGCAGGCAGAGAGAGAGAGGGAAGCAGGCTCCCCGCTGAGCAGAGAGCCCGATGTGGGGCTTGATCCCAGGACCCTGAGATCATGACCTGAGCCGAAGGCAGCGGCTTAACCCACTGAGCCACCCAGGCGCCCACTATTCTACCTTTTGATACCACTCTTTGTGGTTATGTAGCAAGGGATCTTCAACTTTGTGATTATTTTTCACATTTGCTCTTATACCTTTAGATGCTTTACATTTCCATATAAATTGTAGAGTCAGCTTATTATTTCTGCAAAATATCCTGCTAAAATTTTGGGGGGATTGTGATGAACATGTAGATCAGTCTGAGGAGATTCAATATCTTAATCTTAGGATTTAAGATTGTGTTTTCCAATCTGCTAATACAGTATATCTCTTCATTTATGCAGGTCTTCTTTATTTCTTTAATGCTTTTTAGATTTCAGCATGCAGATCTTATAAATATTTTGCTATATTATACTTACTTGATATTTTTGATGCAGTTGTAAATGATAGTGGTTTTTGAATTTCTACTTATTCATTGATACTATAGAACTAAGATACAGTTGTTTTTTAAATACATTGACCTGGTCTCTTGCAACATCTGTAAACTTTTACAAACTTTTAATATGTGAATAGAGACTGTTTCATTTCTTCCTTTCTGATACATATTGTTTTAATTTGTTGCCTTATCACATTGGCAGTAGTATTAGGAGAGTATTAAATACATGTGATGACAGTGCACATCCTTGCCTTGTTCTCAATTTTATGCAAAAACAGTCTCTCACCATTAATTATATCAGTAGACAAGTTTGTTGGTAGATGCTTTTTCAGGTTAAATAAATTTCCTTCTAGTTCACTTTTGCTTGAAGATTTTTGTCATTGATGCAAGTCGAATATGATCCAATACTTTGTGTGTGACTAAGAGGTGTTCTTGCAATTTTTTTCCTTATTGTGTTTATGTGTTGAATTACTTAAATGATTTTCAGATGTTGAGCCAGCCTCTATTCCCATTTCAAAACTGACTTGGCCATTATGTATTCTGATTCTAATATATTGAAATGTATTATCTAAATATATACCAAATATATATACTAGTATATATCTAAATATATATATTCATATGTATCTAAATATATACTATTTTGTTGAGAAGGTATACATTAGTGATCATAAGACATTGTATAGTGTTTTTCTTAAAATGTCTTTGATCTGATTTCAGGATACTGGTGACTTCATAAAATGAGTTGGAAAGTGTAATTAACACTTCTTTTTTCTAGAAGAGCTTGCATAACAATTGTATTACTGCCTTCTTAAATGACTGGTAGAATTTTTCAGTAAAACCATATGTGCCTGGAATTTTTTCTGTTGAAAGGTTTTTAACTACTAATTCAATTTCTTTCACTGGTAAAGAACATTGAGATTATCCCTTTCTTAGTATAACCACTCCCCTCTTTTCTGTTTGCATGGCATACCTTCTATTCTTTACTTTCAATTTATTTGTGTCCTTGAATCTACGGTGTATCTTCTGTGGAGAGCGTAAAATTAATTGTTTTATTCATTTTGCTAATCTCTGCATTTTAGTCAGAGTTTAATCCACTTATACTTAATGTATTTGCTGATAAGGTAGGATTTTCATCACATTTTGCTATTTCTGTATCTTAGTTCCTTCTCATTCCTCTGTTTCTCAATTAATGCCTTCTTTTTTTGTGTTAAATGAATATTTTCCAGTGTGCCAATTTTATTCCTTGTTTCTTTTGCTATATTATTTTGACCTGTTTTCTTAGTGATTACCCTGGGGAATTATAACTAACATCTTATTTATAGTAGTCTTAATTTGGATTAATATCAACTTAATTTCAGTAATGTTAAAAAAAATTTTTGCACATATATATAACTCCATTCCACTTCTCATTTATGCTTTACTGTCATAAGTATCATCTTTGTATATTGTGGCCATCAACATAGATTTATCATTATTGCTATATGTAGTTGTCTCTTAGATTGAAAAGTGGTAAAACCACTAATTATATTTATACTGTCATCATAGATACCTATGTAGTTATCTTTATTGGTACTCTTTATTTTTATCATACAGATTCAAGTTACCATCCAGGAATCCTTTTAATATTTTCTGTAGGACTGATGTAGTCACAAACTCATTCAGTTTTTGTTTATCTGGGAAAGTGTTAATTTTTCCCTCATCTAAGAAGGATATTTTTGCTAGATATAGAATTCTTAGTTGGCAATTTTTTTCTTTCAGCACTTTGAATATATCATTCTCTTACCTTTTGGCCTCCATAGTTTTTTTTTTTTTTTTTTTTAAGATTTATTTTTAAGTAATCTCTACACACACCAGGGGGCTTGAACCTATGACCCCAAGATCAAGAGCTACATATTCTACTGACTGAGCCACTGAAATCTGTCCATTTTACTGTTCAGATTCTGACTTGTGCACAGCCTTAAGATCAGGAAGAGGTGAGAGCTTAGATTGTTTTTAGGTCTTTCCTAAGCATATGCAAAGTTGCCCACATTTATGGTTTTCTAGATAACCTGGAATATGTCAGAACTTTACAAAGCCCTTATTGACATCTTACTCCAAAGCATTTCCTTTTAAGCATTTAGGTTAGTCTTTTGTTTGCCTTACCTGTTTCACTGACCTCAGGCAGCCATAAGTTAGATCATTTACCAGTAATGATTTCCACAAATGTACGTGCCCTTACACTCTCTCCCCCTTCAGGTGGAAGACTTTTAGGACTTGCAGGAGTTAAGGAACTACCAGCACACAAGTCAGATAATGGCTAGTCTTGAGAATGAGGTTTTGAAAGGCTCTAGTTCAGTCTTGGTTACTTCACTGGTTTCCAGACTGCCTTGGCAGTGAGGGCCCAGAAGAAGTCAAACTCCACAAATTACTTTACCCATATTCTGCCATTTCGCTCTTATGAAGGGGCAGATTTTTGGAGGTCCTTACTCTGCCATTTTTGGCTGAGTTTTCTATCTGTTTTGTTTTGAGTGATGTGTGATATTTTCTTTAAAGGCATTTGGTCATTTTTTTCTAAGTTGTTGAACTTAAGAACAAAGTTTCCTTAGTATTCCCTGTCCTAATGCCTCAAGGACTATTCCTTATTTAATTCTTTATATTTATGAGTTGTGTCTTTTTCTTCTTGATCAAGCATAGGTTTATCAATTTCCTTTGTCTCTTTTTCAGAGTACCATATTTAGGCTCAGTAGTAGTCTCTTGTTTTTTGTTGTAAATTTCATTGATTTCTGCTCTTTATTTTTCTTCCTGGTTTCTTTGGAGTTTATTTGCTTTTCTTTTTTTAGATTTTTTTTCTTTTTAAGATTTTATTTATTTATTTGACAGAGAGACACAGTGAGAGAGGGAACACAAGCAGGGGAAGTGGGAGAGAGAAAAACAGGCTCCCCATGGAGCAGCAAGCCTGAATGGGGGCTTGATCCCAGGACCTTGAGATCATGACCTGAACTGAAGGCAGGTGCTTAATAACTGAGCCCTCAAGTACCCCCCCCTTTTTTTCATTTTTTTAAAATTTATTTTCAGTGTTAACAGTATTCATTGTTTTTGCACCACACTCAGTGCTCCATGCAATCCATGCCCTCTCTAATGCCCACCACCTGGTTCCCCCAACCTCCCCCCCCCCCGCCCCTTTAAAACCCTCAGATTGTTTTTCAGAGTCCATAGTCTCTCATGGTTCACCTCTTCTTCCAACTTCCCTCAACTCCCTTCTCCTCTCTAACTCCCCTTGTCCTCCATGGAACTCCACACTGTTTTCCAAAGTGGCTACACCAACTTGCATTCCCACCAACTGTGTAAGAGGGTTCACCTTTCTCCACATCCTCTCCAACACACATTGTTTACTGTCTTGTTAATTTTGGCCATTCTAACTGATGTAAGGTGGTATCTCAATGTGGTTTTGATTTGAGTCTCTCTGATGCCTGGTGATGATGAACATTTTTTTTTAAATTATTTTAATTTTTATTTTTTATAAACATATATTTTTATCCCCAGGGGTACAGATGATGAACATTTTTTTTCATATGTCAGCCATTTGTATGTCTTCTTTGGAGAAGTGTTTGTTCATGTCTTCTCTCCATTTTTTGACATGATTATCTGTTTTGTATGTGCTGAGTTTGAGGAGTTCTTTATAGATCTTGGCCATCAGCCCTTTGTCAAGTACCCCTTTTTTAAGATTCTTAATATGTAAGTTAAGTCCTTAATTTTAGATATTTTTTCCAATATAAGAATTTAATGTTATAAATTTCTGTCTAGATACTGACTTAGGTTCATCTTACAATTTGGTAATGTATTTTCATTTTAATTGAAACTTTTTGTGATTTTTATCTTTGAGCCATGGAAGTGTGATGTTTAATTTCAAAGTACTTGGAGATTTTCTAGTTCTGTTGTTGATTTATAGTTTTTTAATGGTCAATATGCTCTTACTTTATTTCTTTAAAACATGTTATAGTTTGTTTTCTGGACCAGAATATGGTCTGTCTTGGTGGCTGTTCGTGTACACTTGAAAAAATTGTGTATTTTCCTCAGTATTACATAAATATCAGGTCAAGCTGCTTGATGTGTTTTTCTGATCTCCATCTTTACTGACTTTGTTTACTACTTCTTTTGTTGATAACTAGTGGAGGAGTGTTGAAGTCTGGAACACCGTTTTGCAGCCTTTGAAAATACTATTCCTCTGTATTCCAGCTTCCATTCTTGCTAATGAATTTTACTGCCCTTACCATGTTTTTTGTTTTGTTTCTGTTTTAAGTAATTAGTTATTTTCCCTAATAGGTTTTAAAGGTTTCTGCTTGCAATTGGCATTCTCTAGTTTGCAGTACAAAGTAAAATGAAATCCTTTCATATACTTCTTTGTATACATTGTGCTTCTTCGGTCAGTTTAGTCATTTAAAAAAAAAATTATGTTTTGAAAGTTTGCTGCCTTTTTCTTTTAAAATAATGCATCTTCTCACTTCTTTCCAAACTCTTTTTCTGGCTAGGACTTAGACTAGCCATTGTTTATTGTTTGCTGCTGTTGTATGTCAGAATCTAAAATTTCCTTCAGTTTTCTTG